>NC_068442.1:31130475-31475475 GCF_023373465.1 Oncorhynchus keta | reverse complement strand
CACTCCCCCATCCACCCCCTCAGTGAACTCGTATTTATATTTTCATGTTGTATAACATCCGTGTGGTCTTATTATCATCACCACTGAGCTCCGAGGTTCTGAGTCGTGGGCAGGGAGAGCTTCGAGTGGGACGGGGCCAGAGCCCGGGGCCAGAGCCGGGGCCAGAGCCCGGGGCCAGAGCCCGGGGCCAGAGCCCAGGGCCAGAGCCGGGGCCGGGGGGGACAGGTGTGCCTAGTTTGGGGAGCCTCCCGTTTAGGCTCTGCTCACTGCCCTCTCCCTGTTACAGGATGATCCAGGAACCCCCCCTGCCCCCTGGCTGGGAAATGAAGTACACCGCAGAGGGAGTCCGATATTTTGTGGATCACAACTCTCGCACCACCAGCTTTAAAGACCCTCGTCCCGGGTTTGAGTCAGGGTAAATATTAATCTGCAGATAAGGGCAGTTACATTTCTTTATAAAAGCTCCTGACAAAAGCACTGTACGACTCCTTTCTGTCAGGGATGATGCATGTAGGGTTCTCTTAGCCTGCTTTTGTCATCTTTTTTTTGTTTGAACCTAAGCGAATTTAAGTTTATCTTTAGGGCATAGATAGCTACCCTAGATACAAGAAAGGGGATTTTTATATATATATATATATATATATATATATATATATATATATATATATATATATATATATATATATATATATATATATATATATATATATATGTACACGCATATGCAAGCAAGCACACTAATATAAACACATGTGTTTTGCCTTGATGCATGGCCCTAATTTTGACATCTTCCAAAAAAGACAGTCGGGGAAAATTAACAGATGTGGGCCAACAAATCAAATCCAAAGCAGACTGCTCTGCTATCTGACTCTGTCTGTGTGTACGTATGGATGTGTGTGATTGAGAGAGAGCAAGTGTTCATGCTGACATTGAAACATATGAAGGTCTTGGTGTTATATTTTTAGATGAGAGGCCATAAAGGGTTCTTAAAATGTTTTACATTTGATACTGCTGCAGTCCATATCTGTAGCCAAAGGGTTGCCTCTGTGGTCTGAAACTTCCTAACCAAAACCAAGTTGGGCCTGGCAGCGTTCAACAAAGCGAATCAGCGAGTATTAGAGGCCTCACTCTCTCTCTTTCGTTCAACCTCCGTATTTCCCCTTCCTTGCTCGGTCTCTCGCCCTCAGTTTTTGCTCTGCTGACGAGGCACTTATCCAGAATGTCTGTAGTGAAGTGGTGTAGCTTGTACTAACACAGCTGCACACCAAGGCATACCTCCATCTCTGGGCTTAACCCAGCTCCTGCTGCACATCAGATCTGACCACCTCCTTAGAATACTGCCCAAAGTCCTCACTGTGCAGCTCCACAGCTGGGCCTATTTTCCTGTCTCTAAAGCATTTGTGCATAGGACAGCCATGACAGGCCTGTCTTTGCCCAGTACAGCTCCAATATCCCTCCCCTGACATGCACACATTTGAAGTCTGGCTTTATTTCTTGCTGGTACAGCAAAAAAGACTCTACTTTTGTTTCTCTGTAGGTCGAGAACTGGTAGTTCTCCCGGGGCCTATGATCGCAGCTTCAGGTGGAAGTATCACCAGTTCCGCTTCCTGTGCCATGTAAGTGCTGACTGTCGTTTCTCAGACCTCTGTTATGAGAACAGGGTCTTATCTCAAGCCAAGTTATTTTCTACTGTGCCGACTCGATCTCTTTGCCTAATGTCTAGCATTGAGGAAATAGATTTTTACACTTCTCTCTGCCTCTCCAGTCCAATGCCTTACCCAGCCATGTGAAAATCTCAGTGTCCAGACAGACTCTATTTGAGGACTCATTTCAGCAGGTAAGGATGACGTGGAGTCTGTTTCCCTGCTGAGGAATTTCTATTTTAAATGTTATGTAATTAAACATGCATGAGGGTTGCTGTTGTTTATCTATTCATTTGTACCACTATTTGTACTTTAACAACTAATATAGGATCGTAGGGTGGCAGTTTCTTTGTTGTGATGTATGTGCTTGTGTTTTGTCCTCTTTCCTCAGATCATGAATGTGAAACCATATGACTTGCGTAGAAGACTCTACATCATCATGAGGGGAGAGGAAGGTCTTGATTATGGAGGCATTGCTAGGTAAGATGGCCGTCTACTGCCTGCATGCCTGGCCTTCTGCCTCTTACAACAGTTGTCTTTCTTTCTCCTACCTCAGCTATAAGTATTCCTTGTCTACTCTGTGTTCCTCACTTAATTATTCATCATCCATCATTTATCAACTCCCTGTCTCTTGCACTGTCATCTGTTGTCTGTATGTGTTTTGGTGTTTGTGGACTTGTGACAGTGTTTTCACCACTGGTTGGTGTCAGCGGTGGGATCCCGGGCTTTGTTCCTCCTGCTCCTCCTCCTGCTCCTCCTCCTGCTCCTCCACGTGGTCTGTGTTTGCGTGTGTCTCTGTCTCCGGTGTCGCGCCAGTGGTTTTACCCTATGGTAGGTTACGTCATGCTGTTCTACCACAGGGTAGAACCACGGACGGGATGTTTGGATGTGTCTGCACAGCCCCGGTACGACCCCCGGGACTGGCTGGCTGGCCGTGGGTGCAAAGGTCTGGGGCTTGGTGGTGGCCGGGGCTTCATTCTCTACATGCATTCATATTCTACATTATACTGCTTGTCTTCGTGGTGCTTTATGGTGTTGTGTGTGTTAGTATGTATATTTGTATGTCCATGTGCTGACTGTGTAACGGTAAAGATTTTGAATAATATTTCAGTCAGGTCTCTGTGTTGGTTGCAGGGTTATCATTAGCCAGTAATAGCTGGCTTTTGGCCGATAAAAATCTATAAATATTGAAAATCCAATCAATAAAATTGGCACCGGCCAATTGCCTGGGAGAAGATGAAAAAATCCCATTGAGGAAAAAATGTTTTTTTAGCCTATTCATTGATGGAAATACATTTTACTGGTCATGCTTATCAGTCCATAGGTTAATTTGCAATTTTCTTGGAATGACATTTCCTCGTGTACAGTGTATACGTTAGTTATCACACGCGTACAGCATACAGAGCCTTTGAGCTGAACATCTGTCAGACAGTTGGAGAGCTGCTGCTGTAGCATCTCAAACGGCAACGGAAGGCAGGCTTCATCAGTGCATCACACACCACTTTGCAATGAGTTGGAGGCAGTATGCATTTTGAAAACATTTATTTCATTGTTTTAAACGTGAATGTTTTAATACATATTATGAGTCTTACCTTGCTTCAAATTAGCCTATTAGATCTCTCTTTCAGCATGTATAATGGATGTTTTGGTGTTTTCCTGCTAATTGTATTATGGAAGGAACATTCACGGGTAGCCTACTGCCTTGTGTGCATTACTGTGCTTATAATGTGAAGAAATAATAGTTTATCAACATTTTAAGCTAAATGTTCTGATCTGTTGCATCACTCATTGCTTTAAAAAATATATATTATGTAGCCTAGGCCAACTGGTTGTATGAATTTGGGATCTATCGTTCCCACAACTGTCCCAGAGTCTGTTTGAAATAGGTTATTTCTCCTTGACAAGCTGACCAATAGAATAGGTCAACTTTTGTACTATGGAGGATAGTAGATTGACATAGGCTAGTGATTTTGCTGTTTGTTACTCATCTTGTTGGCTGAGGAAAAGTACATGTGGACAGTTATTCTAACATCTTCAAAATGCACATCAGAATTCGGTAAGAAGGACTGCACATCTTTCCATCCTCGACTTGCATGTTCTGTTATTATGAATTACCATTATCAAAATGTGATTTGTCATTCTGAGCACCATGGGTGGATGACCTTGGATGAATTTGGAAGCCATTTTGGAGTTTGGTTATAGAGGTGACATTTTAAAATGTTAGCATAAATTACAGCACTTACTATGGTGATAAATGGAAAAGTCATTATCACTATAAAACGGATATTCCAAATATCTGATCATTTTTTGAAATGACATATTTTTGTTGAAACTGCCATACAGCTAATGTCCTCCATGTTATGATTTTGGTATACATATTGAATTATTTGTGAATTTGACATTGTGCTTTTATTCATTAGTTTATTAGTTACTTTTGAGTTACATTTGTCTATTAATGAGCAAGTGTATGCAGAAACTGGACCCAATTCTGATTATTTAGAAATTATAGCCACTGTGGTGCTTTTTTGTGCTGTCAGAATGTCTCATATTGTTGTTGTCAAATGTGTGATTTTGTAATGTATGAGATGTTTTTAATGCTGTACTACTCTGTAGACAATACAAAAAAGCAGTGTCAAAAGTGACAATCTTTACCCCTCACACATAGGTAGATTTCCTGTCCCTCTGATAGATATAGATGTGTACTGCCCTGTCTCTCCTCCATACAGAGAGTGGTTCTTCCTGCTGTCCCATGAGGTGCTGAACCCCATGTACTGTCTGTTTGAGTACGCTGGGAAGAACAACTACTGCCTGCAGATCAACCCTGCCTCCTCCATCAACCCTGACCACCTCACATACTTCCGTTTCATAGGGCGATTCATCGCCATGGTGAGCGATGCTTAATTGGTAAATTTGATGCAGATTTGCAACAACAAAAGTAAACTACAGCAATAGTTATGGTTAGAGTTTAATATATGATGAGGATGTGTTGCACAGAAGGATTTTTAGGAACAGGAGAGGAGAGCACAGTGTATGATGGTCTGTGTGTGTGTTCCTTAATCTCTAAATCGTTTTAAAAGCCGTGTTCCTAAACCAAGTATAGAACCCTCCCCACCCCCACCGCCCATATTTCCAAACCCAACTCTCTCTGTGGCAATATCCAGAAAAGACAGGCCCCTAAACCAACAGTCCCCCCCCCATGACCTCACTGCCGGACACAGACCACACCTCTTATCCACCGTTTCACTACTAACTGAATCAATCTTCTCCACACACAGACAGACTTGTATGTGTTTTCTGTGTGTGCGTTCTGTTAGTATTGAAACGGTGCGTGTGTGTGTGATCACTTTACTGTGGTTAGGCTAAATGTGTATTCATCTATGTGTATCAGCACAGGAGAGAGATTAAACTTATGACATGTTTTGGTGTAGTACTTATCGCATCCACTCTCTCCTCCCCTCTCCCTCTAGGCCCTGTACCATGGCAAGTTCATCGATACTGGCTTCACTCTGCCGTTCTACAAGCGTATGCTCAACAAGAAACCCACTCTGAAAGACTTGGAGTCTATTGACCCTGAGTTTTACAACTCCATCATGTGGGTGAAGTAAGTACTCCGCCCCTTCATTATGTCTGTGTGAATGTGTGCGCCCTTGTGGCAAATTGTGTGAATCTGAAAAGTATGTGAAGAGTGATGGAAGCATTTGACATAATTGTGCAGCTTAAAGCTTCAATAAATTTACGATGCATCTGTGATCTGTCTACAGAGATAACAGTCTGGAGGAGGGTGGGGTGGAGCTGTACTTTGCTCAGGATATGGAGATTCTGGGGAAGGTGTCCACCCACCAGCTGAAGGATGACGGAGAGGACGAGCTGGTCACCACGGAGAACAAGGAGGAGTACATCAGGTCAGCCATCTCCATCAGTACTTTGTCCCTCTTGTCTGTCTCTGTCAGTCACTGTGCTATCCGTCACTGGTGTGCCACATACTAGCATTCATTTTGTTTCATCTTAACACTTACATCAATCAATATCCTTCCTTGTTGCCTAGAAAATGCTATTTTATCATCCCTGTCTCTCTACAGTCTGCTGACAGACTGGCGGTTCACACGTGGGGTGGAGGAGCAGACCAAAGCCTTCTTGGATGGCTTCAATGAAGTCGTGCCTCTTGAGTGGCTTCGCTACTTTGACGAGAAAGAGCTGGAGGTACGTAATAAGTCTGGAAGAAAATGCAGGAAGTGTGCTCGGTTAGATAGGCAGAGTTATAGGTTATGGAGATTTCACAATGACTTAAGTTGGTAGAGGGGACTATTTGTTGCAGATTATCTTTCTGTGACTGTGGGTTAATGGTATGTTCTCATTCCTCCCTCCAGCTGATGCTATGTGGGATGCAGGAGATAGACCTCAGTGACTGGCAGAAGAACACCATCTATCGGCACTACACCAAGAACAGCAAGCAGATACATTGGTTCTGGCAGGTACAGTACAGTGGCCTCCCTTTACTGCTGTGTGTGTCTCCGTGTGACTGTCTGTCTCCCTATGTGTACGTATTGCCCATGTCATGACTCTTACCTGTGTATTATGTAGGTGGTAAAGGAAATGGACAATGAGAAGCGGATCCGCCTGCTCCAGTTTGTCACAGGAACATGCCGTCTGCCAGTCGGAGGCTTTGCTGAACTCATAGGTGCAGTTCAGCCACCATTCAGTAACCACCTTTTTCACTGTCAAATGTCTTTTGCCTAAGAATCTAACAGTCTATTTTTCGCTTAGGGAGTAATGGGCCACAAAAATTCTGTATAGACAAGGTGGGGAAGGAGACTTGGCTTCCAAGAAGCCACACCTGGTGAGACTGATGTTTTCCTGAATTCCTTTGCCATAGTTGATTTTATTGTTTGTTATCGGTCCTATGATAACATCAATTCGTTTTGTGTCTATGTGTGTACCCCAACTGAACACAAACTGATCCCTCACTCTATCTTTTCTCTCCATCTCAATCACTCACACAGCTTCAATCGCCTGGACTTGCCACCCTACAAGAGTCTGGAGCAACTGCGAGAGAAACTTCTGTTTGCCATTGAGGAGACCGAAGGATTCGGGCAGGAATAAGGGAAAAATAATCACATAATGAGTGAGGGAAGGTGGATAGAGAAGGAAGAGTCATTCATTCAAGTAGTTTTTTGTTGTTAATCACAGGAATATGAACTCTCTGATCATCTAGCCCCACTTCCAGGACTGTGGGAGCCCACCTGTACCTATCCTCACACTAGGTTGTGGGTACAAGGGAACCAGGATCAGAGTAGGGAACAGGTGTGTGAGCTGAGGGATGGTCCAGAAAGATTAGTGTTATGATATGACCCTAAACCCTCTGTCCTGCCTGAAGACGCCAGCCACGAGATCTAGAGCACACCAGAAGCATAAAACAGGATAATGTCTTCAAATAATTGTATCAACTGCAAATCGCAACAACAGCACAGCTACAGCCAGTATATCTATCTAAGAGAAATTAACATTTAAAAATGAGAGCGTGTGTGTTTGAATGGGAGAGAGAGAGTGGTTATAATTAGTGACTTCTGTTAAGAGGAAAGATTGGTGAGATGTGATTTTCTTTTCTGTTCATTGTGAAATTCATTGTTACCTGTACATAGCTCAAATAAATGACTCAAATCTCGGTGGGTTGATTGTGATGGTACAAGGAATCAATTTTCTTAATGCCTTGGTTAGAAATGTTGAATATGGTTTTGGTTAGAATGTCATATTGCTAGAACACTGATTTGGTTATCCAGCCAGCCATATTAGTCTGCTAACAGTATGTCTGTGAAACACTGTGTCGATGACCACCCATTTCAAACATAAACTTCGACTGCAGATACTGACAGGAGACAATGACAATGTAAGCAATAATAATACATAGTTAGACATTTTGGGCACATCAAGCATTTCATGATAAAATAAGACTTGTGCTGCTGAAATATGTCGACATTCAATTTTGACACTAATATTTACATTGATTAATGCATCTCAAAATATATGCACCATAGTGCAACAATGGTAAAACATCAATGAAGGTCCAAAACATTGTAATGCTTGTGTCTATGCTGAGATCGAGCTGCCTTGGGCAATGTCTGGAAGCACACAGCCAGGGATGGGCAAAAAGTACAAAATACTATTACAAAATACCATAAAAATCCAAATAAACTACAGAATACTTGTATTTTCAAATACAGAAATACATTTGCAAATAGCAAGAAATGTTACAGAAATGTTTTACTTGCTATGACTGTGATACGTGTTGTTTATCTACCTTAGTTGAACGCGCTGACTAAATCACTCTGGATAAGAGTGTCTGCTAAATGACCAAAATCTTACATTTCTATGTGAAAATGAACATACCAGAATGAACTGCAAAGCAAATGACATCAATATTTCCACATATAACTGTCACCATTCCTATTATATTTCATGGACCTTGAAATAAGCCTAGGCCAAAGTACCAGAGTAGACCTACAGCTACGTAAACTTGAGTGTAGAGTAGGCCGACAGCTACGTAAACTTGAGTGTAGAATAGGCCTACATCGATGCAGAGTGATGATTTTCCATACAATTTTGACAAATGGTGTGCTCGTTTTCATAAATCCTTGTCAGTTTAGTGTGACAATAGAAAAATGTCTAATCAGCCCTGAACTTTTCATGTATCAATGGACATGTGAGGAGCATGAACAGACACAATTTAGAGGCAATACAGAACTTTTGCCTCTGGGGGTGCTCTTTAGCCAAAAGGAGTCAAAAATTGTCTGAAATATTGCACAATAATTTCTGGATTAGACATAATGGTTTGTTATATCAAATCAGGGGTGAAACTTACACTGGGAACAGGGGGGAATTCTGAAATTCCATTTTTGTCCCCCCCAGTTTTATCATTGGAAAGGATGCAAAACGAGGCAACGGTGTGCTTTAGGACCATGCTGACACCTCCGAGTGGTCAGGTTGGCTGTTTGGAGTGATTATCCGACCGGATTTTTAAATTAAATGTCCTCCCACTTCTAAAACCAAAGTTACACTCCTGTATCAAATCATATGTGAATAATGAACAGTACAGGCTACACTCAAAAGAAAATGTGAGGCAAACAATTGGCAAATAAACCTCTGTACAGCCACTAAGGGCCATGGTAACAATGAACAGCAATTGGTTGATAAATAATTTGTGGTTCCATCATTTCCAGAAACATTGTACCATGTTGTTGTTTGACTAGTACTTGATTGATGTCTTTTAGAGACCTTCAAACTAAATACTTTCTGGAAGATAAAGTTTATTATGTAGTGTGTATGAATACTAGAATAACCTCATCCATTCATGTCTTGCATAGGTTAAAGGAATAATCCACTCAAAAACTTTTGGTATTTTTCATTATTCCACTGTTGATACAGTCCCACATTTTTTTCCATGTCAGTAATCAACTTTTCAAGATATAGGACTTTAAAAAATCGAATTGTTACTTGCCACATCATCATGAAGATGCAAAAACATCCTCATGATGATGTGGCAAGTGCCATTTTGCTTTCAGGGCATAAATGCCCCATGAGCACATTGCAATCAATGCAGCGGCAGCCACAGGGCACCTTGATGAGGTTATTATTGTGCAGGGTAGCCTAGTGGTTAGAGCGTTGGACTAGTAACCGGAAAGTTGCAAGTTCAAATCCAGAGCTAATAAGGTACAAATCTGTCGTTCTGCCCCTGAACAGGCAGTTACCCTGTTCCTAGGTTGTCATTGAAAATAAGAATTTGTTCTTAACTGACTTGCCTAGTTAAATAAAAAGGTTTAAAAAATATATACATTTAAAAAATGGTGCTTCTAAACAAATTAATGGGTGATGCATGGTACTTTTGATTTAATATCTCGACAAAAACACATTTTTTATGTTGTGATCATGCGATAAATAAGTTGTGATCTTGACATAACAATAGATCTATTTTTTCTTCTTTCATATATCCTCTGCTCTTATATAAATACTAGAGACAGAAGAGGAATGAAAAATGTGCAATGTAAGGAATGTATCAGTGAGATACAACAATAATAAAAGAGCATAGTTTTTTTATTCAATTAACTAACCACCACAGCAGGGGGCTCCTGCCACCATAGTTAGCTAGTTGGTTTAAAACTCACTGCTATTGCTGCAGTATGTGGGCTACTGATGAGATTTCCCAGCTGTGCTACGAGTGCTTCAGCGAGTTGCCCAAGAGAGGAAAGCCTGAGCCAGGCAGAGAGTGGATGCTGTTGGCCGTGACAGCAAAAGTTTGCGTCCCTGAATCAAGAGAAAGGTCAAATATAAATGCATCTCGTTGACTTTGTTTCTTCCCCTTCAGTTCATAATACAAATATCAGAGAAATAACTATATATGTAGGCAACACAAGCAAACTGTACTTGATTTTCTATGAGTGAATGAGTGAATGAGTGAGTGCAATAAGGACTTTGTTTTATCTCCACTGTTGAAGTGGTGTCTTTGGGAGCTGGCACAAGTGTATTTGGCACTTAGCCATGAGCTCAAAGGGTTGGTATACCTGCACAGCTCACACTTACACATACACACACACCTTTTCTCACACACATGCTCTCTCTCACCCTCTCACACAAAAACACACACACACAAAGCATAGATACGTAGTGGCTCACTCACCTTCTCGTCCCATCCGGAGATGTGCTTAATGACCACCATGCAGAAGTCATTGCTAGGAGGGGCTGCATTAGGTGAGAGCATGTCCAACCTGGTCTCATAGACTAGACGTAACTTAGTAATTGTCAATCCGGGACAGTCAAATTAGTACGATATGTTACGTTTGGTATGGTTACATAAGACAGATGGCAAAAACAGAAGTAGGACGGTTGGTTGGTTGGTTGAGGTGGATGGATGGGTGGGCATATAATGTGAACGTTTAGCAGCCCAAAGGATGCAATTTCGAATTTCATCACAGACAACTTCAGCGAATTAGAAACTTTTCAACTACAGCTAACAGGTTACACACTGCATCGGCAGGATAGAACAGCAGCTGGTGCACGATATCTAAGGAAGTCTTGAGATTTTGCTCGCCTGAGGTAAAGTATCTCATGATAAGCTTTTAGACCACACTATCTACTTAGTGAGTTTTGATCTGTATTTTTCGTAGCTGTCTACACACTCAATGAGCTGTATACAGTCATAAGCAACAGGAAAACGCTCATCCAGAGGCGGCGCTCCTAGTTGCTGGGGACTTTAGTGCAGGGAAACATAAATCTGTTTTATCTCATTTCTATCAGCATGTTAAATGTGCAACCAGAGGGGGAAAAAATTCTAAACCACATTTACTCCACAAACAGAGACACATACAAAGCTCTCCCTCGCCCTCCATTTGGCAAATCTGACCATAATTATTTTCTCCTGTCCTGCTTACAAGTAAAAAATTAAAGCAGGAAGCACCAGTGACTCGGTCAATAAAAAAGTGGTCGGATGAAGCAGATGCTAAGCTACTGGACTGTTTTGCTAGAAAAGACTGGAATATGTTCCGGGATTCTTCCGATGGCATTGATGAGTACACCACATCAGTTACTGGCTTCATCAATATGTACATTGATGACGTCATCCCCATAGTGACTGTACGTACATATCCCAACCAGAAACCATGGATTACAGGCATCATCTGCACTGAGCTAAAGGGTAGAACTGCCCGCTTTCAAGGAGCAGGACTCTAACCTGGAAGCTTATAAGAAATCCCGCTATGCCCTCTGACGAACCATCAAACAGGCAAACCATCAATACAGGACTAAGATTGAATTATACTACACCGGCTCCGACCCTCGTTGGATGTAGCAGGACTTGCAAATTGTTACAGACTACAAAGGGAAGCACAGCCGAGAGCTACCCAGTGACACGAGCCTACCAGATGAGCTAAATTACTTCTATGCTCGCTTCGAGGCAAGTACAGTGCCTTGCGAAAGTATTCGGCCCCCTTGAACTTTGCGACCTTTTGCCACATTTCAGGCTTCAAACATAAAGATATAAAACTGTATTTTTTTTGAAGAATCAACAACAAGTGGGACACAATCATGAAGTGGAACGACATTTATTGGATATTTCAAACTTTTTTAACAAATCAAAAACTGAAAAATTGGGCGTGCAAAATTATTCAGCCCCCTTAAGTTAATACTTTGTAGCGCCACCTTTTGCTGCGATTACAGCTGTGAGTCGCTCTTTCGGGGTATGTCTCTATCAGTTTTGCACATCGAGAGACTGAAATTTCTTCCCATTCCTTGCAAAACAGCTCGAGCTCAGTGAGGTTGGATGGAGAGCATTTGTGAACAGCAGTTTTCAGTTCTTTCCACAGATTCTCGATTGGATTCAGGTCTGGACTTTGACTTGGCCATTCTAACACCTGGATATGTTTATTTTTGAACCATTCCATTGTAGATTTTGCTTTATGTTTTGGATCATTGACTTGTTGGAAGACAAATCTCCGTCCCAGTCTCAGGTCTTTTGCAGACTCCATCAGGTTTTCTTCCAGAATGGTCCTGTATTTGGCTCCATCCATCTTCCCATCAATTTTAACCAACCATCTTCCCTGTCCCTGATGAAGAAAAACCTTCCAGGCCCAAACCATGATGCTGCCACCACCATGTTTGACAGTGGGGATGGTGTGTTCAGGGTGATGAGCTGTGTTGCTTTTTCGCCAAACATAACGTTTTGCATTGTTGCCAAAAAGTTCCATTTTGGTTTCATCTGACCAGAGCACATTCTTCCACATGTTTGGTGTGTCTCTAGGAGTGGAAGGTGAACGGACAGGTGGCTTGTGGCAAACTTTAAACAACACTTTTTATGGATATCTTTAAGAAATGGCTTTCTTCTTGCCACTCTTCCATAAAGGCCAGATTTGTGCAATATACGACTGATTGTTGTCCTATGGACATAGTGTCCCACCTCAGCTGTAGATCTCTGCAGTTCATCCAGAGTGATCATGGGCCTCTTGGCTGCATCTCTGATCAGTCTTCTCCTTGTATGAGCTGAAAGTTTAGAGGGACGGCCAGGTCTTGGTAGATATAGCAGTGGTCTGATACTCCTTCCATTTCAATATTATCGCTTGCACAGTGCTCCTTGGGATGTTTAAAGCTTGGGAAATCTTTTTGTATCCAAATCCGGCTTTAAACTTCTTCACAACAGTATCTCGGACCTGCCTGGTGTGTTCCTTGTTCTTCATGATGCTCTCTGCGCTTTTAACGGACCTTTGAGACTATCACAGTGCAGGTGCATTTATACGGAGACTTGATTACACACAGGTGGATTGTATTTATCATCATTAGTCATTTAGGTCAACATTGGATCATTCAGAGATCCTCACTGAACTTCTGGAGAGAGTTTGCTGCACTGAAAGTAAAGGGGCTGAATAATTTTGCACGCCCAATTTTTCAGTTTTTTATTTGTTAAAAAAGTTTGAAATATCCAATAAATGTCGTTCCACTTCATGATTGTGTCCCACTTGTTGTTGATTCTTCACAAGAAAATACAGTTTTATATCTTTATGTTTGAAGCCTGAAATGTGGCAAAAGTTCACAAAGTTCAAGGGGGCCGAATACTTTTGCAAGGCACTGTAACACTGAAACATGCAAACACAAGCTGTTCCGTACGACTGTGTCATCACGCTCTCCACAGCCGATGTGAGTAAGACCTTTAAACAGGTCAACATTCA
Organism: Oncorhynchus keta; assembly: GCF_023373465.1. Taxonomy (NCBI): domain Eukaryota; kingdom Metazoa; phylum Chordata; class Actinopteri; order Salmoniformes; family Salmonidae; genus Oncorhynchus; species Oncorhynchus keta. The sequence continues at coordinate 31,462,127 of NC_068442.1, read as the reverse complement.
CAAGGCCGCAGGGCTAGGCGGATTACCAGGACGTGTACTCCGAACATGCGCTGGCCAACTGGCAAGTGTCTTCACTGACATTTTCAACCGCTCCCTGTCTGTAATACCAACATGTTTCAAGCAGAGGACCACAGTCCTTGTGCCCAAGATCACTAAGGTAGCCTGCCTAAATGACTACCGACCCATAGCAATCATGGCTATAGCCAATTTCTATTGCACTCCACACTGCCCTTTCACACCTGGACAAAGGAACACCTACGTGAGAATGCTATTCATTGACTACAGCTCAGCGTTCAACACCATAGTGCACTAAAGCTCATCACTAAGCTAAGGACCCTGGAACTAATCACCCCCCTCTGCAACTGGATCCTGGACTTCCTGACGGGCCACCCCCAGATGGTAGGGGTAGGTAACAACACATCCACCACGCTGAGCCTTAACATGGGGGGCCCTCAGGGGTGCGTGCTCAGTCCCCTCATGTACTCTCTGATTCAGTCATGACTGCATGGCCAGGCACGACTCCAACACCATCATTAAGTTTTCCAATGACACAACAGTGGTAGGCCTGATCACCAACAATGGCGAGGCCGCATATAGGAAGGAGGTCAGAAACCTGGCCATGTGGTGCCAGGACAACAACCTCTCCCTCAACGTGATCAAGACAAAGGAGATGATTGTGGACAACAGGAAAAGGAGGACAGAACACGCCCCCATTCTCATCAATGGGGCTGTAGTGAAGCAGGTTGAGAGCTTCAAGTTCCTTGGTCTCCACATCACCAACAAACTATCATGGTCAAAGCACACCAAGACAGTCGTGAAGAGGGCACAACAAAACCTATTCCCCTTCAGGAGACTGAAAAGATTTGGCACGGGTCCTCAAATCCTCAACAGGTTCTACAGCTGCACCATCGAGAGCATCCTGACGGGTGATTGCCTGGTGTGGCAACTGCTTGGCCTTCGACCTCAAGGCACTACAGAGGGTAGTGTATATGGCCCAGTACATCACTGGGGCTAAGCTTCCTGCCATCCAGGACCTCTATACCAGGCGGTGACAGAGGAAGGCCCTAAAAATTGCCAAATACTCCAGCCACCCTAGTTATAGACTGTTCTCTCTACTCCCACACGGCAAGTGGTTCCCGGAGTGCCAAGTCAAGGTCCAAGAGGCTTCTAAACAGCTTCTACCCCCAAGCCATATGACTCCTGAACATCTAATCAAATGGCTACCCAGATTTCTTGCATCCCCCCCCTTTACACTTCTTCTACTCTCTGTTATTTTCTATGCATAAGTCACTTTAATAACTCTACCCACATGTATATATTACCTCAACTACCTTGACGAACCGGTGCCCCCGCATATTGACTCTGTACTGGTACCCCCTGTATATAGCCCCGCTATTGTTATGTACTGCTGCTCTTTAACTATTTGTTACTTTATTTCTTATTTTGGGGGATATTCTTCTTAAAACTGCATTGTTGGTTAAGGGGTTGTAAGTAAGCATTTCACTATAAGGTCTACCTATTGTATTCAGTGCATGTGACAAAAACATTTTTTATTTGATTTTGACCTGCAGGGGTCAGTCTACTTCTGTGCAATAGTGGTGGGGAGATATCCATACAGCCATCAGGCCATACAGCGCACTCTGATCACCAGGTGAGCAACTACATATGGGAAAAGTGGGGCGACTGGAAGGGTTTGGAGGGAGGTAGAAGAAAGGAAAGTTCAAGGCTCGGCCTTTCAGCTTGCATGTGATGTTTGTGTGAACCGCCAGCTCTGTGGTTTTAGTTGACGACCATCTAGTGGCTCATCATGCATTATGGCTGCTCACAATCCTACTGTACAGTATGCCCAGGTGAACTATGATAGAGCAGAGCCCATAGCCTGTTAATCAGGTCTGGGCTCTGTCCTTTTGGGGGCCCCCCAACCAAATCTTGCAGAAAAACATTTTAGTGGCCCCTCTCTTGACAATGGAGAGAAACATTTATGTTTTTAACATTTCTAGAGCAGCATTCAACATTCTGCTGAAAAGGCAGCATGCAAAATTCATTTTTTTTTAAATATGTAACTTTCACACATTAACAAGTCCAATACAGCAAATGAAAGATAAACATCTTGTTAATCTACCCATCATGTCCGATTTCAAAAATGCTTTACAGCTAAAGCACAACATATGATTATGTTAGATCACCGCCAAGTCGAAAAAACACAGCCATTTTTCCTGCCAAAGAGTCACAAAAAGCAGAAATATAGATAAAATGTATCACTAACCTTTGATGATCTTCATCAGATGACACTCATAGGACATCATGTTACACAATACATGTATGTTTTGTTCGATAGTGTGCATATTTATATCCAAAAATCTCAGTTTACATTGGCGCCTTACGTGCAGTAATGTTTTGATTCCAAAACATCTGGTGATTTTGCAGAAATACTCATAATAAACATTGATAAAAGGTACTAGTGTTATTCACAGACTTCTCCTTAATGCAACTGCTGTGTCCGATTTTTAAAAAACTTTACGGAAAAAGCATAATCTGAGAACGGCGCTCAGAGCCCAAAACAGCCAGAGGAATATCCACCATTTTGGAATCAACAAAGTTAGAAGCAACACCATAAATATTAACTTACCTTTGATGATCATCATCAGAAGGCACTCCCAGGAATCCCAGTTTGACAATAAATGACTGATTTGTTCCATAAAGTTCTATCATTAATGTCCAAATAGCCACTTGTTGTTAGCGTGTTCAGCCCAGTAATCCATCTTCATGAGGCGCGAGCATTTCATCCAGACAAAAACTTCCGTTACAGTCCTTTAGAAACATGTTAAACGACGTATGGAATCAATCGTTAGGATGTTTTTAACTTAAAACATCAATAATGTTCCAACTGGAGAATTCCTTTGTCTTCAGAGAAGCACTGGAACGAGAGGTAACTGTCGGGAGCACGCGTCATGAGACCAAGGCTCTGTGCCAGACCACTGACTCAAATATGTCTCATGAGCCCCTCCTTTATAGTAGAATCCTCATTCAAGTTTCAAAAGACAGTTGACATCTAGTGGAAGCCCTAGGAAGTGCAACCTCATCCATATCTCAATGTGTATTCGGTAGGCCAAGCTTTGAAAAACTACAAACCTCAGATGTCCCACTTCCTGGTTGGATTTTTCTCAGGTTTTCGTCATGCCATATGAGTTATGTTATACTCACAGACATCATTCAAACAGTTTTAGAAACTTTGGAGTGTTTTCTATCCAATACTAATAATAATATGCATATATTAGCATCTGGGACAGAGTAGGAGGCAGTTCATTCTGGGCACGCTATTCTTCCAAAAGTGAAAATGCTGCCCCCTATCCCAAAAAGGTTCAAATACATTCCTACAATTCTACTCATTTTGCCATGGGGAAGAGAGAAAACATTTGCAGTTTTACAGCTTATTTCCTGCAATTCGACCCATTTTGCCATGGAGTCAAGATAACTTTTTGCAGTTTTAAACACCCACAAGAATGGAAATTCACTTTTTTTCAGCAAAAAAACCTATGCCCATAGCTTACGCATACAAAATGATTTCTAGTCAATAAGACAATTTTAGTCAAAGTATGATATACTTTTGGGTTGAAGGGGGAAATCCAAAGAGGTAACTTTTGATATTTTCCATGCCAATGCGGTGTGGTTGCCCTATGATATTATGTGCTAATACTTTTCAGTCTACGTTTCTTTTCAGGGCTGGGTTTAAGTTGAATGTTACCACCCACCAGCTTATTATTCAGAAACAGTGTGCTGGGTTGGGACAGGGTAAACCTGTCTGGAGGGGAAGTGGTGGTGTGGGGAGTCCAGAACAGGGTAGCAGGGTGGAGAGATGTGGAACAGGAGACAGAGTCAGGGCGGCAAAACTGCAGTGAGAGGATAAACAGCGTCAAGCAGGGAAACAGGTACAGCAGGGTAATAGGATCTAGAATAATAATAATGACTAGAAGCATAAACTGACTGAGCAGAGATCATGATCTGGCAGAGTGGAAGTGACAGAACTGAGTATTTGTAGAGGTCTTGATAATGGAACGAGTTGTAGCTGGTAGGGATTGGCTCTGACTCCAGCACACAATCAAATCAAATCAAATCAAATTTTATTTGTCACATACACATGGTTAGCAGATGTTAAATGCGAGTGTCACACACCAACAGAAAGGGAGAGAGAGAGCGAGAGATCTAGGTGAATGGCTGCAGGTCAAGCAGACACCGGATGACCACTAGGGGTGGTAGCAGGAGCAGATGTGAAATAGTCTGTATAAATGTTTTTTTATAAATGGTAAAATTGTGTGTAATATGATTGCATTTTGCAACCCCGGTTTTTCTTTTTCGTGTCCAATATACTCAGGGTATTGTTACATATAATTTACGGAGTGCCCCATGAGCAAAGTCATTGTAGCCTTTCATTTCACTTCCCTTAGCTGTGACAACCATGGCATGAGCACGGGCTGACTTGGCATTGCTGTAGCGCAGCCTGCCAGAAGCCTACCAAAGGTTGCATTGTGTCCATTACAATGTATAATCTAGTCCAAACTGTTCGATGGTTAGGTTATTGTAACAATGTGCGCTGAGAGTCGGGAAGCAAGGAGTGAGTGTTTTAATAAATAAACCTAACATAATACAAAACAAGACAACACACAGATATGTCACAGAAACAGAAACAATGATGCCTGGGGAAGGAACCAAAGGGAGTGACATATATAGGGAAGGTAATCAGGGAAGTGATAGAGTCCAGATGAGCGTATCGATGGTGACAGGTGTGTACCGTAACAAGCAGCCTGGTGACCTAGAGGCCGGAGAGGGAGCACACCTGACAGTGCTCCCTCCCTGACGCGTGGCTCCAGCCACAGGACTCCGACCAAAATGATTGTTGGGCTATGATCGTCATTGTTACTGTTCCTGTTTCATGTCGGTGCGCTGTTTGTGTTTTTTGTTTTGTTCATTTATTAATTAAATGCATTCACTCCCTGAACTTGCTTCCCGACTCTCAGCGTACATCGCTACAGCTATTCATATTACCGGAGTTTCATCTTATTCTTATTCTTTATTACTCTATGGCGGATTCGTGGCCATTATTTATGGAACATGCCACAACTTTGGAGATAACAATAGATGGCAAAATCAAAGATATTGGTTTCCCCTATCCATCTGTGGCAAAGTTTTCCCAAATACTTATGACAAATAGAACTCCAGAATTACCCATACAGTAGCCTAGTCAGCTGGCTAATCTTTGAATACAGTGTAGAAACAACATATAACATCAGCTAGCTACATAAGGTTAGCATGCTAGCTAGCCACACTGACAGCTGTCAGTGCCCTACTTGTTGTTATTTCTGCACTCCACGTGGAAATCACCACAATGTTTCCACCCCCAATTCATGAATATGTTTAAGCAGCCTGCATCATTCTTCGGAGGTGGAACCTTAATGAGAAATTCTGCTATTGGACAGGAATTACATCGAAATCAGGGCCATTGCCCTCTGGTTAGGGCCTTTAAAGTTAAATTCCTACATTTAAACACATTTTGCCATGACTTATGCCATGTTAATATGATATCTGAGAGTGACTAACAAAATCAATGTGGGCCCCCTGGAGGTCAGGGCCCCTGGGCATGTGCCCTGCATGGCCGGTCAGTATTCGGACATGATTACTACAAGTTTAGATAGTTGGCTAGACTAACTACCAATCAAAAAAATTAACATGGCTAGTTATCAGCTAATTGAGTGGCTGACATAACAAAAGTGAAATTGCACCTGGTGTATTTTACTATTCTTACTCTCAATTGTAAGTTGAGACCCCGACGGAAAGTCCCTCCCCCCCACACACACACACACACAAACATTTTTGTGGGGTTGGGGGCCTCTTAGAGATCTGGTACCATAAGCGAATGCTTATGTTGCTTATGCATGGAGCCAGCCCCACTGTTAATGATATAGCGTGGCCTTTGTATGTCCCATTTGTGTGTTGTTATTGTTACACGCCTTGGACTGAGACATGATCAGCATATAATAAACCTGAATTAACAGGGTAAAATTATGAGACAGAGAGACGTTAGTAGGATTCAGTAGTTGGCATTCTCCAACATTTAATATATTGTTCTCTTTTGGTAATCTTTTTTTGTTGTCAACATCAATTATCCATTACAATTCTATTGTAGTATTAAATCTTCACATTTCATATTCCAGTATAAAAAAAATAAAAGTTCTCAGGTTAAAAAATTATCACCACACATTCACATTATATATAACTCACTGGACTATCAGTGTCAATTTTGAAAAAGCTACAAATGACTGGAGGCCTGTGCTTAACCAATGCTTCAACCATTACATTATAAACCAATTAACGTGTAAGCTAACACTGACTGAAACCATCTACTCTAGAGCTCGCTAGCACTTAGCCAAGCTACATTTGGTTAGCATCAAGCTAGCGAACTGTTAAACACTCTTTTCGTACAAATATTAAGACTTTTTTTATAACACATTTTATACTGACATCACATATTTACATATATTACCTGAACTAAGCGGAGCCTTTGTTCATAGAAAATAAAACAAATAGTTTAAAAAATGTTGTTGAAAAAAAGTACAAAACGTTCAGGACACCATAAGAATTGGTTCTTAACTGACTTTCCTAGTTAAATAAAGGTCAAATAAAAAAATATTTAATCCCTTCTCTTACATGTAAACCATTAGAACCTAGCCAACCTCCATTACTTACAATGGGAAAAACACCAACTAGTTTTTCACTCGGTTAAAACTCCTTTCAATTGTCTTCAAACATTACCAAACTCATGGACTATGTAGTTAACCATGTTGTATCAATATTTTGAGAGTCATATTGTATTTTTACACGTTACATACCTGAATTAACAGGGTAAAATGATGAGACGGAGAAATGTTAGTAGCGTTAAGTAGTAGGCTTTCTCAAAGAAAACTCCAAGACCTCACGATCTCCCCATTGATGCCACAGCTTCCCCTATCGGCAGTAATCATATCCATTACTTTAAATGCAAATAGTCCTAGAAAATGATAAAAGGGATGGCCCTATAAAATGGCAAGCGAAACAAAACATAAGAAATATGACCATACATATTTGTGTTTGTCACATTATGTGCGTTTCTGTTTGATCATGTGTGAGAGACAGAGTAGGGAAACAGAACGTGATTACTGACCTCCACAGTCTAAACAAATTTGAGTACAACTAGAATTGATTGGTTCCTCTGTGTTTCTCCAGGTGTTCTGTCATGACAGCCCTGCCTGCTGGTTTCACAGTGCAGGCTCCAGAGCTCCTGCAGTCTAGCCTGGAGTTTTCTCACAGCCAGGCACAGATGGAGCACGGTCAACAGCCAAGCCAGGGCAGAGTCTCACCCTGTGGAACAAGTGGGAATACTGTTGTTTTACCCCCCTCAGTCACCGTCTCGTTACGCAACACTTGTCCTTCACTCTTCACCCTATTTGTCATGTGTCATCCCATTTCACCTCATGTGCCCTTTCTAACTGCCCTAATCTTTTCTCAGCCTAAGGGTATTGTCTGGCACACAGCACATGACATCTGTTTACATGTACGTGCATCAGTGTTGGGGAAGCTACTCTGAAAATATAGTTTACCAAGCTACCAATTACTTCACACTGGAAGATGTTAAGCTACACTAAAGCTACCCTTAAGAAAAATCTAGTTTACTTAACTAAAGTTATTTTGAAAAAGTAGTTTACTACATCCAGACAGCTTTGTGATAAATTATCATATCTAATTCTGAAATGTCATAGATTACAAATTACAAGTACAGATCACTCTGAAGTCAGATGTCAAACAGAATGTGTAATTTAGCCTATTAAACACAAAACTATGTTTTAAGCACCTTAATTGGGGAGAACGGGCTTATGGTAAGGACTGGAGCGGAATCAGTGGAATGGTATAAATACCCTACCGGTCGTAAGTTTTAGAACACCTACTCATTCAAGGGTTTTTCTTTATTTGTACTATTTTCTACATTGTAGAATAATAGTTAAGACATTAAAACTATGAAATAACACGGAATACGTAATACAGGCAAGATGGCACCGACAGAGAGGGTCGCCTCGCTTCTAGTCCTTAGGAAACTGGGCAGTATTTTTTCTTAAATATATTATTTCTTACATTGCTAGCCCAGAAAATCTTAAGTGTTATTACATACAGCCAGGAAGAACTATTGGATATCAGAGCGACGTCAACATACCAGCACTATGACCAGGAATACGACTTTCCCAAAGCGGATACTATGTTCGAACCACCCAAGGTATTCAAACTGGTTCCAGAGGCTGACCCAAAACAACGTCGACGCAGGAGAGGTAGAAGGAGCGGCCTACTGGTCGGACTTGGAGGTGCGCACACCACCCACTGCTTCCGAGTATTTTACTCACTAAACTCAAACAGGATATACCTGTGACAAGGACCATTCAACACTGGTCTGACCAATCGGAATACCTATGTAAGAATGCTGATCATTGACTACAGCTTAGCATTTAACACCATAGTACCCTTCAAGCGCATCAACCCTGTCCTGTGCAATTGGGTCCTGGACTTCCTGATGGGCCGCCCCCAGGTGGTGAAGGTAGGAAACAATGTCTCCACTTTGCTGATCCTCAACACTGGGGCCCCACAAGGGTCTGTGCTCAGCCCCCTCCTGTACAGCCTGTTTACCCATGACTGCATGGCCATGCATGCCTCCAACTTGATCATCAAGTTTGCAGACAACACAACCGTAGTAGGCTTGATCACCAACAACGACGAGAGGGCACTCGGAGTGTGGTGTCAGGAAAACAATCTCTCACTCAACATCAACAAAACAAAGGAGATGATCGTGGACTTCAGGAAAGGGACAGCAGTGGAGAAGGAGGAAAGTTTTAAGTTCCTCGGCGTACACATCACGGACAAACTGAAATGGTCCACTCACACAGACAGTGTGGTGAAGAAGGCGCAATAGCACCTCTTCAACCTCAGGAGGCTGAAGAAATTTGTCTTGTCACCTAAAACCCTCACAAACTTTTACAAATGCACAATTGAGAGCATCCACTGCCTGTATCACCGCCCGGTATGGCAACTGCACCGCCCACATCCGTAGGGCTCTCCAAAGGGTGGTGCTGTCTGCACAATGCATCACCAGGGGCAAACTACCTGACCTCCAAGACACCTACAGCACCCGATGTCACAGAAAGGCTAAAAAGATAATCAAGGACAACAACCACCCGAGCCACTGCCTGTTCACCCCGCTACCATCCAGAAGGCGAGGTCAGTGCAGGTGCATCAAAGCTGGGACCGAGAGGCTGGAAAATAGCTTCGATCTCAAGGCTATCAGACTGTTAAACAACCATCACTAACACAGAAAGGCTGCTGCCTACATACATACTTGAAATCATTGGCTACTCTAACAAACGGATCACTAGACACTTTATTAATGCCACTTTAATAATGATGTTTACATATATTGCATTACTCATCCCATATGTATATACTGTATTTTATACCAGCTATTGCATCATCCCTATGCCGTTTGGTCATTGCTCATCCATATATTTATATGTACATATTCTTATTCCATCCCTTTACTTAGATGTGTGTGTATTAGGTAGTTGTTGTGGAATTGTTAGATTACCTGTTAGATATTGCGGCACTGTCGGAACTAGAAGTAAGTATTTCACTACACTCTCAATAACATCTGCTAACCATGTGTATGTGACCAATAAAATTTTATTTGATTTGAGTAACCAAAAAAGTGTTAAACAAATCTAAATATATTTGATATTTGAGATTTTTCAAATAGCCACCCTTCGCCTTGATGACAGCTTTGCACACTCTTGGCATTCTCTCAACCAGCTTCACCTGGAATGCTTTTAAAACAGTTTTGAAGGAGTTCCCACATATGCTGAGTACTTGTTAGCTGCTTTTCCTTCACTCTGCGGTCCAACTCATCCCAAACCATCTAATTTGGGTTGAGGGTGATTGTGGAGGCCAGGTCATCTGATGCAGCACACCATCAGTCTCCTTGGTCAAAAGCCCTTACACAGCCTGGAGGTGTGTTTTGTCATTGTCCACGGCGGTTGGAACCTGATTCACACCATCTCCTCTGAACAATTGATGTTGAGATGTGTCTGTTACTTCAATTCTGTTAAGCATTTATTTGGGCTGAAATTTCTGAGGCTGGTACAGTAACTCTAATGGACAAATCCTCTGCAGCAGAGGAAACTCTGGGTCTTCCATTCCTATGGCGGTCCTCGTGAGAGCCAGTTTCATCATAGCGCGTGATGGTTTTTGCGACTACACTTGTGTGTTCCGTATTGACTGACCTTCATGTCTGTAATGTTGGACTGTAATTTCTCTTTGCTTATTTGAGCTGTTCTTGCCATAATATGGACTTTTACCAAATAGGGTTGTCTTCTGTATAACCTCTACCTTGTCACAACACAACTGATTGGCTCAAACGCATTAAGAAGGAAAGATATTCCACAAATTAACTTTTAAGATTTCACACCTGTTAATTGAAATGCATTCCAGGTGACTACCTCATGAAGCTGGTTGAGAGAATGCCAAGAGTGTGCAAAGCTGTCATCAAGGCAAAGGATGGCTATTTGAAGAATCTCAAATATAAAATATATTTTGATTTGTTTAACACTTTTTTGGTTATTACATGATTCCTTATGTGTTGTTTCATAGTTTTGGTCTTCACTATTATTCTGCAATGTAGATGTTATAAAACTTTTGACCGGTAGTGTACATCTAACACATGGTTTCCAGGTGTTTGATGCCATTCCATTTGCTCCGTTCCGGCCATTATTATGAGCCGTTCTCCCCTCAGTAGCCTCCACTGGTTTCAAGTGAGAATTAGGCAGGTCTGATACTGAAAAAGAAAGGAAAGTATTACCTACTTCACCCAAGTATTCATTTAAAAAAAAAGTTTAGTTCCAGTAGTTGGCTACACTGCCAAATGGCAAAAAAGTAATCAACTACTGAAAACACTACCAAGATTTGATTTTAGTTCAACTAGTACCAAGCTACTGCAAAACTGTTCACATCTCCCCAACACTGATCTACACTGAGGCATGAATGTCAACTATCTCATGTTTCAGCTGTCAGCTGGTATACTGTGTCAGATCAGCCACTAGATGTCACTGCTTATGGCTACAAACATGGAGTGACCAAAAAAGCTCAGGACACATCAAAAGCATGGTAACAGAGGCAGGACTTTAAAAAATAGAAATATGCATGTTGTTTAGGCACAAGTTAGAAGAATTAAATCTGGCCAGTTCCTTTGTCATGTGAAAATCTGACAATATGCAAAACCTTCTGTGGCCGCTATGTCATCACATTGGTATATCTATTGTGTTAAATCCCCTGAACTTGAGATTGATGGATGAATATATATTTTTAGGTCTCTTATTAAGGTAATCGTCTCCCTGATAGGGAAGAACAGACTGTCAGCATGATATTACAATTTCATAATATTCTGTTCTTGACCATTCATTCTGTTTGATTTGTAGATAGCGTGGTGTACATAGTCTGTGTAAAGTGTCAAACATATTCTATAAATATATTTAAGAGGGGTTTCAATTTCCTGCACATGATTTGATAACATACTGAACAAAAATATAAAGACAACATGCAATAATTGCAGCAATTTTACAGTTCATATATGGAAATCAGTGAATTTAAATAAATCAATTAGACCGTAATCTATGCACAGGGTAGGACAGCTCATAATAATGGCTGGAATGGAGTAGATGTAATGGTATCAGACACATGGAAACCATGTGTTTGATGAGTTCAATACCCTTCCATTAACTCCATTACAGACATTACTATGAGCCTGTCCTACCAATTAAGGTGCCACCAACCTCCTGTGAATCTATGGATTTCACAGGACTGGGCAGGGGCACAGCCGTGTGTGGGTCTGGGAGGGAATAGGCCCACCCATTTGGGAGCCAGGCCCAGCCAATCATGATGAGTTTTTCCCCATAAAATGGCGTTATTACAGACAGAAATACTCCTCAGATTCATCAGTTGTCTGGGTGGCTGGTCTCAGACTATCCAACAGGTGAAGATGTCGGATGTGGAGGTTCTGGCTGGCGTGGTTACACATGGTCTGCGGTTGTGAGGTCGGTTGGACGTACTGCCAAATTCTCTAAAATGAGAATTGTCCACCAGAGCTGGAATGTCCACCAGAGCTGTTGCCAGAGAATTGAATGTTAATTTCTCTACCATAAGCCACCTTCAATATCGTTTTAGAGGATTTGGCAGTACGTCCAACTTACCTCACAACCGCAGACCATGTGTAACCACGCCAGCCAGGACCTTCACATCCCTCAAAGCTTGAGACATCTGTGGCATTGTGTTGTGTGACAAACTGCACATTTTAGAGTCATCTTTAATTGTCCCCAGCACAAGGTGCACCTGTGTAATGATCATTCTGTTTAATCAGCTTCTTGATATGTCACACCTGTCAGGTGAATGGATTATCTTGGCAAAGGAGACATGCTCAATAATAGGGATATAAACAAATTTGTACACAAAACTTGAGAGAAATATGCTTTTTGTGCATCTGGAAAATTTCTGGAATCTTTTATTTCAGCTCATGAAACATGGGACCAACATTTTACATGTTGTATTTATATTTCTGTTCATTATAGATTAACGGTGTGTGTGTGTGTGGCTGAGACTTCACTCCCAACGGAACAGGCACCCTCTGTTCTTCAGCTCTCCACCTGATAACCTGAACCTACCTCACCCCTCCCCCTTGGCAACCCCTCCTTTGCTTTTCAGCTTCTGTGCCCTCTGAAATAATGACAGGGATTATACAACAAGAAGCCTGTTGGAAGAACACAACATTTATTATCAAATTTACAGGCAAATCATTACGGAATCCTAGTCTCCCAGACTGTATCTTTGGTGCTAACATTAGCAATGCTAGCTAGCTACCCAGCTAACAAAAAACATTCCCACAACTTGAGAGAACATTCCTTTAGAGTCTAATTTGGTCGTTAACTAATGTTTTCATAGGAATGTTCCCGTTATGTGGAAGGAATGTTTCCAAGAGACCATTTCCTTAATGTCAAATTGAACAATAGAGTTATTTTTTAGATGCTCAGCTATATAGAAATGGGTCATTCTTGGGCTCGGGTAATATTTCAGTCCCTCTGACTTTTATATATTATATTATTGAGTCATCAAAATAAAATGTTAAAAGATTTTGTATATAAATATAAATTGTCCAGTATAATAAATTGAAATAAATATAGCATTCATTTAAACTTTATTATTAAAAAATCACACTAAGAATTGTGTCATGTCCCCCAGGCATTTCACTTAATTTTTACTTGGGAAATGAATATTAAATGATGCACCTAATTAATATATTTTGCCATTAATGCAAAGATATATTTGTGTTATTTTGCTGAGAAAGTATTTTTATCAAATAAAGGCATGTATCAGGAATCAAGGTAAAACCCAGATGCAGATGGTAGATACCTGGAGGATGGTGGAGATAAGCACAAGGACAGGTGAAACAGATCAGGCCGTGACAGCATGATTATTAATTAAAATCACACAATTTAGCTCTGTCCTTCAGTCTACACTCAACCCCGTCACGCCAACCAAACTCCGCCAATAAAAATGGTCAGTCCACCCTTCTGCCATCATTAACAGGAAATGACATCATTCAACAATTTTAAACTGCATGCTACAGAAACAGGCAAGTAATCACATTATTTTATATCTGTATTTTTATGTATCTTTTAAGTCGGATGGGGACCATCTCAACCCTGTTACATGAAATAAAGATGGAGAACTAGTACTCATCAAAATTATGCTTTAATCCATGAAAACCAATCTATTAATTTCATGCACACCACGTAGTCTCCTGTCCTTCGCCACATGAGGAGCGGAGGCCATTTTGAGGCAAAAAACTTAATTGTAATGGGGTTGTAAACCTGTGACAGGGTTGAGTTATTTACTTAATTTATGAATATTTAATTTAACAAATGAATTATTCAATATATTATACATTATATATTGTTTATATTCACTTATGAAACATGCTGTAATGTGTAATTTAAATGTATTTTTATTTAGGTTTCACGTAATGGTCATACACAAAATGGTGAAGTGAAATGGAATATATGACTTGATTTAAAAAGAAAATGTTTTTTTTTAAATGGGAAATGGTGCGGGCATATGTATTCACCCCCTTCGCTACGAAGCTCTTAAATAGATCTGGTGCAACCAATTACCTTCAGAAGTCACATAATTAGTTAAATAAAGTTCACCTGTGTGCAATCTTAAGTGTCACATGATCTCAGTAAATAAACACCTGTTCTGAAAGGCCCCAGAGTCTACAACACCACTAAGCAGTGGGCACCACCAAGCAAGCAGCACCATGAAGACCATGGAGGTGGACCGTGCCCCAGGACTACCTGACATGATGACTCCTTGCTGTCCCCAGTCCACCTGACTGTGCTGCTGCTCCAGTTTCAACTGTTCTGCCTTATTATTATTTGACCATGCTGGTCATTTATGAACATTTGAATATCTTGGCCATGTTCTGTTATAATCTCCACCCGGCACAGCCAGAAGAGGACTGGCCACCCCACATAGCCTGGTTCCTCTCTAGGTTTCTTCCTAGGTTTTGGCCTTTCTAGGGAGTTTTTCCTAGCCACCGTGCTTCTACACCTGCATTGCTTGCTGTTTGGGGTTTTAGGCTGGGTTTCTGTACAGCACTTTGAGATATCAGCTGATGTACGAAGGGCTTTATAAATACATTTGATTTGATTTGAAACGCTTTTATGCCAAAATATTTATATAATAACCATAATATCGAAGTGACGATGGCATGTGTGGTCCTTCCACTGCGACTCGGGTCTGTGAAATCACGTAGTTTATTAGGCTACAGATGAAATAAATGATGATGAACTTCAAAGGATGGTGAAAGTGCAAGGTGATGATCTTGATGCTCCTTTCCAATAAATATTGAGGGTCATGATGATCAATAATTGGCTGTCATTTGACATACACAAATAATCTAGCTCTTCTGTCCAAAAAAATGTAATCATGTAGGCCAGCGGTTCCTTAACTTTTTATAGTCCCGTATCCCTTCAAACATTCAACTTCCAGTTGCGTTCCCCCTCCAGCACCAGGGTCAGCACACTCTTCAATGTTATTTTTTTGCCATCGTTGTAAGCCTGCCACACACACACACACACACACACACACACACACACACACACTATACGATACATTTATTAAACATCAGAATGAGTGTTTTTGTCACAACACAACAAATAATAATATAATAATCAATCATTTTGCTCTTTATTTAGCCATCTTACATATAAACCTTACGTTCATCACAAATGGTAAATAACTCACCACAGGTTAATGAGAAGGGTGTGCTTGAAAGGATGCACATACAGTGCCTTGCGAAAGTATTCGGCCCCCTTGAACTTTGCGACCTTTTGCCACATTTCAGGCTTCAAACGTAAAGATATAAAACTGTATTTTTTTGTGAAGAATCAACAACAGGTGGGACACAATGAAGTGGAACGACATTTATTGGATATTTCAAACTTTTTTTAACAAATCAAAAATTGAAATTGGGCGTGCAAAATTATTCAGCCCCCTTAAGTTAATACTTTGTAGCGCCACCTTTTGCTGCGATTACAGCTGTAAGTCGCTTGGGGTATGTCTCTATCAGTTTTGCACATCGAGAGACTGACATTTTTTCCCATTCCTCCTTGCAAAACAGCTCGAGCTCAGTGAGGTTGGATGGAGAGCATTTGTGAACAGCAGTTTTCAGTTCTTTCCACAGATTCTTGATTGCATTCAGGTCTGGACTTTGACTTGGCCATTCTAACACCTGGATATGTTTATTTTTGAACCATTCCATTGTAGATTTTGCTTTATGTTTTGGATCATTGTCTTGTTGGAAGACAAATCTCCGTCCCAGTCTCAGGTCTTTTGCAGACTCCATCAGGTTTTCTTCCAGAATGGTCTGTATCTGGCTCCATCCATCTTCCCATCAATTTTAACCATCTTCCCTATCCCTGCTGAAGAAAAACAGGCCCAAACCATGATGCTGCCACCACCATGTTTGACAGTGGGGATGGTGTGTTCAGGGTGATGGGCTGTGTTGCTTTTACGCCAAACATAACGTTTTGCATTGTTGCCAAAAAGTTCCATTTTGGTTTCATCTGACCAGAGCACCTTCTTCCACATGTTTGGTGTGTCTCCCAGGTGGCTTGTGGCAAACTTTAAACAACACTTTTTATGGATATCTTTAAGAAATGGCTTTCTTCTTGCCACTCTTCCATAAAGGCATTTGTGCAATATACGACTGATTGTTGTCCTATGGACAGAGTCTCCCACCTCAGCTGTAGATCTCTGCAGTTCATCCAGAGTGATCATGGGCCTCTTGGCTGCATCTCTGATCAGTCTTCTCCTTGTATGAGCTGAAAGTTTAGAGGGACGGCCAGGTCTTGGTAGATTTGCAGTGGTCTGATACTCCTTCCATTTCAATATTATCGCTTGCACAGTGCTCCTTGGGATGTTTAAAGCTTGGGAAATCTTTTTGTATCCAAATCCGGCTTTAAACTTCTTCACAACAGTATCTCGGACCTGCCTGGTGTGTTCCTTGTTCTTCATGATGCTCTCTGCGCTTTTAACGGACCTCTGAGACTATCACAGTGCAGGTGCATTTATACAGAGACTTGATTACACACAGGTGGTTTGTATTTATCATCATTAGTCATTTAGGTCAACATTGGATCATTCAGAGATCCTCACTGAACTTCTGGAGAGAGTTTGCTGCACTGAAAGTAAAGGGGCTGAATAATTTTTTACGCCCAATTTTTCAGTTTTTGATTTGTTAAAAAAGTTTGAAATATCCAATAAATGTCGTTCCACTTCATGATTGTGTCCAACTTGTTGTTGATTCTTCACAAAAAAATCTAGTTTTATATCTTTACGTTTGAAGCCTGAAATGTGGCAAAAGGTCGCAAAGTTCAAGGGGGCCGAATACTTTCGCAAGGCACTGTAACTCTACAATGTTGGGTTGTATTGGAGAGAGTGTCAGTCTTAAATAATTTTCCACACAAAGTCTGTGCCTGTATTTAGTTTTCATGCTAGTGAGGGCCGAGAATCCACTCTCACATAGATACATGGTTGCAAAGGGCATCAGTTTCTTAACAGCGTGATTTGCCAAGGCAAGAAACTCTGAGCACAACCCTATCCAGAAATTTGGCAGTGGCTTCTGATTAAATTAAATTTTCACAGAACCGCTTGTTGCAATTTCGATGAGGCTCTCTTGTTCAGATATCGGTAAGTGGACTGGAGGCAGGGCATGAAAGGGATAACGAATCCAGTTGTTTGTGTCATCCTTTTTGGGAAAGTACCTGCGTAATTGTGCATCCAGCTCACACAGGTTCTTTGCTATATCACATTTGACACTCTCTGTAGGCTTGAGTTCATTTGCCCACAATAAATCATACAATGATGGAAAGACCTGTGTGTTGTCCTTGTTAATGCAGACAGAGAAGAGCTCCAACTTCTTATCATAGCCTGAATTTTGTCCCACACATTGAGTATAGTTGAGGAGAGTCTCTGTAAACCTAGATTCAGATCATTCAAGCGAGAAAAAACATCACCCGGATAGGCCAGTCGTGTGAGAAATTCATCATCATCCAAGTGGTCAGACAAGTAAAATTATGGTCAGTAAAGAACTTAAAGCTTGTCTCTCTATTTTAAAAAATGCAATACTTTGCACCTTGATAACCAGCGCACTTCTGTATGTTGTAAAAGCGTTACATGGTCGCTGCCCATATCATTGCATAGTGCAGAAAATACAAGGCACAAGGCACAAGGCGAGACCCAAATGCAGACACAGGAAGCAGATGGTTGGAGTCTTACAATGTTTATTCATCCAACGTGGTAAGCAAGAGAATGGTCGTGGACAGGCAAAAATGTCAAAACCAGATCAGAGTCCAGGAGGTACAGAGTGGCAGACAGGCTCGTGGTCAAGGCAGCCAGAATGGTCAGGCAGGTGGGTACAAAGTCCAGAAACAGGCAACGGTCAAAACCGGGAGGACTAGAAAAAGGAGAATGCAAAAAGCAGGAGACCGGGAAAACCGCTGGTTGACTTGGAAACATAAAAGACGAACTGGCACAGAGAGACAGGAAACACGGATAAATACACTGGGGAAAATAAGTGACACCTGGAGAGGGTGGAGACAATCACAAGAACAGGTGAAACAGATCAGGGCGTGACAACACGTGAGTTTAGGGGCCTTGCTTTAACAAAGTTAACCATTTTCATTGTAGTGTCCAAAAGTGTCTAAATGTTTGCACAAGAGTGAAGGTTTCCTGTGAGAGAGTAACGGTTAATGTGATTAGATGTTATTTATTTGACTAGGCTACCTGTATTTGACATTGTTGTTATTTCGCAGTAGATGGTTTCATTTTATTTTTGGCAGTGAAACGAGGCTACTCCGGCAAGAAAAAAACCTCACCCAAATGTATGGAAAATATAAATAAAATATAAATGTACTGTTTGAAAATGTGTTTGAAAATGTGTTTGAAAATGTGTTTACTTTTATTTTATTTATTTGGCGTACACCTGATGGCATTGTGCATACCCAGTTTGTGAATACCGGCACTCTATCTGTGACCAGTTGGCTGGAGCGCACTTGCCAATACCAGAGTGGGCAAATTCGCTATACACCGCAACATTTTTTTGTGAGAAAACCATCAGTAGAGTTGAAAATGCCATGGAAAGCCATAACTTGTATTTTTTTATTGGATATATGAGAATTTTACCACATAAGTTATTTTTATGTGCACTTATCATCACGTACAGCCTTTTACCCCCAACAAGTCAATTTGATGGAAATACCTATTTGTTGGGAAAATTGTCTCATTGTTTTTATGCAGATTTTAGAATATTCACATGAAAAACTGTTGGCAATTGGATGAAAACCTAGCTAATGAGAAATTAATTTGAAGTAGATCAGAAATGTGTGTTGTAAACGTTGCCAAATAATTACATTAACATATTTTGCTAAGAATCTCAAACCCATTCCACCAGCACCAACGATTGTCCCAATAAGGGATATCTCTAGGACATGTGCATATTGAGCAAGTATAGTTAGGCCCTGTCCTGTCCAGAAGAAACCCTACCCCCTCCTCCATAGGCACTTGTGAAGATCTGAAACAACTTTATAGGTATAAGGCTGTAAGCAGTAGGGTGAATGCACTTTGAAGTAAATCTCAGCTCTGTTAAAAGTAGGCTACATAGACGTAACATAGTGAACATAAATTCAGAACGCTCCAATTAGTATGATATGTTACGTATCATATGGTATGTATTAATATGTGGATGTACATCATCCATTTCATATGATATGTTATGAATTTGGAAAACGTATCATATATTAACAATTCCAATTTGTTGTGTCTAACGTTAGCTAGGTGGCTAACGTCAATATTAACTAGGTGGCTAATTTAGCGAGGCTAGGGGTTAGGGTTAAGGTTCAGAGTTAGGTTAAAGGGTTAAGGTTAGGGTTAAGGTTAGCTAACATGTAAGTAGTTACAAAGTTGCTAATTTGCTAAAGTTGTCTGTGATGAGATTAGAACACACAACCTTTGGGTAGCTAGACGTTCCACGTTATACCTTTGGGATGCTAGAGATTCGCGTTATACGCTTACCCATCCACCCTGACCAACCACCATCTCAATTTGATGTCTTATCTAACCATACCAAATGTAACATACTGTATCACACTAATTTGAGTGTCCCGGATTTACTATGTCACATCTAGTCTATGAGACCAGGCAGGAAACACGACACAGACATGGTGGCATACGACTAATAAAACATGAAACTGTGTATGTTTGGTGGAACATTGATGGAATATTCTCCTAACCCTCATAAAACTGGACACATGAATGTTCTTGCAACATTTCCATGAAACATATCTAGAACATTCATATCTTGTGTTCTGAGAACATGGCAACTACGTTCTGGGTATGTTCTGTTTGACATTAACGGAATGTTCTCCTAACTCTAATGCCAAAACATGCTAAAAAGGTTCCCAGTTTGTTTTTGCCAACATAGATAGAACGTTCCTCAAACTAACAGAAAACTTTAGGGGAACATTATGGGTATCATTACAAAAGCTCTCTCTCTCAATAGAATGTTTAGCTGAATAAGTAGCTAAACCTACTGCATCTGAAATAAAGTTTTTTCAACAATTACAGACAAATACAGTCTCAGCGACTGTCCAAGCAACCATCCAACAACCATGGAGGCCTATTGGAACAAATAAAAGTATGACGGTTACAAGAAATTCAGTATGAAAACATAGGCTATTTGGAAAGGGCATGAGTGCTGCCAGAGCTACAACTTTGGTTGGTGATGGGGGGAGTGGTTTTGTAGAATGGAATCATGGGAGTTTGAGCCTTGAACAAGATAAAAAAATATTTGAGTAAGCTGACTATAAATATCATTCTGTAGGTTTTTGAGCATCTATTTAAAATATTTAGAGATGTTATTAGACAAAGACAACCACAACAACATATTGCAGGGAGTTCTAATATGATCAGAAATCTACAGATGGGTTATATAGATTTCTGAAAATGACTGTCCATAATTTGTTGTGTTAGTCATCCTACTGATCCTACTTGAAAACGTAACAGAAAACCTCCTGCACACTATCGCCATTTAGTTAGGTAATTTAGGAGTTAACCATTCTCTGTCCCATTTGAGTTCAGCTATATTTAATTGTTCATGGGAGCAGTATGCCCAATGAGTGCAATTGTGAAAGGATCAAGTCACCAGTTAATAAGATTGTGAAAGCTCAAATACATATACCTGCACATGCACACATACACACACTCTGCTTCTAATGTCAAAGCCTCTCCACTCGAACTCAGACACAGGAAATGAAGCGGTGTTGGCCGGGCATGGAGGAATGAGGTGGATGTGCAGGCTGATGAGATGCAGGGTCTGGGCCTCAGAGACAGAAACACAGAGGACAGGAATCCTAGGGACATGTTTCCACACCCTGGAAATAAATCCTTTATTTCCTCAGTGGTGTAAAAAGGGTTCATTCCATAGACATAAACTTATGAATTGTTATTATATGTTTCATTCACCACATGTCACCTCATGTCACCTCAGGTATTGTGATTTAGAAGTTAATGCGTCATGGTAACGGACACTGAGTTTCTGTATTTGTTTTTTCTGTTTTGTTTGTGTCTGTAGGGGAAAGGAGCTTTCCATCTAACAATAAACGTTCCCACAACTTCCGGCAATGTTCCCTTAAGAGTCTCATTAGGGTTTTAACTAACAATTTCATAGGAATGTTCCCGTGATGTGCAAGGAATGTTTCCAAGAGACCATTCCCTTAATGTAAAATATAATAGAACTTACCCACAATGTGGTTACCATGTTCTAAGAATTTAAGATATGAATGTTCTAGACAGGTTTCATGGGTCCAATTTTATGAGGGTTAGCAGAATATTATATCATTGTCTCCCAAAACATACTGTACACAGAACATGATTGCCATGTTCTCAGAACATAATGAAAAAAGAATGTTTCTTGTTTCTGATTCACAGAAATGTTCCTACAAGGTTCCCATTAAATGTGTTTAGAACATGAATATCTTATATTACAGAGAACATGGCAACCATGTTCTTTGTATGTTTGGTGGGGCATTGATGCAATATTCTCCTAACCCTCAGAAAACTGGACAATGACTGTTCTTGTAATGTTCCCATGAAACCTGTCTAACATTAATATCTTAATTTCTGAGGACATGGTAACCACATTGTGGGTAAGTTCTATTTGACATTAAGGCAATGGTCTCTTCGAAATATTCCTTGCACATCACTGGAACATTGTTATGAAAATGTTAGTTAATAACCTAATGAGACTCTTAAAGGAACATTCTCTAAAGTTATGGGAACATTTCTTGTTAGCTGGGGAGGTCCTTTCCCCTACAGACACAAACAAACAGAAACAACACATACAGAAACCCAGTCACCGTTACCATGACGTATTAACCTGAGGTGACAGGAGGTGAGGTGGTGAATGAACCATTGAATGAGAATGAATCATTCTACTTCTATGGAATGAACCCTTTTTACACTACTGAGAAAACTAAGGATTTATTTCCAGGGTTTCGAAACATATCCCAAGGATTCCTTTGTGTTTCGGTCTCTGAGACCCAGACCCTGCATCTCATCAGCCTGCACATCCACCTCATTCCTCCATGCCCGGCCAACACCGCTTAATTTCCTGTGTCTGAGTTCGAGTGGAGAGGCTTTGACATTAGCAGCAGAGTGTGTGTGTGTATGTGTGTATGTGCAAGTGTATGTATTTGAGCTTTCACAATCTTATTAACTGGTAACATGATCCTTAAAAGAAAATAGAAAGCACTCATTGGGCATACTGCTCCCCTGGACAATTAAATATAGCTGTACTCCAATGGGACAGAGAATGATTTACCCCTAAAGGATGTAAATAAATGGTGATAGTTTTGAGTCTTAAAGGACAACTCTGCATCTTTTAACATATGGTTTGTTATTATGAAGTATTTAGTGAAGTCCTAAACAGTTTTAGTGTCATTTTATGATTTCATCTTTATTTACTGTTTAGAGATGAGGAAAACTGGAAATTGCTTCTCTGTTATGTTTTCAAGTAGGATCCCTGAGATGACTAATACAAGGAAAAAAAGTTTACATATCACACCTTGTTACTCTTGTCGAACATGTATGTTAAAAGCTGTGTGAGTATCCCTGACCTTGCCAATAGACAAAGAGCTATGAATGGTTCAGTGGTTCACCAATCAGGGCCTGGATTGTGCTTTCAATTTACAAATGAACATGCATAATGTAATCATGTATGTCAAAGTACATCAAATATGTAAGTTGAAAACACTGTATGTTAAAAGCACTGTGTGTAAGTATCCCAACAGACAAAGAGCTATGAATGGATCAGTGTTTCACCAATTAGGTGAACTGTTACAAGGCGTGATGTGTAATGATTATTATAAACATTTCTTTGGGACCCTCAGGCAGTGTCCTGACAACTGATACACAGAAATGTTCTTGCAACATGTCCATGAAGTGTATCTAGACCATTCATACCTTATGTTCTGAGAACATGGCAACCATGTTCTGTGTATGTTTGTTGGGACGTTGATAGAAGGAATATTCTCTTAACCCTCAGAAAACTGGACAGGAATGTTCTTGCAAGGTTCTCATGAAACGTGTCTAGAACATTAATATTTTATATTCGGAAAATATGGCAACCATGTTTGGTGGGACGTTGATGGAACATTCTCCTAACCCCATAGAAAACTAGACAAATGAATATTCTTGCAACGTTCTCATGAAATGTGTTTAGAACATTAATATCTTATATTCCGAGGACATGTCAACCATGTTCTGTGATATTTGGTGGGACATTGATGGAATATTACCCCAACAACAAAACATGCTAAAAAGGTTCTCAGAAGGTTTTTGCTAACATAACCTGGTTTATCATCCAACTTTTTTATGCGAGCAAAGTACATGTGGGATCAAACAACAAACATTTAATGACAGGCCATATGAAAACAGAACATTTCGAGAAACTTTCCAAATGTCGACAAAACAAAATACACTAGACAAGGTGAGATCTTTTGATGTCAGTGAAATTAATTATGTGAGAAATGTCGGTTGAAATGCTTTTATGCGCAAATATTGATATAATAACCATAATATCGAAGTAAACTTGGAGTCACACTCCACACATGTTTGACTTTTTCTCCCCAATTCTGTGATATCCAATTGGTAGTTACAGTCTTGTCCCATCGCTGCAACTCTCGTACGGACTCGGAAGAGGAGGAGGTCGAGAACCATGTGTCCTCCGAAACACGACCCTGCCAAGCTGCACTGGGAAAGCATGCAGTTTATTAAGCTACAGATGAAATAAGTTGTGATGAACTTCACAGGGTGGTGAAAGTGCAAGGCGATGTGCTCGTTAAGAACGTTGGGCCAGTAACTGAAAGGTTGCTGGTTTGAATCCCCGAGCCGGCAAGGTGGAAGAATCTGCTGTTCTGCTGTTGGGATAAATGGCGTTGGGATAAATGTGGAAGACACATTTTGGTTGAATGCATTCAGTTCTGCAACAGACTAGGTATCTCCCTTTCCTTTCCAATACATATTGAGTCTTATTCTGGTCATGACATGATCATCGAGGTTTGGCCTGCCATTTGACAAATAACATTTTCGCTCATTTGTCCTTAATAATCTCATCATATAGGCTATACCTGCATTGTATCTGCGAGCGGTTGGCTAGAGCGCACGTGCCAATACCAGCAGGGGCACACTCACTATATAATGCAACATGTTTTGTGAGAAAACCATCAAAAGAGTTTAAAATGCGATGGAAACCCATTTAACTTGTATTTTTTATTCAGTAAATGGGGATTTAACCACGAAAGGTATTTTTATGTGCACTACATCATCACACACAGCCCTTTATTCGCAACCAGTCAATTTGATGGAAACACATCTCTGGTGGGAAAATGTTTTTATGTGTATTTTAGAATATTTTCATGAATCTCTCGCCAACTGGATGGAAATCTAGCTATAGATAGAATGTCCCCCTAACTAACGGAAAACTTTAGACTCAAACATTAGGGGAATACTACGGGTAACATTACAAAAACATTCTCCCTCCCTAGAATTGTTAGCTGGGTCCAGATGTACTGGGACTACTAGCAGGCGGCTATGTCATACCAGCAGGCCTGGCTGCAGCTGCGCTCAGAGGCCTTCTCACTGAGGCTCCGCAGTGACCTAAACCTGCTGCTGTTTCACTTAAGCACAGCACGACTTTGTTGCTTACAGCAACAAGGGACTAAGAGACCGGTTTGTCCATAATGCTGTGTGATTTTTAGAGGGACATTCAAACACAGGTGAAAGTACACAGCCATACACTGTCATGAAGCATTATTGTACTTGTAGATGAGCCAAGGAAGCAATGGCCAATTTTGTCAGGACATGCAAAGACCTGAGTTTAAAAAGAGTTTGGAGTTCACATGGTCAGTGTCCCCTCCTAGCCCTTTTGGTTGCTTTGTCTTAATTATTATTATTTCAATTCTAGTTTCATGTGTCTATGGAGAGCTTTGAGGAATGTGGTAAAGTGGAATGAGGAAAAGTGGTAGATATGTTCATGAGATCTGAGTCAATATATACAGTATGTGTGACAGTCTTTGCTCCGGTACGTGTCCAGAATGATATATGCATCCGTGAATATTTTTCTGTTAAGAAAATTCAATTGTTGTTTTGAATGAGTACAGAGAATAAGAGCCATTTTATGTGTTTTTATTGGTCATCAAGCTACCTTACCTTTCATATATTCAAATTATTGGTACAGTATATATCATCTTTAAAGATAATAAACAGATCAAACAACATTGATAAATTAAAACAAAACCGTTATTACTGTATATCATAGCCAACATTAATATGTTAAACTGCTAATAATAATGCAACAACATTCTTTACCTAAAAGTAATCAAATGTACAATTTATAGTTTCAATATAATATGGTATGAGTGATACTAGTAATACAAATGCATGATTAATGTTGAGGTTTCTAACACACTTCTTCCACACATCTTGCTCTATTATGATAGCGATACAATCAAGCTTGTCTGCAAGAAATAATGGGATGATTGGGTCGGAGGATGCAAGGGTTGTGTCAACTCAACTTTGTGTGAAGGCCTAGAAACCAAATGTGTTTTCGCCACTGTACGCCATGTACAGAAAGCCATCTCCATCTCTCTCTTTCTCATATAGCTGTCCCATTGTCAGACTGCAGGTTAGAGAAAGACATTGGTCACATTTTGAACATACATTTTCCGGAACACACAAAGATTTAAAACAGATACATCGTCCAACCAGACAAATTTCGAGCACAAATGCATGAACATACTCCTCTATTAGTCTCGCGTTGCCATACTATAAGCTGAAAATCAAGGTTCCTCCAATACATACCCCACATACAATAAACATTCAGGAACTCATCTGATATCTGAGTCACCCGTGATCTGTTCAAAAATGTTATCTTACATCAGAATGGTATTGTCTATAGATAAACAAGGAAGCTGAGTTTTTAAGAATCTAATTTCAAGGTTTAATCAGTCAAACCCCATAATCATGTGTACAGTCTACCCACATAATGCATTGGTAGATATATGTATTTTACAGGTTTTTGACAGATAGTACTCACAATCAGACCCAGCTAGAGAGAGTGTGATTGGGGTAGATTTGTAGGTGTGATTACGTGAAAGTCATTTCTTGTTGGCAGACTACGTAACATAATGTCTGATCAAATTACGTGACATTTTAGTTCTGTATTAACCAAGATTAGTTGTAAGTGAAGGAGATTGGTGTGGCTATACTCTCTTTCACAGGGAGATTGATTTAACAGAGACTGAAACTGAAGGTTCATTGTCTTTAGTTACAGAGATGGACTCAAACAAATGCACATAGCGACCACATGGGATGAAACCTAGGCTGGTCTAAGAATGCAACAGTTCTTGAAGACAAAGTAAAATGTGGATGGTTGTATAACACGGTAGAATCATTGGGACAGAGTGAAAAACAATGCACTCAGGTCTCATCTAGTGTTTTGAGAAATACTACTCACAGCCCCCACCCCTTCCTCCAATTAAATCAATTTAATCTCACCTGGACTGTGGAACAGTTTTGTCAACAAAGAGAAAAATAGCTTTCTCCGAGGGCAGCTGGATGCGCTTCCTGATGATCCACATGAACTGGGCCACTGTGATGTCAGAAGGGACCAAGTATTTTCTCTTGTCGATGTCCACTATCTGTGAGCCAGACACTTTCTCCACTATCACCTGAGAAGCAGATTAATAACATATTTAAACACACACACACACACACACACACACACACACACACACACACACACACACACACACACACACACACACACACACACACACACACACACACACACACACACACACACCAACAGGGATATGACGTATAACATCCTTTTGTGTTATGATTTACGCACAGCCAAAAACAAACATTCCAGAGGTTTTACACAATCCAGTGTGCTCAATATTTTATTTATTTAATATTTATTCAGCCAGGTACATCGTTCCAATAACGACCTTTTTGTACATTGACATATAACACATTAAAACAGGTGTAGAACAGGGTCTCTCTGGTCCTGGATCTTGGACCCGCTACACAACCAGGTCCAGGAATCGTTTCAGGCAGGGTTTGTTTGCATTTCATACATGCTTTATAGCGCGGATAAGGTTATAAAGCGCTCCAGGATCTGGATCATAAAAGGGATATGTGAAACCACCTATAGAAATCCTATTAAATTACTAGAGGGGCTATGCCATCAATCCTAAAAGTTACAGAAGGGGGTGAAAATGGCAGGGGAAAATCCAGACCAGTCTACTTGGAATGAATGGCAGTAGAGGCGTCAGTTATGCACTTCCTGATTTTACGTGTGCAGGAAAATAAAAGTAAGGCATGTAAAATAGAAGAAACTGTGTAAAATGATTATTGTCGACCTACAATATTGTCATATAAGTACAGTTTTTATATGGGTTTTATACACATTTTCTGTATAAACAGCCTCTAAAATATAAGTAAACAGACATAAATGTCTGTGCTATTATATGATACAATATCAGTACTTCTTAAATGTACAACTTGTCTAAGTCCTATCGTCAACTGATTTCAGCCAGTGTATGACTATGGAACTATGGATTGACTGTATTGTTTGAACAGAATGTTGGCATATTGGCAGTTAATTACATTTTTGGGGGGTGAAGAATTCCTATAAAACTGTCTGGCTAGCTAGCCAACAAAACATACCATGCAGATAAATTCTTCAAATTAATTGTTGTGGGGCTTGAGAAGCAAAAGCCCCAGCATCAATCCTCGACAAACTTGCTTGGAAACAATTGCCATTTTGACCACTCCCCCAACAAGTCAGACAAAAGCATAGATGGTATGAAATCTTCCCCTACTTCCCCTAAATGGATTAGGAATAGCATCTACCAATCTGTAGATAAAGCTGTTTTTAGAAGCCATCAACTGATCTCTTTCTAGCTGCAGTAAATCAAGTCAGAAGTTAGAAGATTAATTACTTACCAACAAACAACAGCTACAATTTCCAATAAAACAACATCATGTTTTGAAGTTCACAATCCTTTGCTTCTTCTAACAACACTATCATGAATCTAGCAAATATGTTTTTCGGGACCGAGTGCAGTATTTATACTGAGCAAAAATATAAAACGCAACATGTAAAGTGTTGGTCCCATGTTTCGTGAGCTAAAATAAAATATCTCATACATTTTCCATATGCACAAAAATCTTATTTCGCTCAAATTTTGTGCACAAATTTGATTTACATCCCTGTTAGTAAGGATTTCTCCTTTGCCAAGATAATCCATCCACCTGACTGGTGTGGCATATCAAGAAGCTGATTAAACAGCATGATCATTACACAGGTGCACCTTGTGCTGGGGACAATAAAAGGTACAGTTTTGTCACACAACACAATGCCACAGATGTTTTGAGGGGGCGTGCGAATTGGACTCCTTGTGGCGGGCTGGGCCGGGCCAGGCACTTGCAGGCTGACTTCGGTCGTCAGTTGAACAGTGTTTCCTCCAACACATCGGTGGAGCTGGCTTCCGGGTTAAGCGTGCGGGTGTTAAGAAGCGCGGCTTGGCGGGTCATGTTTCAGAGGATACATGACTCAACCTTCACATCTCCCAAGCCAGGAGAAAAAAATGGGGAGGAAAAAGGGGGTAAAAATGACACAGCAATGCATAAATAATAATAATTTATCAACTATAACTATACTGAACATAAATATAAACGCAACATGTAACAATTTCAACGATTTTACTGAGTTACATCAAATTCTCTGGCAACATATCTGGTGGACATTCCTGCAGTCAGAATTGCAATTGCACGCTCCTTCAAAATTTGAGACATCTGTGGCATTTTGTTGTGTGACAAAACTGCACATTTTAGAATGGCCTTTTTTCTCCCCAGCACAAGGCGTAAAATAAATACAGCATTTCTTTCTTTCAGGTCTTGACGAGAAAAAAAACGGTCTGATGTTCTCTTCTGCGCTGTTCAACCAATCCAGTATATGTGGATGAGGAGTTAAGATGGAATGTCACCTTGTTAAAAATATTCTCCAAAACTTTTGCATTATTTTTAGCCAGTAGTTTTGAAAGTAGCGCCCACGAGCCAAAAGTGGTCCCAAAAATTGCATACTACTTCACAAATGTGCAGATATGTGCACCACGTAATTGCTCTCTCTCTCACTCTCTTGCTCTACTTCCTAGCTGTCACTTAATTGGCGAGGGGCTGAACCTCCTTGGCTGAAAGTCGAATTGCTAGGTGGCTGGCCTGTGGAGGTAAATGTAGGGTAATTGGCGATGCACAGCCTTCAAACTAGGTATTTCGTGTCTAATTGAGGTAAAACATTAATTCTGCTTATAGATTATGCATGTATGAACTACACATTGACACATCCAGGCCAAAGCGGGATATTCTTTTTAAACATACTAGTTGACAAAGTACCGGCGCATGAAAAGCAGAAGTTGCGTCACAGACTAGCTTTAGCTTTCCATTTCCGCTGAAACCGGATACATGCGGTTGTTTCAGGCTGAGGGTGCATAGACACTAACACAGGAAAACACTCTAACCCCTAGGTCGATCCCTTTCACTCACTCACCGGTACCCTGTCAGGATATTTGTTGCGTATTTTGGCAGACTCCACACATCGGTGTTCTGAGAAAGAGAAGAAAAAAGTAGGATTAGATGCACAGGAATTTATTTATTTCACCTTTATTTAACCAGGTAGGCAAGTTGAGAACAAGTTCTCATTTACAATTGCGACCTGGCCAAGATAAAGCAAAGCAGTTCGACACATACAACGACACAGAGTTACACATGGAGTAAAACAAACATACAGTCAATAATACAGTATAAACAAGTCTATATACGATGTGAGCAAATGAGGTGAGAAGGGAGATAAAGGCAAAAAAGGCCATGGTGGCAAAGTAAATACAATATAGCAAGTAAAACACTGGAATGGTAGATTTGCAGTGGAAGAATGTGCAAAGTAGAAATAAAAATAATGGGGTGCAAAGGAGCAAAATAAATAAATGAATTAATTAAATACAGTAGGGAAAAAGGTAGTTGTTTGGGCTAAATTATAGGTGGGCTATGTACAGGTGCAGTAATATGTGAGCTGCTCTGACAGTTGGTGCTTAAAGCTAGTGAGGGAGATAAGTGTTTCCAGTTTCAGAGATTTTTGTAGTTCGTTCCAGTCATTGGCAGCAGAGAACTGGAAGGAGAGGCGGCCAAAGAAAGAATTGGTTTTGGGGGTGACTAGAGATATACCTGCTGGAGCGTGTGCTACAGGTGGGAGATGCTATGGTGACCAGCGAGCTGAGATAAGGGGGGACTTTACCTAGCAGGGTCTTGTAGATGACATGGAGCCAGTGGGTTTGGCGACAAGTATGAAGCGAGGGCCAGCCAACGAGAGCGTACAGGTCGCAATGGTGGGTAGCATATGGGGCTTTGGTGAAAAAACGGATTGCACTGTGATAGACTGCATCCAATTTGTTGAGTAGGGTATTGGAGGCTATTTTGTAAATGACATCGCCGAAGACGAGGATTGGTAGGCTGGTTAGTTTTACAAGGGTATGTTTGGCAGCATGAATGAAGGATGCTTTGTTGCGAAAAAGGAAGCCAATTCTAGATTTAACTTTGGATTGGAGATGTTTGATATGGGTCTGGAAGGAGAGTTTACAGTCTAACCAGACACCTAAGTATTTGTATTTGTATTCTAAGTCAGAGCCGTCCAGAGTAGTGATGTTGGCCAGGCGGGCAGGTACAGGTAGCGATCGGTTGAAGAGCATGCATTTAGTTTTACTTGTATTTAAGAGCAATTGGAGGCCACGGAAGGAGAGTTGTATGGCATTGAAGCTTGCCTGGAGGGTTGTTAACACAGTGTCCAAAGAAGGGCCAGAAGTATACAGAATGGTGTCGTCTGCGTAGAGGTGTATCAGAGACTCACCAGGCATAGGTAGTGGCATGATATAGCTACTTACATTAGATTAGATAGATTTATTGTCCTCCTAAAAGGAAATTCCTTTCCACAGCTCATACATTTACCTCCATTCACTTAAGACAGCAGATAAACAGAAAACTGAGACAGCACAGTAAACAGTAATAGTAGGTAGTAATAGTCATTTTGGAGATGTTCTAATGATGATGTGAGGGAACATACTTGTTTTAAGCATTCCGTGTGGAAAAAAAAGCAATGTGCAATGCCAATACAGTGCATTAGGAAAGTACTCAGATCCCTTAGCGTTTTCCACATTTTGTTACGTTACAACCTTAATCTAAAATGTATTAAATTGTTTTTTCCCCCTCATCATTCTACACACAATACCCCAAAATGACAAATTTATAAAAAATGTAAAACTGAAATATCACATTTACATAAATATTCAGACCCTTTACTCAGTACTTTGTTGAAGCACCTTTGGCAGCGATTACAGCCTCACTTGTATTTGGGGAGTTTCTTATCTGCAGATCCTCTCAAGCTGTCAGGTTAGATGGGGAGCGTAGTTGAACAGTTATTTGTCCCGGAGCCACTCCTGTGTTGTCTTGTTTTCACCCCATTCTGAGGTCCTGAGGACTCTGGATAAGGTCTTCATCAAGGATCTCTCTGTACTTTGCACCGTTCATCTTTCCATCAATCCTGACTAGTCTCCCAGTCCCTGCGGCTGAAAAAAATCCCCACAACATGATGCTGCCACCACCATGCTTCACCGTGGGGATGGTGCCAGGTTTCCTCCAGATGTTACAGTTGGCAATCAGGTCAGAGTTCAATCTTGGTTTAATCAGACTAGAGAATCTTGTTTCTCATGGTCTGAGAGTATGTTGGGTGCCTTTTGGAAAACTTCAAGCGGGCTGTCATGTGCCTTTTACTAAGGACTGGCTTCTGTCTGGCCACTCTACCATAAAGGCCTGATTGGTGGAGTGCTGCAGAGATGGTTGTCCTTTTGGAAGGTTCTCCCATCTCCACAGAGGATTTTGGAGCTCTGTCAGAGTGACCATCGGGTTCTTGGTTACCTCCCTGACCAAGGCCCTTCTCCCCCGGAGGCCAGCTCTAGGAAGAGTCTTGGTGGTTCCAAACTTCTTCCATTTTAGAATAATGCAGGCCACTGTGTTCTTGGGGACCTTCAACGCTGCAGAAATAATTTGGTACCCTTCCCCAGATCTGTGCCTCGACACAATCCTGTCTCCGAGCTCTACAGACAATTCCTTTGACCTCATGGCTTGGTTTTTGCTCTGACATGCACTGTTAACTGTGGGACCTTACATAAGACAGGTGTGTGCCTTCCAATCATGTCTAATCAATTGAATGTACCACAGGTGGATTCCAATGAAGTTGTGTAAACATCTCAAGGTTGATGAATGGAAACAGGATGCATCTGAGCTCAATCTTGAGTCTCTTGGCAAAGGGTCTGAATACTTTTCTAAATAAGGTATTTATGTTCTGCAAAAATGTCTAAAAACCTGTTTTCGCTTTGTGATTGTGGGGTATTGTGTGTAGATTGATGAGGATTTTTATTTATTTAATACATCATGATCTAGATAGCTATATGAGTTAATGTTAGATTCACTAGACTAGAGCTCAACCTTTGCCATTATACAGCTGGTTTCTGGCAGCCATGCCATGTCATGCATGACACTAGAACCCTTTTCAAACTACTGAGGTGAGCAAAGTACAGCCAAGCTGAGCAGTACTGGACTGTTTACACACCCACCACAGATGCCAAGCTGAAAAGGACTATGTGAAAAGAAAACATCAAAGCCAGATCAGAACAGTTTGGACCGGATTCGACACAATAGTGTGAAAACAGTATAAGTGTGAGGATTCCATTGAGGTTCAATGCTGTCAGTTTCATTAGACTAGATATAAGCCCTATAATTAGACATAATTGAGTAGATCCTTTATCAAGTGATAAGATTAAAATAAGAAAATGGTGTAAAGTACATGAAAACACATTTAGATTGGGGGACAAAATGTGCGTTTTTAGTCAGATAACTGGTAGTTTATAACTGCTTATATGTTGGGACAGTTCTCTCTCTCAATTTGATCTCTTAAAAAAAAAATCTCAATGTAATAACCTGCATTAATAAATGCTGTTTATATATATATATTTTTTAAATAGTGTGCTATTATGTTCCCTATTCTTAATTACCTTAATATGCAAGCATAATATGCATTACTGAGGGAACCAGTAAGGTTCAGGGGGGGGTAACGTTGGCCTACTTGTGATTCGAGTAAAAGTTATGATGGTGTTTATAAAATACATTATTTTACGAATAACCTGTAGGCCAGTACGTGAACACATGCACCATATTTCCTTTTGTTCAAGCTCCAAGCCTTATTTGTGTGTTTGTGGTCCAACGTACGGCACATGCAATCTATTCTGCTCATGCCATCATCAGTTTGGCACTTCAAGACCGATAACTAAATCTGTACATGAGATTACACAGGCAATTACATGTGACATAATTAAAATCCCTTTACCGAGGGAATGATCCTCTTTAAACATCCATTTCATTTTTGCAGAATCCTCGCGCTATGACGTGATGTTGAAATTCAAATCTGAACGTGTAAACAGGCAGGTTATTGTCGATTTTATGTAATACAACTAAAATGTAAACAATGTAGCAGCAACCCTTCGAACGCCTGTCTAGCCCAAGGAGGTGGTGGTGATGTCACTGTCTGGTTGTACCATTTCTATTCTGTAGGGGGGACGGGGAGGGGGGATTGTCAACTGTAAAACTACAGATAGAACAATGAGACAGATATTTCATCCGATGTATCCGTTTTGCGTTTCCATTTACTACCAAATATGGTAGTGGGAGAAAGCCCACTGGCCGTCGTTGGGAGAAGATGGATATTGGACGATATTCTGCACGTTTTCTCATCGATTGATTTCAATACAGTTTTATGTTCCCCAAACTAGAATGTTATGAATATAGTGGATTACGTTTTGTGGACCCTTTGCAAAATAAACAAAAATGCGTTGTTTAGGAGCGTAAAGGCGAATTGAGTTATTGCATACGCACACCTCTCAGAGTAGGCATTCCCTAACGGAATATGCAGACGTGCCTAGAAAGCGCCAATAGGATCTCGCTAGCTCATGCTTGGCTCTGCCCACCTGGTGCCTTGCTTGGTCTGCCCACTATGACTCGCTCCAATGTGTTCACATTGGAAATGACAGCCCGTGGTCTATCTTGATTTAGTTGTAAAAAGTCTTTGGTACAACAAGGATTTGTTGCCAGGAAATCAGCCTCTGCAGCCATGGTAACCTCTGAACGCTAAACAACGGGAAGTAGTTTTAAGCTAGCAAGACAAAGTGGCGCGACTTTTTGGAGAATTCGATTCAATTCAAGTCAATAACACTTTCCTGGAAGGACCTCCTAAACGTGATACTGCCAACTGTTTTTCTAGAGCTGACTTGTGCTTTTGGATTTAGCTACTAGCTGGTTACAAGCCCTATATTTCTGTTGGAACGCCACGACCTCTCTTGCAAAGTAACCACATTAGCCTTGTAGCTACTACTAACTCTAGCTAACACCCCTTGCTAAAAACTATTCGTCATGGTTTTTTATGAAGTCTATTCTCACCCTGCTTCAATTAGATACAAAACAAGCGTTTGCACCAAAGCCACGTTGTTTCTTGGTATTGTCTTGTGTCTCACCTACATCTCACCCCTCTTGGTTGCTTACAGGAGCCAAGGTAACGTCAGTCAATTGCAAAATATTTTACTTAGGTAGCTAGCGCGAGTTGAACTCGATGATCTTTATATAGGTTGTTATGGAATTATTCAGTTTATGCTAGCACCTTTCTCAAGGTGATAGAACTCCAGCAAGATAACCTTTCGACACTATCATCGCTATCTAATTGAAATCAATGTATGTTGCAAATCCTCTGTTGTTAACCTTAGCTAAATGTTCTCGTTGTTGGTGACACATCGATTTGATACAATATTCTGGTATTCCTTTTCTCTATTTAGGGTTCTGGGTAAAGAGGAGTACATATGAAGAGCAACCTGTTGTTCGGTTCCAGTACCAGGTTCTGATAATTGCAGCAACAAGCACTAGTGGTGACTATGTTGCATGGAGCACCTATCCCAATTTTAATAACATGCAAGGGACTAACCTCAGAATTCCTTCTATCTCGGTAAGTATGAATAGTACTATTAAGATGGTGCTTCTTAAGTGACACAAAGATCACTCACTGACCTCTGGGAATGTTGTGAATGCAGGTGCGAGAGGAAGACCAGAATCAGGATGGGAAGTTGGACCGTTTGAAATTCCGACTTGACCTTCCCCTTCGGTCTGATGAACAAGTGTACAGCATCCAGCTACTACTCACCTTTTCCTACCAGCTGTTTGTATGTCGCCGTCACCCCCCCCCATTCAGTCCGACACAAGGTCCAATGCATTCACTACATGCATACAGTTCCTCTCACTGCTACAGTCTCTTTTTGTATTTCACTTCCATCTGTCTCTCTTTGCAGAGAATGTCCACTGTGGTGATGCAGACACTGGCCTTTGTGCAGCATTCCTCCTCAGTTCCTGGCTCTCAGCTCTTCATCAGTGGAGATCTGCGGCTCCAGCAGAGAAACCCACTTCCACACCGTGGTCTACACACTGTATACAATGTGAGGGCACATTCTCTCTCTGTATCTCTCTCAGACACACAATACATAAAGTATTGTTCATTGTAGACATGGCCCTTAACCACAGGTTTAGAATACAATTACCCTCAATCTTTATATTAACCATTAGGTTACCTGACGCTGTATTAGTGGTAGGGGCAACTTTGACCTACTCCTGCTGGGACTCCAATGAGCACATGTAGCAGATGGGGATCTGTGAAGCTTAATCTGCAGTCTGAAGTTTCTCCACTTGTGCTGCCAAATATCAAGATTTATGATGGTGCGACTGGGAAAGACGTTTCAGGGTTCATCAGTATCAGCCCAACAGTTTGTATAACAAAGTATACACTTAAACAAAGCTCCATCATTGTAATATTGACACAACAAGCATTTACTCCCAAAAGTCAAATATTGGTGTCATACTTCAGTGCACCTGAATATGTCATGACAGTGACAAACCTTACGTCCAGGAATCTTAATTAAATCAAATTGTATTTGTCACATGCGCTGAATACAACAGGTGTAGTAGACCTTACAGTGAAATGCTTACTTACAAGCTCTTAACCAACAATGCTTTAAGAAGTTTTAAGAAAAATTAGTGTTAAGTAAAAAAGAGAAGTAATTAAAAAAATATATAAAACTAACAAATAATTAAATGGCAACAGTAAAATAACAATAGCGAGGCTATATACAGGGGGTACTGGTACAGAGTCAATGTGGAGGCTATATACAGAGGGTACCGGTACAGAGTCAATGTGGAGGCTATATACAGGGGGTACCGGTACAGAGTCAATGTGGAGGCTATATACAGGGGGTACTGGTACAGCGTCAATGTGGAGGCTATATACAGAGGGTACCGGTACAGAGTCAATGTGGAGGCTATATACAGGGTGTACCGGTACAGAGTCAATGTGGAGGCTATATCCAGGGGGTACCGGTACAGAGTCAATGTGGAGGCTATATACAGAGGGTACCGGTACAGAGTCAATGTGGAGGCTATATACAGGGGGTACCGGTACAGAGTCAATGTGGAGGCTAGATACAGAGGGTACCGGTACAGAGTCAATGTGGAGGCTATATACAGGGGGTATCGGTACAGAGTCAATGTGGAGGCTATATACAGGGGGTACCGGTACAGAGTCAATGTGGAGGCTATATACAGGGGGTACCGGTACAGAGTCAATGTGGAGGCTATATACAGGGGGTACCGGTACAGAGTCAATGTGGAAGCTATATACAGAGGGTACCGGTACAGAGTCAATGTGGAAGCTATATACAAGGAGTACCGGTACAGAGTCAATGTGGAAGCTATATACAGAGGGTACCGGTACAGAGTCAATGTGGAAGCTATATACAGAGGGTACCGGTACAGAGTCAATGTGGAGGCTATATACAGGGGGTACCGGTACAGAGTCAATGTGGAGGCTATATACAGGGGGTACCGGTACAGAGTCAATGTGGAAGCTATATACAGGGGGTACTGGTACAGAGTCAATGTGCAGGGGCACCAGTTAGTCGAGGAAATATGTACCTTTTTGGTAGAGTTAAAGTGACTATGCTTAGATGATAAACTGAGTAGCAGAAGCATAAAAAGGGGTCTGGGTAACACTTTGATTAGCTGTTCAGGAGTCCTATGGCTTGGGGATAGAAGCTGGTAAGAAGCTTTTTGGACCTAGACTTGGCGCTCCTCTACCACTTGCCGTGCGGTATTAGAGACAACAGTCTATGACTAGGGCCTTCCTCTGACACTGCCTGGTATAGGGGTCTTGGATGATAGGAAGCTTGGCCCCAATGATGTACTGGGCCACACGCACTACCCTCTGTAGTGCCTTGCGGTCGGAGGCCAAGCAGTTGCCATACCAGGCAGTGATACAACCAGTAATCAATGTTTAAATACTGCTTTGTGTACTTAACTTATATTTTGTGTGCTTCTTGACTTATATTGTCCTGTTTTATAATCTAGGTATCAGTAATTGATGGAGC
The DNA here is from genome assembly GCF_023373465.1 of Oncorhynchus keta. Taxonomy (NCBI): domain Eukaryota; kingdom Metazoa; phylum Chordata; class Actinopteri; order Salmoniformes; family Salmonidae; genus Oncorhynchus; species Oncorhynchus keta. The sequence continues at coordinate 31,424,274 of NC_068442.1, read as the reverse complement.
AAGTCCGTTTGCAAGCGCATATGATCTTGCCAACGTCATTGGATCCTATCAGGATAGAAACTGTAAGTGGGAATTCTCTTCTTCTTGCCATGTTTCTATAAGTTGATCACTGTTGAGTTGTATCTGATTACACGTAATTAGCCCACTTGTGTGTTTGCCTGCTGTTTCTCACTCTCACACTTCCCCTTCCTTACACAGTGACAACGTTTCTGTCCTGTCCAAGTCCAGTATGGACTGTGGGTCGAGCTGCTGGTACTCCCTTCCAGATAAATGCTGAAGTCCGCTACCCAGTGGAGGTTGTCAGATATCCTTTATTGTGTGTCTGTGTGTGTGTGTATTGAAAAGACTTGTGAAAATATACCTTTCTCTCTGTTTGTGTTAGATGCAGCCTAACCAGTTTGACAATGGACATGCTTTGGCGAGTTCACAAAGGCCAGACATTCATGTTTACTTTCCTTATTGTCTCTTTGTCTATATGATTTCTTGCACTGGTATTAATGTTATATTGAATGTTTAGTTTGTCTAGGCCTACAAGTGCAGGGAAGACAAATATTATGATGATTTAGATTCTTTATTGCCATTAATGGCAAGGCCACTGCTGCTAAAGAAACACGAGACAGACAATGATGGCAACAATAGCAGTAATGATAGTAATAGTTATAGTAATTAAAGAAAGGATTATATATATATATATTTTAAGTATTAAATTGTCAGAATCAGCTCAACCTTTTACATATAGAAAGTAAGGGGAAGGGAGGCATGGCAAACACACACACAGTATTTCCTTGACTGAGCCTCCACCTATCGGCCTGGGTTCTGGGAGATGATCAAATTTGCCTGGATCCAGTACGTCAGTGTGTTGCTTATCTTCCTCTGGGTTTTCAACAGGATTCAAACCTTTGTTTTCCAGAATCAGGTGCTGCCGACTGTACCTATACCACTCTTGAAACAGCACCACTTTTGATTCAGTGAAACTGTTCACCTCCCATACTGAGGTACTGTGGAGGGAAGAGGCCACATCACCAAACAACTTACATTACAATGGCCAAATATTCAGAAGATCAATACACACACACAGGATACAGTATTTTCCTTGCCTTTACATATACATTTACTTAAACATCACTAGTACACATCGCTACACACAAAAGGCATTCAAATATTTAGCTTCATCAGTCCGTGCTACTGAATGAACTGTTATGGAGTGATTGATTTTCAGTTAGCTATGTAGCGTTAGCTGGTGCTGTGTAAATGTTGAAAACAGATTTGTGATTATTTGTGAATGTGGAAAGGAAATGTCTAGTTTTTTCATGAATCAGTTTTTATTTTGTACATAGCTCTTGGCACTGTTAATAAAGCAGTGGTGGAAAAAGTACCTAATTGTCATACTTCAGTAAAAGTTAAGATACCATATAGAAAATGACTCCAGTGAAAGCAAACCTAGTAAAATACTACTTGAGTAAAAGTCTAAAAGTATTTGGTTTTTAATATACTTAAGTATCAAAAGTAAAACAAAGTATAAATAATTTCAAATGTCTTATATTAAGCAAGCCAGACGACACAATGTTTTTTAATTTACAGATTACCAGGGGCACACTTGGACACTCAGACATAATTTACAAACAAAGCATTTGCGTTTAGTCAGTCCACCAGATCAGAGGCAGTAGAGATGACAACGGATGTTCTCTTGATAAGTGTGTGAATTCAACTATTTTCCTGTCCTGCTAAGCATTCCAAATGTAACGAGTACTTTGGCGTGTCATGGAAAATGTATGGAGTAAAAAGTACATTATTTTCTTTAGGAATGTATGAAGTAAGAGTTGTCCAAAATATAAAAAGTAAAGTACAGATACCCCAAAACACTACTAAAGTGTACTTTAAAGTATTTTAAACTCGAAAGTACTTTACACCACTATAATGATACGTTTGTACTTTTTCTCATTTTCATTCACTGATAAGATCAGAACGTGGGTAATCTATATAGTCAGAATAAATACACAGAAGGGTGGAACTGAAATGCATTGATCGACGGGGCTGTAGTGGAGCAGGCCGAGAGCTTCAAATTCCTTGGTGTCAACATCACTAAGGACCTATCATGGTCCAAACACACCAACACAGTCGTGAAGAGGGCACGACAACGCCTCTTCCCCCTCAGGAGGCTGGGAAATATTTGGCATGGGCCCTCAGATCCTCAAAAAGTTCTACAGCTGCACCATTGTGAGCATCTTGATTTGCTGCATCACCACTTGGTATGGCAACTACTTAGCATCCGACTGCAAGGCGCTAAAGAGGGTAGTGCATACGGCACAGTATGCAGGGCCATCCAGGGCCAGAGTGTCAGAGGAAGACCCTAAAAATTGTCAAATACTCCAGCCACCCAAGTCATAGATTGTTCTCTCTGCTACCACACGGCAAACGGTACCGAAGCGCCAAGTCTGGGACCAAAAGACTCCTGAACAGCTTCTACCCCAAGCCATAAGATTGATGAACAGTTAATCAAATGGCTACCCAGACTATTTGCATTGAACTCCTTTTTTTTGCACGGACATTCTTGCACTGGCTCTATGCACACTCACTGGACTCTACCCACAGTCACACTACACTGACACTCCAACACACACACACGACATACCCTCACACACACACACACACACACACACACACACATCCATATTAACGCCACACATAGACACACCTTCACACTTCATATACGTTGCTGCTATTCAGTTTATTATCTATCCTGATTGCCCAGTCACTTTTACCCCAACCTACATATACAGTGGGGAGAACAAGTATTTGATACACTGCCAATTTTGCATGTAGAGGGCTGTAATGTTTATCATAGGTACACTTCAACTGTGAGAGACGGAATCTAAAACAAAAATCCAGAAAATCGCATTTGTATGATTTTTAAGTAATTCATTTGCATTTTATTGCATGAAATAAGTATTTGATCACCTACCAACCAGTAAGAATTCCGGCTCTCACAGACCTGTTAGTTTTTCTTTAAGAAGCCCTCCTGTTCTCCACTCATTACCTGTATTAACTGCACCTGTTTGAACTCGTTACCTGTATAAAATACACCTGTCCACACACTCAATCAAACAGACTCCAATCTCTCCACAATGGCCAAGACCAGAGAGCTGTGTAAGGACATCAGGGATAAAATTGTAGACCTGCACAGGGTTGGGATGGGCTACAGGACAATAGGCAATCAGCTTGGTGAGAAGGCAACAACTGTTGGCGCAATTATTAGAAAATGGAAGAAGTTCAAGATGATGGTCAATCACCCTCGGTCTGGGGCTCCATACAAGATCTCACCTCGTGGGGCATTACTGATCATGAGGAAGGTGAGGGATCAGCCCAGGACCTGGTCAATGACCTGAAGAGAGTTGGGACCACAGTTTAAAAGAAAACCCATTAGTAACACACTACGCAGTCATGGATTAAAATCCTGCAGCGCACGCAAGGTCCCCCTGCTCAAGCCAGCGCATGTCCAGGCCCGTCTGAAGTTTGCCAATTACCATCTGGATGATCCAGAGGAGGAATGGGAGAAGGTCATGTGGTCTGATGAGACAAAAATAGAGCTTTTTGGTCTAAACTCCACTCGCTGTGTTTGGAGGAAGAAGAAGGATGAGTACAACCCCAAGAACACCATTCCAACCGTGAAGCATGGAGGTGGAAACATCATTCTTTGGGGATGATTTTCTGCAAAGGGGACAGGATGGCTGCACCGTATTGAGGGGAGGATGGATGGGGCCATGTATCACGAGATCTTGGCCAACAACCTCCTTCCCTCAGTAAGAGCATTGAAGATGGGTCGTGGCTGGGTCTTCCAGCATGACAACGACCTTGTAACGTGGTTCTTCCTGGGAAGGAGAGGAGGACCAAAATGCAGCGTGGTTGAAATTCATGTTTGTTTTTAATAAGAAAACTATACATGAATAAATTACAAAAACAACAAACGTGTAAACCCGAAACAGTCCCGTGTGGAACTGACACAGGAGACAATCACCCACAAAATCCAACACAAAACAGGCTACCTAAATATGGCTCCCAATCAGAGACAATGTCTAACACCTGCCTCTGATTGAGAACCATATCAGGCCCAAACACAGAAACAGACAAACAAGACATCCAACATAGAATGCCCACTCAGATCACACCCTGACCAAACAAAACATAGAACATACAAAGCAAACTATGGTCAGGGTGTGACAGACCTGAAACACACAGCCAGGGCAACTAAGGAGTGGCTCCTTAAGAAGCATCTCAAGGTCCTGGAGTGGCCTAGCCAGTCTCCAGACCTGAACCCAATAGAACATCTTTGGAGGGAGCTGAATGTCCGTATTGCCCAGCAACAGCCCCGAAACCTGAAGGATCTGGAGAAGGTCTGTATGAAGGAGTGGGCCAAAATCCCTGCTGCAGTGTGTGCAAACCTGGTCAAGAACTACAGGAAACGTATGATCTCTGTAATTGCAAACAAAGGTTTCTGTACCAAATATTAAGTTCTGCTTTTCTGATGTATCAAATACTTTTGTCATGCAATAAAATGCTCATTTATTACTTAAAATCATACTATGCGATTTTCTGGATTTTTGTTTTAGATTCCATCTCTCACAGTTGAAGTGTACATATGATAAAAAATTACAGACCTCTACATGCTTTGTAAGTAGATAAACCTGCAAAATCAGCAGTGTATTAAACACTTGTTCTCCCCACTGTACATATTGCTGCAGGAGAGACTGGTGCACTTCACAAAATAGATGGCATCATGAAGAATGAAAATTATGTGGATATATTGAAGCTACGTCTCAAGACATCAGTCAGGAAGTTAAAGCTTGGTTGCAAATGTGTCTTCCAAATGGACAATGATCCCAAGCATACTTCCAAATTTATGGTAAAATGCCTTAAGGACAACAAAGTCAAGGTATTGGAGTGGCCATCACAAAGCCCTGACCTAAATTCTACAGAAAATTTGTGGGCAGAACTGAAAAAGTGTGCGAACAAGGAGGCCTTCAAACCTTACACCAGCTCTGTCAGGAGGAATGGGCCAAAATTCAACCAACTTATGGAAGGCTACCTGACTTGTTTGACCCAAGTTAAACTATTTAAAGGCATTGAAAGCGTTATTTTTTTTATTTTACCCTTTTTTCTCCCCAATTTCGTGGTATCCAATTGTTGTAGTAGCTACTATCTTGTCTCATCACTACAACTCCCGTACGGGCTCGGGAGAGACGAAGGTTGAAAGTCATGCGTCCTCCGATACACAACCCAACCAGCCATACTGCTTCTTAACACAGCACACATCCAACCCGGTAGCCAGCCGCACCAATGTGTCGGAGGGTACACACTGCGCCCGGCCCGCCACAGGAGTCGCTAAGGTATATGTAAACTTCCGACTTCAACTGTATATCCTGTCCTTGTCTTACTAGTGTATCTAAGTAACGTGGGTTCCTGTGATCATCCTCACTCATCTGTCTCTAAAAAGTGGAAAGTGTCCTTCAATGTACAGTAAATAATGGTGTAGTAGTAATAATGCTTCTATAAAGGTTAAATGGCTCCACCAGTAGCTAAAGTACCTATTCAGGGTGCAATTTATTTATATTGAGGCTTTTGAGGCTTTGTTTAGATGTGTAAATCATGTCTAGACATTTGATTTAGACTGGCAGATTAATGGCTCAGTTTCACCCTGTTCTTTGCCTATGGCAGTCTACTAAAGAATAAAAATTCAAAAGGCACTCGCACATCTGAGCAATATTTTTTGCAGGTGCATAGTAACAGTTTAACAAGATGAAAGAAAAAGGAAACCGCACGCTGCTCTTGATAGTATCACTGATCTTTAATAAGGTTACGTATCGGCCTGACGGCCTTCGTCAGAGCTTTTGTGAGTTTTTTAAAAATTAGCACCCTTATGTAGACATAGACCCACCCACATCCGTTCCACACATGGAAAGGGGTTGGAGGCAAAGGAAAAACAAATAAGAGCTACCAAATATAACAATATGCATTTGCATATGCACATTCATAAATATTTGAATAAAGTGTGTAAATAAGACGTATTAAACACGTCTGTAAAACCACAATGAGAACATGCACCTATTTAAGATTCCTCTGATGTTTTTCGTACGATGTACCCAATGATTCATGAAAAACTTGTTCGGTCGGTCTATGTTCTCATTGTGGTTTTACAGACGTGTTTAATACGTCTTATTTACACACTTTATTCAAATATTTATGAAATGCATATTGTTATATTTGGTAGCACTTATTTGTTTTTCTTTTGCCTCCAACCCCTTTCCATGTGTGGAACGGATGTGGGTGGGTCTATGTCTACATAAGGGTGCTAATTTTTTAAAAACACACAAAAGCTCTGAAGAAGGCCGTTAGGCCGATACGTAACCTTATTAAAGATCAGTGATACTATCAAGAGCAGTGTGCGGTTTCTTTTTTCTTTCATCTTGTAAAGAATGCCTCTCTCTCTCTCAATTCAAATGGGCTTTATTGACATGGGAAGTGGTGTAAAGTATGAAAGTAAAAATTCTTTAAAGTACTACTTAAGTAGTTTTTTTGCGGTATCTGTACTTTACTATTTATATTTTTGATAAGTTTTACTTTTACTCTACTACATTCATTGTAAAAATTATGTACTTTTTACTCCTTACATTTTCCCTGACACCGAAAAGTACTTGATACATTTTGAATGCTTAGCAGGACAGAAAATGGTCCAATTCCCTCACTTATCAATAGAACATCCCTGGTTATCCCTACTGCCTCAGATCTGGTGGACTCACGAAACACAAATGCTTTGTTTTTAAATGATGAGTGTTGGAGTGTGACCTTGGCTATCCGTAAATTTAAAAAATAAAGAAAATTGTGCAGTCTGGTTTGCTTAATATAAGGCATTTTAAATCATTCTTACTTTACTTTTGATACTTAAATATATTTTAGCAACTACATTTACTGTTGATACATAAGTATATTTAAAACCAAATACTTTTAGACTTTTACTCAAGTAGTATTTTACTGGGTGGCTTTCACTTTACTTGAGTCATTTTCTATTAAGCTATCTTTACTTTTACTCAAATATTATAATTGAGTACTTTTCCCACAACTGGACATGGGAAACCTGTTTACATTGCCAAAGCAAGTTAAATAAACAATAGACAAAAGTCAGAAGACACAAAACATCAACAATAAACTATTAGAATTGAACAATAAATACTGAACTGAAGAATGATTTAAAACGGTAAAGTCATTTCAATTGTTATGTACAGTGTGTACAGTGTAGTGTGTTTTAGCAAGGTGCAAATAGTAGGGGAAGATGGTAAAAAGATAAATATTGGTGGTATTTACAATGCTGTTTCTGCTCCACTGGCTTCCCTTTTGTCATGGCAACAGGCCACAAATCTTGCTTCTGTGATTACACACTGCGGTATTTCTCCTAACATATATGGGAGTTTATCAATGTTTGATTTGTTTTCAAACTCTTTTATGGGGCTGTGTGATCTGTGGGAAATATGTATATCTACTGTGGTAATACATTTGGAAGGAGGAAGTACAGCTCAGTTTCCAGCTCATTTTGTGGGCAGTGGCACATAGGCAGACCTGGCCGTTGAGAGAAGACAGGCTATGTTCCTTTTGATGGTGTAAAAGGTCCTTCTTGCCTTGTCTCTTTAGATTGTTCACAGCCTTGTGAAAATGACCTGTGGTGTTGATGTTTATGCAGAGGTAGGTATAGTTCTTTGTGCGCTCAAGGGCAACAGTGTCTAGAAATTATTTATATTTGTTGTCCTGGTTACTGGACCTTTTTTGGAACACCATTATTTTTATCTTACTGAGATTCACTGTCAGGGCCCAAGTCTGACAGAATATGTGCAGAAGATCTAGGTGCTGCTGTAGGCCCTCCTTGGTTGGGGAAAGAAGCACCAGATCATCTGCAAACAGTAGACATTTGAATTCCAAGTCCAGTAGGGTGAGGCTGGGTGCTGCAGACTCTTCCAGTGCCCTTGCCAATTCATTGATATATACACTGAGTGTACAAAACATTAAGGACACCTGCTCATTCCATTACATGGACTGACCAGATGAATCCAGGTGAAAGCTATCATCCCTTATTGATGTCACTTGTTAAATCCACTTCAAATCAGTGTTGATGAAGGGGAGGAGACAGGTTATAGAAGGATTTTAAAGCCTTGAGAGACAGTTGAGACATGGATTGTATATGTGTGCAATTCAAAGGGTGAATGGGAAAGATAAAGATTTAAGTGCCTTTGAATGCATATGGTAGTAGGTGTCGGTCAGGTGCACCGGTTTTTGTCAAAAACTGCAATGCTGCTGGGTTTTTCACACTGAACAGTTTCCTGTATGTGTCAAGAATGGTCCAACATCCAAAGGACATCCAGCCAACTTGACACAACTGTGGGAAGCATTGAAGTCAAAATAAATTAAAACTTGGCAAGTCAGTTAAGAACAAATTCTTACTTACAATGACAGCCTACTTGTAAAGCCTCCCCTGCTAAACCCTCCCCTAACCCAGACAACGCTGGGCCAATTGTGCGCCACCATATGGGACTCATGATCATGGCTGGTTGTGATACAGCCTGGGATTGAACCCAGTTCTGTAGTGATGCCTCTAGCACTGCAATGTAGTGTCTTAGACCGCTGCACTACCTGGGAGTTCGAAAATCCCTGTGGAATGCTTTCGACACCTTGTAGAGTCCATGCCCCAACAAATTGAGGCTTTTCTGAAGGGGGTTGGGAGGTGAAACGCACTATTAGGAAGGTGTTCTTAATGTTTTGTACACTCAGTGTATGTTGAAGAGGGTGGGGCACCATACAGCCCTGAGAAAAATGTGTGTTTGTTGCCAATTTTAAGTGCACACGTGTTGTTTGTGTACATTGATTTTATAATGGCATATTTTTTTACTCAACATTGCTTGCCATCAGTTTGTATAGCAGACCCTCATGCCAAATTGAGTCAAAAGCTTTTTTGAAATACACAAAGCATGAGAATACTTTGCATTTGTTTGTTTGTCAATAAGGGTTTGCAGTGTGTACACGTGGTCTGTCGTACGGTATTTTGGTAAGAAGCCAATTCAACATTTTCTCAGGACATTGTTTTCACTGAGGAACGTGAAAAGAAATAGATAGAATCTCTCTCTCTCTCTCTCTCTCTCTCTCTCTCTCTCTCTCTTCTCTCTCTCTCTCTCTCTCTCTCTCTTCAGTGACACAAACATGCTGTCATTATTTCCCTGTCATTCTGGTCCAATACCAATGTGTGGCTCATTTAGCTTGGCAGCCATTTCGGCTGGCCAGATCAGCAACAGTCCCACCCACTGTAGCTCAATAAAACACTTTCTTTCCTTAACTTTCTGCTCAATATTACATTTTTCAATGTCACCACCAAAGAAGGTGTGATGTGCTCCCTTATGTAGGGAATCTTTGGTGTGTTGTTAAGAGAGATTTTTAACTCAGTTATAGCCTGATATTCTTTATTTCAATCTTCCAAACAATGAGCAGCACAGAATGTGAGTCAGGAACCAGTGATCAGGAACCAGATGCATCCTTTGTGAAGGTGGATTATATTGTGGAAGTTAGTTGAAACTGATCAATCAAGTGTCCAAAATAAGTCATAATGAACCTGTCCATGATCAGAATTATATTAATCTGTGACATTTTAGGTCAGAGTAACCATCCTATAAAGTTGTGCCCAAGGCTATGCAAATAATGAGCATCAGTAGCATGTTGTGATTTGTGAATTCCAAACAGGCAGTAACAAAGTGGTACAAAAGTTACATTTTATTTCATGGTAATTAGTTATTAAATACCAAATGTTTTGGGGGGACATTTGGCCTAATGAGCCCCATAACCCCCTGATGAAAGTAAATGAGTCTATAATCTACGTGGTAATGCAGTAATTTAATATGATCTATATGAGCTCACTTCTCTTTATGCACTGCCTTTCCAACCCAGGAAAGTTTACTTGAAAGGGTTTTAGGTAAGAGATTCCTATGCCACCCCTCTCACCCCTGCTGTCCCCTGCCCATCCCACTTCCCAATGTGGTCTCAAGACTTTTCGTTTTTTTCTGTACGCAAATCTGAGACACTCCATCTGGTATGCTGCTTTAAGAGAGCACGCCACTTTGTACAGCGCAGCAGTCTGCTTTAGGTAATGGGCGAAAGTTTGCTGCAATATGTGTGAGAGAAAAAGCTGGCACCAATTTACCCCTGTATAACATAGGACTATAATGTTTGACATATTATCACATTTTAATCAGGTTTCAAAGGACTTTTGTTTTTTGCATTATATGTTATGCTTCATATCGTACGTATTAATTTGTGAACATCCATCATCCATTTCATATGATATGTTAGGAATTGCAATTCGTACCATATGTTACAAATTTGCTAAATGTTTAATATTTTATGAATTTGCAAAACGTATGCTATATTACGAATTCCAATTTGTCATTCCTAACGTTAGCTTGGTGGCTAGGGGTTAAGGTTAGGAGTTAGGTTAAAGTTAGGGGAGGGGTTAGCTAAAAGGGATAGGGGAAGGGTTAGCTAAAAGGGGTAAGGTTAGGGCTAACATGCTAAGTAATTGCAAAGTAGCTAAAATGCTAAAGTTGTCCGTGATGAGATTTGAACACACAATTTTTGGTTTGCTAGATGTTTACATTATACGCCCACTATACTTTGACCAACCACCCTATTTTAAGTAACCTTCTGTGTTATGTAACCATACCAAACGTAACGTCCCATACACATGGCTGTATCCCGGATTTACGTTTACTATGTTACGTCTAGTCTATGAGACCAGTCTGCACTGCCAGGCGCAGCTCTCATGGCCACGTCTCAAAACTCTTTGTAGGCTACGCAAACTAACACTCTGAAGGCAGGGGATGTTTGCCTAAAGACCGTGAATGTAATACAACAGTTAGTTTCAGAGCTCTCCTCACTCATTGCGGTCTCGTCGCCCAGCAACACAGCGGAGAAGGTAAAGTATTCATGCATAAACGAACTACTGGGACTGACCAGCTCCGACAAAAACTATTTTTAGCGACATTGTTTTATGTATCTGTGGATCACGGTTACCGATCGCTGTTTGTAACAGTGTTTGTCCACTGTTGTCTGGTATGTAGTTCTGTATGATATTGGATAGCCCGAAACTAAGGATTGCACCCCTACAGACGGCTTAATTTAGGCTAATGTAGCTGAGTGTTCCATTCAATTTCAGCACATTACTTTTAAAAAATGTATTCGGGTCTAAAATTAATACAAGGCCTATCTAAAGAATAATGATGTTTTATTATGTATGTTATGTATTATGTATAAATACTTATATACAGTACATGTATTATTATATAGGCATATATATACCATATAAATTATGTTAACATGTCCTAAATGTAGACTATTCATTCATTTTAACTGTTCGATGAAGAAACTTTGTAGCATGCCTTTGCCCATTGATTTTGGGACCTGTGCCCCTTGCCCCATTTACAGGCATAGCCTCGACCAGACCGACAGCGTCATCGCATCAATGCTGCATAATACGTCCTACAGTAAAACTTTTTTTCATTATGCAATCCAACATTGTCAGGAGCGCAAATATATTTTTTAATTAGCTCAATCAAAGTTTGTACCATCAAATCAACTGTATTTATAAAGCACCTTTTACATCAGCAGATGTCACATAGTGCTTATACAGAAACCCAGCCTAAAACCCCAAACAGCAAGCAAAGCAGATGTAGAAGCACAGTGGCTAGGAAAATCTCACTAGAAATGCAGGAACCTATGAAGAAATATAGAGAGGAACCAGGCTCTGAGGGGTGGCCAGTCTTCTTCTAGCTGTGCCAGGTGGCGATTATAAAAGTACAGGGCCATTAAGAACAGATCATATTTTTCAAGATGTTAGATGACCAGTAGGGTCAAATAATAATCACAGTGGTTGTAGAGGGTGCAAAAGGACAGGACCTCAGGAGTAAATGTCAGTTGGCTTTTCATAGCCAAGCATTCAGAGTTCGCGAGAGGGGGTCGAAAACAGCAGGTCCGGGATAAGGTAGTATGCCTGGTGAACAGGTCAGGGTTCCATAGCCGCAGGCAGAACAGTTGAAACTAGAGAAGCAGTTGAATATTATAATGGAATATAACATTTTAAAACCCTCAATCACCAAGTAGGGCATACCTGATTTCAAAATAGGCCATCATCACTGTCAATCATGAATGATAATTCTTCACATTTTACCAGTGAATTAGAGCAGATGGTGTTAACAAACTATTAGCCTTGTATTTATTTTGTTTTAATCAAAACATATCCTGCCTAGTGGCACACCCTGTTGAGTTTTGGCCGCATGAGAAAATAAATGTGCCTATTCAACTTCAGTTAACCATCCTAAAATTTCACTAGAAATTATGTGTTTTTGGTGTAACAGTAACATTATAGACCTACTATGCTATTATATTTGGTATTGTTATGTAAAATACTCATTCATCATTATGTGATCTTGCAGGACACTTCAGAATATTTTTTCCTGAAATATTTTTACCAGCTCCTTGTATTCTCAAATTGAAAAATGGCACTCTAGCAGCACTACATCCCTGGATAGTCCAACAAAAGTTAAACATTTACGTTTTGTTACTATTTCTGTCAAGTCTACACATACAATTTGATGTATACGTATGCACCACACAGAACACACTGCAACTGCCTCTGCAATGCAAGGCTAATGCAGTGTTCCATTGGAAATTAATGTACTTCTGGTGTACCAAAACACAATGACGCTGTCGGTCTGATCAAGGTGTTAGGCACTAGGCCTATATATTACATCAATCAATCAAAATCAGTAGAGGTCACACAGTGCTATACAGAAACCCAGACTTCAACCCCAAACAGCAAGCAATGCAGATGTAGAAGCACAGTGGCTAGGAAAAACTCCCTAGAAAGGCAGAAACCTAGGAAGAAATCTAGAGAGGAACCAGGCTCTGAGGAGTGGCCAGTCCTCTTCTTGCTGTGCCTGGTGTAGATTATAAGAGTACATGGCCATTAAGGCCAGATTGTTCTTCAAGATGTTCATAGATGACCAGCAGGGTCGAATGATAATCAGTGGTTGTAGAGGGTGCAACAGGTCAGTACCTCAGGAGTAAATATCAGTCGGCTTTTCATAGCCGATTATTCAGAGGTCGAGACAGCAGGTGCGGTAGAGAGAGAGGGTCGAAATTAGCAGGTTTGGGACAAGGTAACACATCTGGTGAGCAGGTCAGTGTTCCATAGCCGCAGGCAGAACTGTTGAAAATGGAGCAGCAGCACGAACAGGTAAACTGGGGACAGGTAGGAGTCATCAGGCCAGTTAATCCTTAGGCATGATCCTATGGCTCAGGTCCTCCGGTAGTGGAGGGAGAGAGAGAATTCGAGGGAGCATACTTAAATTCACACAGGACACCAGATAAGACACCCACTTTGCCAATGTGCAGACCCCACTACACTAAAGGGACATCAACAGACCACAAACTTACTACCCTGAGACGAGGCTGAGTGTAGCCCTCGAAGATCTCCTCCGCCACACAAGCCCTAGGAGGCACAAAACAGGACAGGAAGATCACGTCAGTGACTCAACCCACTAAAGTGACGCACCCCTAGTGACGGCATGGAGGAGTACTAGTAAGCCAATGACTCAGCCCCCGTAATAGGGTCGGAGGCATAGAATCTCTCCCAGCGGAGAGAGGGGAGCCCGCCAGGCAAACAGCGAGGGCGGTTTATCTCTCCAGTGCCTTGCTGTTCACATTCGCACCCCTGAGCCAGACTACACTCAATCATAAGATATACTGAAGAGATCAGTCTTCAGTAAAGACTTAAAGGTTGAGACCGAGTCTGCGTCTCACATGGATAGGCAGACCATTCCATAAAAATGTAGCTCTATAGGAGAAAGCCCTGCCTCCGGCTGTTTGCTTAGAAACAATAAGGAGGCCTGTGTCTTGTGACCATAGCGTACGTGTAGGTATGTACGGCAGGACCAAATCGGAGAGATAGGTAGGAGCACGCCCATGTAATGCTTTGTAGCTTAGCAGTAAAACCTTGAAATCAGCCTTAACAAGAAGCCAGTGTATAGAGACTAATACTGGAGTAATATGATAACATTGTTGGGTTCTAGTCAAGATTCTAGCAGCCGTGTTTAGCACTAACTGAATTATATTTAGTGATTTATTCGGGTAGCCGGAGAGTAGAGCATTGCAATAGTCTAATCTAGAAGTGACAAAAACATGGATTAGCTTTTCTGCATCATTTTTGGACAAATAATGTCAGATTTTTTGCAATGATACAGAGATTGAAAAAAATCTGTTCTTGAAATATTTGTGATATGTTCGTCAGAAGAGACATCTAGGTCCAGATTAACACGGAGGTCCTTCACAGTTTTGATGTGTACATGTGTACATATACTATCTGGGGGGCCTGACCTCCAGGGGGCTCGTGGGCCCCTCGGGGGGCTCGTAGCACTCACCCATCCATCGCCTTGCGGGGGTGTGTGCTACGCCAGTGTTCATTGATGACATATTCCTTCTATTCCAGGGCACAAGCAGAGAACATCTGAAATTCACTCTCACCTTTTATGTGCATGAAACAAGTTTTATGGACATTTTGATAAAGAGGGAGGGGGTTGCTTTAGCACGGATCTATACAGGAAGCCAACTAATGAGAATTCCCTGTTATGCGGAGATAGCTTCAACAATATACACCCCTGAAAAAGGGCTTCCCTATCAGCCAATACAGTCACACACGCAGGATCTGTTGAACACAGAGTGACTATGACAAAAATGCCCACTGTCTGGATGGGCGCTTTAGACAGTGGGATTAACCAGAGGATTGGCTGCATGATGCACAGGTCCGTTACAAAAATATGACCCAGGATGAGAGCTTCACTCTCAAACCACCCCGCCCCCCTGACCAACGAGTCCAATGCTTTTTTCAATACTCCCCACTAGGCAAACAGTTCGACCACGTCATTAAAAAAACACTGGCACATATTGAGCACTGACCCACAACTGGAAAATACTTGTTAATAAATGAATTATTAGGAATAAATGAATAAACAATATCCATATTTCAAATAGAACTGTAACTAAGTAAACATATACTCTGTTTTATAATGTCTGATTAACAATATGAGTTCATAAGAAGGGATTGTGTGACACGGACAAGGAGTAATTCAAGTTAATGAATACCATTCCAACTCGGAAGAAATAAATGGTTTGTGGATTAAGTAAACAGATAAGGTAGTTAACCTATGGTTGAACCAACGAAACTGAGCTCTGGGGTGTTTTAGATAAGGAAGTGAGTGCATTCCTAGGTTTTCTGTTAATTAGAACTGTCAGCTAAGTGGTGATCGATAATGTTTAGGGGTCAAAAGTTAATTCAATTATGTTGTGTGACCTGGGAGTGTGTTAGTAAGTTAGAATGAACTTTTAACCTCACTTTGTCCCGGTCGAGAGGAGGGGATTCTGTTAAGTAATGAAATGACGTCATGTTATTGTATATAAACTGTTGCTCGTGGTAGCGCGCTCCGAGAATAAATTCTGTTACCTATTATTGATAAGACTGGTCTCCGTCTATTTTATGCAAACAAGAATCTTACAAATTCTCATGAAATAGATTAAGGGAATTCAATTAATGAAAACACATTGGTATAATTAAATTACAGTAACAATAAACCAAGCAGGTAGTCTTCAGACGCGGCCCCAACATCAGTCAAATGGTGGTGAGGTCTGATCTTCCACGGCTACCATGTATCACCTTCCTAGACAATGTCGGACGGTAATTACAGATGTGACAGATGTACCCAGTGTAACTTGAACAAATGTTCAATTACCCCAATACGCTTAACCAGCATGGCTGTCACAACATCACATCACAGCACAACAGCACAGCTATCACAGCACAATGTTCAATCACCTCATTACAGACAAGGCCATTCAGATTCAGGGTTTCATCAAGTGTTCTATAAAAAATGTGGTATAACTTATCAAATGTATTTCTGGTTTATGCTATGTAGGAGAAATTAAACAAGCTCTTACAATGCATAGCAGGACAGGAGAACACAGGAGTAATATCAGGACTATTGATCAGAGAAACCTTGTGGCTGCGCATTTAAAGTTTGACCTGGTCCACCTGGCAAAAAAATGGCTACAGCCCGCAACCCTCAGTACTGGGGACATCATGGAAAGAATCATGATTGACCACTACATCCCTGCCTTACCTTACAAGTTAAAGGTTGTCAGCCTGGGCAGTCCCACCACAGCGGACGGAGTGGTTTACCTTGTTCAGTGATGTCGAGCAACTGAAGAACTGCTCAAACCCAGTCAGCTGGACAGAACCCCCCCGGAAAGGGAGGCCTCAAAGAAGGAGGAAGGAAGACATCTCAACTGCAGACTCCCCGGGTTTGGAAAGAGAAAATCCAAAGAGCGGATGGGAAACTTGGGCACCAGAATTGTGTTTTCCAACAAGAAGCAAAGACAGGGAATAGAGGGGTGGATACTGACATCCGAGAGTGCTACTGCTGTGGCGAAATAGGACGCATCGCATGGAACTGTCCCAAGAAGGAGGAACCCATGCAGATTGACATTTCCAATCTACACCATTTCCATGTCATTCTACCCGTGTCCAAGCCCTCTGCCACCCACCGCACCTCAGTCGGGTACAGGTCCAAGTTGATGCTCTTCTAGACTCCCAGAGCTTGGTCTCCCTCATCATGCCTTCACTATTAACCCAGCCACAAAGAACTACCACTCCAACCATGGACATCACCTGTGTACACAGGGACACCAAAATTTACCCAACCGCAGATTTAGAGATTAACACCACCAGAGGGCAGTTCCGAAGTAACCTAGGTTTGGTTGAGAACCTACCATACCCCGTACTACTGGGTAGCGGCTGTCCATATTTCAAGAATTAAGGAACGGACTACAGGACAAAGGAGCTGGCTGTGCCAGTAATAGGGTATGCCAGGCATCCTTCACATTTCCTGGTGAAAAGAAAATGAAACTGCTACCAAACAACTTCCTGACCTAAGAAAAGAAAATTAGCAAGTTGCTACTTACCTGCCAACTTCGGTAGCCGACACTCGAGTTCTCCTGGGAGAAGAAGGGGAATGAAATGATGAAGAGGTAGGAAACCCAGTGAGGATAAATGGGCCAGAAATGGTGGAAGGGGAGGAACAGGAAGCGCAGGCCGAAGGGCTTGGAAATTCTGATGCATATAACATGTTCCCTCCTGAGTTAGCACAGTATAGGGGAAGGTTTGGTACTGCTCAGGTGGAAGACCGCACACTACAGAAAGCCAGACAGAATGTCAAGGTAATCAATGGGGTACCTGTAAATCCTGCTCATGTCCTCACCTTTCCCCATTTTTCAATGAGCAACCATCTCTTATATACCAGGACACTAAGTCCCATGACATCACCGTAGAGCGGTGTTACAATGTTTCTTCTAGCCGGGGGTGTATGCGGATATGGTAAGGTATTATCAGGGGTGTCCTGATTGTCAGAGGACCTCACCCCTCCCGGATTTACTAAATCCTTTAATCCTGTTGCCAGTGATAGATACGCCATTGGATATAATTGCTATGGATTTAATTGGACACTTACCACGGTCGGCAAAAGGGTTTCAACATATACTGGTCACAGTTGATTATGCCACCAGGTATCCCGAGGCTATCCCCTGCACAGTGCCAACACCAAGAGCATCTCCAGAGAGCTGCTACAGATGTTTTCCAGGGTAGGTTTACCTTGAGAGATCCTGACAGACCAAGGTATGGTGTTGATGTCCAAGGTGATGAAAGATTTATGTAAATTACTTCAAATCACTTGCGCACATTTGTATATCACCCCCAGACTGACGGCCTAGTCGAGAGATTCAAAAGAACCCTGAAATCCATACTTAGACGGACCATTGAGCGGGATGGGCAAAACTGGGACCAGCTCTTCCCGTTTTTGATGTTCGCCATAAGTGAGGTACCCCTGGCATCCACTAGTTTTTCCCCATTTGAGCTATTGTTTTCCCACAGGCCCAGGGGATTGTTAGATGTGATGGAGAACTGGGAACAACAGTCCAGCCCCCACAACACGGTCATAGAACACATTGAAGACATGAGAGAAAGCATAAGCGCGTTGGTAATGCCAATTGTGAAGGAACATTTACAGCAGGCCCAAGAAGCCCAGAGTCGAGTGTATAACCGTCCCACTCAACCCCGAGAGTTCGCCCCCAGGGGATCGGGTTATGGTGTTAGTACCCATGACGGTATGTAAATTCCTGGCCACATGGTGGGGTCCCTACGAGGTGCTGCAGAAACTGGGGCTGTGAACTACCTTATCCGTCAGCCAGGGAGCAGGAAGCCAGAACAGGTGTATCATATTAACCTTTAAAAAAGTGAGTGAGTCAATAGGCACTGTTGGGGAGGGACAAACACAGAGACATCAGTACTTTCGGCTACTTCCTCTTCCGAGAACCTGCTGGAGGAGATTACCCTTGGAGAGGTATTGCTGTCTCAGTTACGTTAGTTGGTTTTGAAAAATATAGATGTATTTTTTTCCTTACCAGGACACGCCAGTCACATCCATCACGACATCATCACACCTCTGGGGATACGGGTCCACCAAAAACCTTAACTCTGACCCCGGCAGCTCGTTAGAAGACAGCATTCTCCTCTCCAGACGGGCTGTTCCAATAGTGTGACTGGCCTTAGGACTTCATGGAGCCCCCGCCATGTTTCAAAGGCTGATGGACCGCATTTTGCGGCCACATCAATCCTATGCTGCAGCCTACCTGGACAAGGTGATAATCGACAGTCACATGTGGGAGGAGCACCTAATCCATTTAACAGCGGTCCTCGACGCCCTTCGGCAAGCAGGACTCAACAGCCAACCCAAAGAAATGCACGTTGGGGGTATGTGAAGCAAAGTATCTGGGCTATTCCATAGGGCGAGGGTTGATCAAACCACAAGAGAAGAAGGTCGCTGTGATCCAGGATTAGCCTCGAGGTGCCTGGGGTACCTTCCTGGGAATAACCGGTGATTACACACATTTCATCCAAGATTATGCACAATCATTGCAGGACCCCTGTGTGACCTGACCCGGAAGGCCAAACCTACCATGGTACAGTGGAACCCTGCGGCCGAAGAGGCATTCCAGAAACTGAAAACGGCCTTATGCACTGCCCCTGTGTTGTGTTCACCGGATTTCTCGAAACCTCTGATTGTAGAGACAGATGCATCGGACACTGGAATTGGAGCTGAAATCCCGCAGGAAGAGGAACATCCTGTGCTGTACATTAGCCATAAGTTGATCCCCCACAAAACCAAATATGCAACAGTGGAAAAAGAGTGTTTGGCAATCAAATGGGCTCTGGAGTTTTTTAACTATTATGTTTTGGGCCGCAAGTTTGTGTTGATGACCGATCACGCTCCCCTTACCTGGATGAAGCAGAATAAGCACACTAACGCCCGGATCACCCGGTGGTTCCTCAGCCTCCAGCCGTTCCACTATCGGAGCGTCCACCGTTTTGGGTTCTACACATGGTAATGCAGATGCCATGTCCCGTATGCATGCCATGTTTTCTTTGACCGCTCTGACCACAGGGTCAATGCTGGGGGGAAAGGTATGTAGCGGTTTCAGGGGTTTTGTGGTGGATGGACATTATGTGCCTGCGAGGTTTCTGGGATTTCTGGCTGCCAGGACCACGGACAGCAATGGGAAGTATTCCCCAGAGGCAGGACCATGGACAGCTCAGGGGAAACTGCCAGACTGCAGCAGAACAGCCACACCTGTCTCCAGTTGTAATTAGAGACTAAACGACAGACAGGTGAAACCAATCAGGGCCTCTACTTAACCGCGCCCTGGGTTTGCTTTCTTTGTCTTTCCTTTGACCCCAGCATGCAAACGAGGAGGAGACTATTGGAGACACTGAGCATACGGTGGAGAAGGATGTTTACCAGAATAAAGGAACTGAAGATTTCAACACGGAGTGAACCCCAAAGACCAAGAGTGGAGGACCATCCACTGATGACGCGTATTTATTTTGTTTGAGTTCTGTGTATCAGGAACGCTGCCGGAATATGATCCTTTTTTTTTACCGTGTTAACCCTTCACGTGGACTGGTGGTGTGTCTTTGTATATGTAAACCCTGCCTTACCAAGATCATGGCGCCAAAACCGCCACCTTGTCACAACTGATTGGCTCAAACGCATTAAGAAGGAAAGAAACACAAATGAAATTAACTTTTAACAAGGCACACCTGTTAATTGAAATGCATTCCAGGTGACTACCTCATGAAGCTGGTTGAGAGAATGCCAAGATTGTGCAAAGCTGTCAAGGCAAAGGGTGGCTACTTTGAAGAATCTCAAATATAAAATGTATTTTCATATATTATTTCGTAGTTTTGATGTTTTCACTATTATTCTACAATGTAGAAAATAGGAAAAGTAAAGAAACTCTTGAATGAATAGGTGTGTCCAAACTTTTGACTGGTACTGAATGTCACATTGATTTGTCTTGCCATCCAGGTCTCCACTTGTTCATTTTGTATAAATTGATATGAAATTATTATAGGTACACAAGTAGTCATTGTAATAGGTCACTGTAATTTTATCTACGACCACCGCATGGCCTGCACGTAATGGGCGGCTATTCCAACCATATCTAATGTAATCTTTTTTTAATGTTGTAGGTTTGTTTGTTTTTTTACGTGTTATTTCTTACATTAGTACCCCAGGTCATCTTAGGTTTCATTACATACAGTCGAGAAGAACTACTGAATATAAGATCAGCGTCAACTCACCATCAGTACGACCAAGAATATGTTTTTCACGACGCGGATCCTGTGTTCTGCCTTACAAACAGGACAACGGAATGGATCGCATGCAGCGACCCAAAAAACGACTCCGAAAAAGAGGGAAACGCTGCGGGCTTCTGGTCAGACTCCGGAGACGGGCACACCGTGAACCACTCCCTAGCATTCTTCTTGCCAATGTCCAGTCTCTAGACAACAAGGTTGATGAAATCCGAGCAAGGGTAGCATTCCAGAGGGACATCAGAGACTGTAATGTTCTGTGCTTCACGGAAACATGGCTCACTGGAGAGACGCTATCCGAAGCGGTGCAGCCAACGGGTTTCTCCACGCATCGCGCCGACAGAAACAAACACCTTTCTGGTAAGAAGAGGGGCGGGGGCGTATGCCTTATGGCTAACGAGACATGGTGTGATGAAAGAAACATACAGGAACTCAAATCCTTCTGTTCATCTGATTTAGAATTCCTCACAATCAAATGTAGACCGCATTATCTACCAAGATAATTCTCTTCGATTATAATCACAGCCGTATATATCCCCCCCCCCAAGCAGACACATCGATGGCTCTGAACGAACTTTATTTAACTCTTTGCAAACTGGAAACAATTTATCCGGAGGCTGCATTCATTGTAGCTGGGGATTTTAACAAGGCTAATCTGAAAACAAGACTCCCTAAATTTTATCAGCATATCGATTGCGCAACCAGGGGTGGAAAAACCTTGGATCATTGTTACTCTAACTTCCGCAACGCATATAAGGCCCTGCCCCGCCCCCCTTTCGGAAAAGCTGACCACGACTCCATTTTGCTGATCCCTGCCTACAGACAGAAACTAAAACTAGAGGCTCCCACGCTGAGGTCTGTCCAACGCTGGTCCGACCAAGCTGACTCCACACTCCAAGACTGCTTCCATCACGTGGACTGGGATATGTTTCGTATTGCGTCAGACAACAACATTGACGAATACGCTGATTCGGTGTGCGAGTTCATTAGAACGTGCGTTGAAGATGTCGTTCCCATAGCAACGATTAAAACATTCCCTAACCAGAAACTGTGGATTGATGGCAGCATTCGCGTGAAACTGAAAGTGCGAACCACTGCTTTTAATCAGGGCAAGGTGTCTGGTAACATGACCGAATACAAACAGTGCAGCTATTCCCTCCGCAAGGCTATCAAACAAGCTAAGCGTCAGTACAGAGACAAAGTAGAATCTCAATTCAACGGCTCAGACACAAGAGGCATGTGGCAGGGTCTACAGTCAATCACGGACTACAGGAAGATATCCAGCCCAGTCACGGACCAGGATGTCTTGCTCCCAGGCAGACTAAATAACTTTTTTGCCCGATTTGAGGACAATACAGTGCCACTGACACGGCCTGCAACGAAAACATGCGGTCTCTCCTTCACTGCAGCCGAGGTGAGTAAGACATTTAAACGTGTTAACCCTCGCAAGGCTGCAGGCCCAGACGGCATCCCCAGCCGCGCCCTCAGAGCATGCGCAGACCAGCTGGCCGGTGTGTTTACGGACATATTCAATCAATCCCTATACCAGTCTGCTGTTCCCACATGCTTCAAGAGGGCCACCATGGTTCCTGTTCCCAAGAAAGCTAAGGTAACTGAGCTAAACGACTACCGCCCCGTAGCACTCACTTCCGTCATCATGAAGTGCTTTGAGAGACGAGTCAAGGACCATATCACCTCCACCCTACCTGACACCCTAGACCCACTCCAATTTGCTTACCGCCCAAATAGGTCCACAGACGATGCAATCTCAACCACACTGCACACTGCCCTAACCCATCTGGACAAGAGGAATACCTATGTGAG
Source organism: Oncorhynchus keta (assembly GCF_023373465.1). NCBI lineage: Eukaryota > Metazoa > Chordata > Actinopteri > Salmoniformes > Salmonidae > Oncorhynchus > Oncorhynchus keta. The sequence goes on along the minus strand of NC_068442.1, from coordinate 31,401,611 downwards.
AATGCTGTTCATCGACTACAGCTCGGCATTCAACACCATAGTACCCTCCAAGCTCATCATCAAGCTCGAGACCCTGGGTCTCGACCCCGTCCTGTGCAACTGGGTACTGGACTTCCTGACGGGCCGCCCCCAGGTGGTGAGGGTAGGTAACAACATCTCCTCACCTCTGATCCTCAACACTGGGGCCCCACAAGGGTGCGTTCTGAGCCCTCTCCTGTACTCCCTGTTCACCCACGACTGCATGGCCACGCACGCCTCCAACTCAATCATCAAGTTTGCGGACGACACAACAGTGGTAGGCTTGATTACCAACAACGACGAGATGGCCTACAGGGAGGAGGTGAGGGCCCTCGGAGTGTGGTGTCAGGAAAATAACCTCACACTCAACGTCAACAAAACTAAGGAGATGATTGTGGACTTCAGGAAACAGCAGAGGGAACACCCCCCTATCGACATCGATGGAACAGTAGTGGAGAGGGTAGCAAGTTTTAAGTTCCTCGGCATACACATCACAGACAAACTGAATTGGTCCACTCACACAGACAGCATCGTGAAGAAGGCGCAACAGCGCCTCTTCAACCTCAGGAGGCTGAAGAAATTCGGCTTGTCACCAAAAGCACTCACAAACTTCTACAGATGCACAATCGAGAGCATCCTGGCGGGCTGTATCACTGCCTGGTACGGCAACTGCTCCGCCCTCAACCGTAAGGCTCTCCAGAGGGTAGTGAGGTCTGCACAACGCATCACCGGGGGCAAACTACCTGCCCTCCAGGACACCTACACCACCCAATATTACAGGAAGGCCATGAAGATCATCAAGGACATCAACCACCCGAGCCACTGCCTGTTCACCCCGCTATCATCCAGAAGGCGAGGTCAGTACAGGTGCATCAAAGCTGGGACCGAGAGACTGAAAAACAGCTTCTATCTCAAGGCCATCAGACTGTTAAACAGCCACCACTAACATTGAGTGGCCGCTGCCAACACACTGACACTGACTCAACTCCAGCCACTTTAATAATGGGAATTGATGGGAATGATGTAAATATATCACTAGCCACTTTAAACAATGCTACCTTATATAATGTTACTTACCCTACATGATTCATCTCATATGCATACGTATATACTGTACTCTATATCATCGACTGCATCCTTATGTAATACATGTATCACTAGCCACTTTAACTATGCCACTTTGTTTACATACTCATCTTATATGTATATACTGTACTCGATACCATCTACTCTATCTTGCCTATGCTGCTCTGTACCATCACTCATTCATATATCCTTATGTACATATTCTTTATCCCCTTACACTGTGTATAAGACAGTAGTTTAGGAATTGTTAGTAAGATTACTTGTTGGTTATTACTGCATTGTCGGAACTAGAAGCACAAGCATTTCGCTACACTCGCATTAACATCTGCTAACCATGTGTATGTGACAAATAAAATTTGATTTTATTTGGTTTGAACTCTGCCTGATTTTGTTTAAGTGATAATGCCAGAGAAGCCAGTGTTTGTGCAAATCTTGCCAATATCAAATCAAAGTTTATTTGTCATGTGCGCTGAATACAACACCTACAATACCTTACAGTGAAATGCTTACTTACAGGCTCTAACCAATAGTGCAAAAAAGGTGTTAGGTGAGCAATAGGTAAGTAGAGAAAGGCTACATACAGTCGCGAGACTACATACAGACACCGGTTAGTTTGAGGTAGTATGTACATGTAGATATGGTTAAAGTGACTACGCATATATGATCAACAGAGAGTAGCAGTAGTGTAAAAGAGAGGGGGTGGTGGATGGCGGGACACAATGCAGATAGCCCGGTTATCCAATGTGTGGGAGCACTGGTTGGTCGGCCCAACTGAGGTAGTATGTACATGAATGTATAGTTAAAGTGACTATGCATATATCATAAACAGAGTAGCAGCAGTGTAAAAAGAGGGTTAGAGGGGGGGTTTGGGGGGGCACACAATGCAAATAGTCCGCTTAGCCATTTGATTACCTGTTCAGGAGTCTTATGGCTTGGGGGTAAAAACTGTTGAGAATACTTTTTGTCCTAGACTTGGCACTCCGGTACCGCTTGCCATGCGGTAGTAGAGAGAACAGTCTATGACTAGGGCCTTCCTCTGACACCGCCTGGTGTAGAGGTCCTGGATGGCAGGCAGCTTGGCCCCAGTGATGTATTGTGCCGGACGCACTACCCTCTGTAGTGCCTTGCGGTCAGAGGCCGAGTAATTGCCATACCAGGCAGTGATGCAACCAGTTGCTCTCGATATTGCAGCTGTAAAACCTTTTGAGGATCTCAGGACCCATGCCAAATCTTTTTAGTTTCCTGAGGGGGAATAGGCTTTGTCGTTCCCTCTTCATGACTGTCTTGGTGTGTTTCAATCATTCTAGTTTGTTGTTGATGTGAACTTGAAACTCAACCTGCTCCACTACAGCCCCGTCGATGAGAATGGGGGCGTGCTCGGTCCTCCTTTTCCTGTAGTCCACAAACATCTCCTTCATCTTGGTTACGTTGAGGGATAGGTTGTTATTCTGGCACCACAATGCCAGGTCTCTGACCTCCTCCCTAAGGGCTGTCTCATCGTTGTCTGTGATCAGGCCTACCACTGTTGTGTCGTCTGCAAACTTAATGATGGTGTTGGAGTCGTGCCTGGCCATGCAGTCGTGGGTGAACAGGGAGTACAGGAGAGGACTGAGCACTTACCCCTGTGGAGCTCCAGTGTTGAGGATCAGCCTGGCAAATGTGTTGCTACCTACCCTCACCACCTGGGGGCGGCCCGTCAGGAATTCCAGGATCCAGTTGCAGAGGGAGGTGTTTAGTCCCAGGATCCTTAGCTTAGTAATGAGCTTTGAGGGTACAATGGTGTTGAACGCTGAGCTGCAGTCAATGAATAGCATTCTCACATAGGTGTTCCTTTTGTCCAGGTGTGAAAGGGCTTTGTGAAGTGCAATAGAGATTGCATCATCTGTGGATCTGGGCGGTATGCAAATTGGAGTGGGTCTAGGGTTTCTGGGCTAATGGTGTTGATGTGAGCCCGTACCAACCTTTCAAAGCACTTCATGGCTACGGACGTGAGTGCTACGGGTCTGTAGTCATTTAGGCAGGTTGCCTTTGTTCTTGGGCACAGGGACTATGGTGGTCTGATTGAAACATGTTGGTATTGCAGACTCAATCAGGGACATGTTGAAAATGTCAGTGAAGACACCTGCCAGTTGGTCAACACATGCCCGGAGCACACGTCCTTGTAATCCGTCTGGCCCCGCAGCCTTGTGTATGGAGCGCGCTGCCACGTTACCACGAGCAACAGTTTATATACAATAACATGACGTCATTTCATTGCTTCTAAAGTGAATCTCCTCCTCTCGACCGAGACAAAGGGAACTTTAAAAGTTCATTCTGACCCCCTAGCACATACACAGGACACACAACAAAACTGAATTAACTTTTGACTCCTCACCATTATCGATCACCACTTAGCTGACAGTTCTAACTAACAGAAAACCTAGGAATGCACTCACTGCCTTATCTAAAACACCCCAGAGCTCAGTTTCGTCAGTTCAATCATAGCTTAACTACCTTATCTGTTTACTTAATCCACAACCCATTCCGTTCTTCCGAGTTGGAATGGTGTTTATTTACTTTAATTACTCCTTGTCCGTGTCACACAATCCCTTCTTATGAACTCATATTGTTAATCAGATATAATAAAACCGAGTATAAGTTTACTTACTTACAGTTCTATTTAAAATGAGAATATTGTTCAGTAATTTAATCATAATTTTCCTAACAGCTTGTGTCACTGGGCAGCTCGCAGCTGTGCATCCCTTTGTAGTCTGTAATAGTTTGCAAGCCCTGCCACATAAGGCGAACGTCGGAGCCGGTGTAGTATGATTCAATCTTAGCCCTGTGTTGACGGTTTGCCTGTTTGATCGTTCATCGCAGGACATAGCAGGATTTCTTGTAAGCTTCCGGGTTAGAGTCCCACACCTTGAAAGCGGCAGCTCTACCCTTTAGCTCAGTGCGAATGTTGCCTGAATATATCCTCCAAACACAGGCTTCGAGGGCATTATCACTTTTATACAATGGGTTACCAACATATTAAAATAATGATTTTTATAAAAAAATATATTTTGATGAATTTATTCATACTATTTCATCCTTCCACAAGATATAGTCCCGACATAAATCTCTGGTTGCTACCCACGCCGACTGGTCGTTTGTTCTATCAGTTTGGTTGCCAGAGAAGCGACCCAGTCTTTGTCTTTTTATTCTGTGTCTATGGACGAAACCCACTCGTTCATCCTAAATGTTCCATTGCTATTCTGGCAAGGCAAAATTCTTATCCCTTGCTTGCTAGCTAGTCAACTATGGCTAATTTACAGTCACGTCAAACAGTGCAGCCAAAATAACAACTGTAACTGCATTTGTTTAGCTGTTTTCTATAAACATTTATTTGGATATATCCATAACAATGAGGCACAATTTCGCCTGGCATAGAAAATGTCCTCTCTTGTCAGGACACTGTTGTTCAGAGGAGCTATCCAACAACACAGCTAACACAATCACTTCGAACTGTTGCTGGAAAGAATACAAACTAGCTGCACTTCGTTTTTTTAACTAAAAAATGATGCCAAGTGATTCATGACTTCGACTGGCTGAGAAATGCTGCCTGCCTTTCTGTTTCGTACCGATTCCATACACGTTCATTACTATGGGACAGCTGGAGATCGAATTGGAATATTGAAACAATGTTGCAAATGTCGGAGAGAGACTGCAAGGTTTATACAAATCTCCGCTGTTGAAAACTAAATGTTAGTCTAAAAGATATGTGGAATAATGTCTAGATGTTTTTAATAGTGGAGATCAAGTAAAATATTGCCTGGCTGTGCTGATGACAGTGGATTGCGCATTGAGATTGAACAGTGTAAATAGGAATTTTAAAGTCATAGATTTAGCCGGTGGTAACTTGTGGAATAGACACTGACTGGAATGCGGTTTCAGGATTAGACCCACCCGTTGTATATAATGCTTTATGACCATATGTACCTTTTGTGATTAATTATGATGGACTATGCGCAAAAGTGAATTTAATTGTTTCCACACGCACCATGCGTCATGTGCGTAATGGTCATGTGAGGAGAAATGTGTAGATTTTGGATGTGACCACTCAATCTGTTTGACTTTATGAAGATCTGGTTCGGATCAAAACGTCATCAATAAAGCGGTGAATTGCAGACTTCCTGTTCTTTACAGGTATTCTTTACTAGCCCAGCACATTAGGATGTGCATATGACCAGAAACTTTGTTCATGTAACTGATGTGATTTGTTAAGCCAAATCTTACTCCTGAACTATTTTAGGCTTGAGTAAACAAAATGTGTGAGTACTTTTGCAACAACTATATTTTAGTTCTGCATTTTTATTTGTAGAATTTTATTCTCACTATGGAGTATTTTGTGTAGATCAATGACAACTAAATCAATTTTAATCCCACTTTGTTTAGCAACAGAATCGGCAGAATAAATACACCCCTGACCAGAAAGATGGGACAGTCTTCCACCTGATGGCGAACATCGAGTTGCATTGCATTATTTCTGTCTCATGCACAAATTAATATTGTTTCCATGACCAGAGAAATTGAAATATTCCTCTATATTAAAATAGAGACAAACGCGCTGCTAATAATAAAAACAGAAACTCAGGCCTATCAACACATTTGGCTACTCACTCATTCATTGCAGCCCGAGTGGCGCACACATCTAAGGCACTGCATCGCAGTGCTAGAGGGAGACGGTGCACCGGGAGATGGTGGAGACGGTGCACAACAGGGAGACGGTGCACCGGGAGATGGTGGAGACGGTGCACAACAGGGAGACGGTGCACCGGGAGATGGTGGAGACGGTGCACAACAGGGAGACGGTGCACAGTTGTCCCAGCATCGTCCGGGTTAAAGGAGGGTTTGGCTGGCTGCGATGTCCTTGTCCCATCACGCTCTAGCGACACCTTGTGGCGTGCCGGGCACATGCACGCTGACTTCGGTAGCCAGCGGTGTTTCCTCCGACACATTGGTGCGGCTGGCTACCGGGTTAAGAAGCAGTGCGGCTTGGCGGGGTTGTGTTTCGGGGGACGCATGACTCTCGACCTACACCTTTCCCGAGTCTGAACGGGAGTTGCAGCGATGGGACAAGACTGTAACTATCAATATGATATCACGAAATTGGGAGTAAAAATAAAATTACAAAATAAACTTCAAAAATAAAGGCTATTAGGCTAGTATCAAATTTTCCTGCAGGGTTGTGGTACACTGGCAATGTAGGAACGGTCATTTGAGCTTTCCGATTGGCCAGCGCAGTAGGTACACTTGATTTATCTACTAAGTTCCACCGGGTAGGTAGAGTTTGTACGTCCAGACAAATTAAATGGTTTAAAATGGGAACCCTGCCTAACTGGCATGCAGGACTTCTGAATCAAGTGCACTTACTACCAACAGCGAAAGATTAATACAAATTTTAAAAAGCAGCGCATGGCTTTTTCATTGGCTTTTCTACAGAAGTCTTTGGTGAGCGATTAGGAATACATTTACATTACATTTAAGTCATTTAGCAGACGCTCTTATCCAGAATACCTTGAAGATCGACCAGTCGATCGCGATTATCCTGTTGGTAACCACTGTCTTAAGATAAATGCACTTACTCTAAGTCAATCTGGATAAGAGAATCTGCTAAAAGACTGAAATGTCAGATGTAAATGTCAAATGTAAATGTTTTACATACAGTTCTCATATTAGTGTATTGAATTATATAAAACAAATATTTTTTAAATATTGATGTCACAAATGTTTCATTTGTACATTCCTTTATAAAAAACGTAATTATTTGTTACATTACTTGATTCACTCTATAAAACATAGCAGTACAACTTATTTCTCAGTGAAGCAGATATATAGCATTTTGCTAAGAACATGATTAGTTTAGTTTTTCGTTTAGTTTATTTTATTTTTACAGGGACAGTGCACATTAATCAACGTTTCAGTAAAAGTGCCGGTTTTAGCCAGCCGGCTAATTTTCAACCGCAGTCCCTGGGCAGGTTATTAAAAACAATTACAATATAGACAATAGCACCATAGACATAGCAACATAGGACAAGCAAGACATAGCATACAGACAGAGCAACATAGAACAAAAAGCAGCAAGACAAAATTCATAAAAGCAACAAAGTGTTTCCATACCTCACAAGCTACAGACAACATGGAAAGCGGCAACACACAGCTAGGGACCATGTTCACAAATCTGATTGACCTTTAGCCATGTCTTCAAGCATTTTGTGAAAGTGTGATATGTGGTGCAGTTATGTGTGTCTGATGGCAGTGTATTCCAGACATGGGAAGCTCTCACAGAGAATGCAGATTTACTAAAGGTGCTTTTCCTTAGGGGAACTATACAGTCACCTCTCATGGCAGACCTTGTGGATCTGCTGCCATATGTCTGGGTTTTCTGTTTAACAAAAATATTGAGTGGAGGGGGAGCCAGGCCATTAAGGATCTTGAATACAAGACATGCGTCGGTGTATTGCACAAGATTTTCCCAACTCAAGAGCTGTCTCTCTGAAATGAAACCATCAAGTGATAGATTTTAAACAAATACATGTCTTTAATTAAACAACTCTATGCCATGATTAGTGAAAAACACATCTCTTTCATATTTTTTTAAAACAATAAACATTTTTTTTACCAACATTTCTGAAGATGTGTATACATAGCATTTTGGAATGAAACTCTAAATATGCCTCTCCTTATTCTCTCTCTCTCTCTCTCTCTCTCTCTCTCTCTCTCTCTCTCTCTCTCTCTCTCTCTCTCTCTCTCTCTCTCTCTGTCTCTGTCTGTCTCTCTCTCTGTCTCTGTCTCTGTCTGTCTCTCTCTCTCTCTCTCTCTCTCTCTCTCTCTCTCTCTCTCTCTCTCTCTCTCTCTCTCTCTCTCTCTCTCTCTCTCTCTCTCCTATAAATTCCCAGCAGCTCACGCAGAGTCTCCGGCATGCCGCGCTTCAGACTGACGCCACCGACCGTGGTGTTCCTGCTGCTTCTTCAGGGAGTGGCTGTGGTGCTGCTGTTTGGATGGTATGTCCAGCTCCCTTGTGGTAGCCCTCCTTCCCAGGGCAAGGTCCACGTGCTCCTGCTGTCCTCATGGCGGTCTGGATCCTCCTTCCTGGGCCAGGTGTTCAGCCAGCACCCGTCTGTCTTCTACCTGATGGAGCCATCGTGGCATGTGTGGACCACTCTGCAGATGCCTGGAGCCCGGGCACTGCGCATGGCGGTGAGAGACCTGATGCGCAGCGTCTTCCAGTGTGACATGTCTGTCATGGATGCCTACACTCCCACCCAGCACAACATGTCAGCCCTCTTTATGTGGAGCCACAGCCGTGCCCTGTGCTCTCCCCCTGCCTGCCAGCTCACACCCCGCCACCTCTTCAGCAACGAGACAGAGTGCAAGCAGAAGTGTGACAGGCCTGGCCTGCAGGGGGCAGAAGAGGCATGTCGGACCTACAGCCATGTGGTGCTCAAAGAGGTGCGCTTCTTTGAGCTAGACTCCCTGTACCCTCTCCTGCAGGACCCCACTCTGGACCTGCGCATCATCCACCTGGTGAGAGACCCGCGGGCCGTGGCGCGCTCCAGGGAGCAGTCAGCCAAAGCCCTAGTGAAGGATAATGCCCTGGTCCTGGAGCAAGGCAACACCAAGGTGGATGACACACAGTATCGCGTCATGCAGGAGATATGCCGCAGCCACATCCGCATCCACGAGAGGGCCATGCTCAAACCTCCAGACTTTCTACGTGGACGTTACAAGATGGTACGCTACGAGGACATGGTGAGAGACCCCTTGACAGAGATTGACAGTATGTATCAGTTTGTGGGGCTGGAGATGACACAGTCACTACAGGAGTGGATCTATAAGGTCACCCACGGTAAGGGCAAGGGCACCAAGAAGGAGGCCTTCCAAATCACCTCCCGCAACGCAGCAGACGTCTCTCAGGCTTGGCGTACTACTTTGCCCCATGACAAGGTAAGGAACATCCAGGAGGTGTGTAAGGGCGCCATGTCTTTGCTGGGCTATAGGACCGTTGACAGTGAGAAAGAACAGAAGAAACTTGACGTGGACCTTCTGACTCCCCGTGAACGATATCACTTCAGCTGGCTCCCTTCCAAAACTGACAAACAATGAGTAGATAATATTTTCAGAGACCAAATCACACTGAAATGTATTTGTGGGAATGAGAACAATGCAACTATTCACCAACAGGAGGGTGTCAATATCCATCCCCTAAGGGAAATAGAACTGGAAAAAGAGCTTGGAGGCCAGTATTGGTTAGGGGTTAATGCAAAGTTCCCCAATAGGTGATCCACGGAACATAAAATACTGTCAAATCACCAGGAAATCAGCTCAAAATGATTTTAATTTAGGAAATCCATGCCCAAGTATTTACACTAATAAATAGAGAGGCATATGTGATCGTATCCCAGTGTAATCAAGGTTTGAAATTATTCTGTTTTTGTCAAATACTATATCTGTTTGGGATTCTTGCGATCAGTTATTCCAGCCCCCCTGACCATCCATCCACTCAAGGAAATATCAGCCCAAGGCTGAATGTAATTGGGGACCCATGGGTTAATGCATGTCACCGAGATGTAGATCTACTTTGGTTTATGTTTACAGAGACTAATGGTTATGTTGTTTTATTTTCTCAATTCTAATCTTTCTTTATGTCATTGTTGTAATGTTCTATAGAGTACTGAAATAATGGTTAGTGTTTGGGGAAGGAATGAAAGAGTTAGGCAGTGGGATATATCTTAAATCACATTGATTTCCAACCTACACATACCGGAGCCAGAGATGAAGCCCAGCTCTGTGGCATGATGTTATTCCCGACCGGGGTTTGAGAAGGAGCTGCTGTACTGTAGCCGTCAGTGAAGACTGATGATAAGCCCTCTCTCTCAATCACAACCAGTTATGCTCAGAATGTATTGTAGTTTGAAGCACCAGATGAAAACACATGTACAAGTGTGCATGTGAGAAAGGGTGCAACTCAGTGTGCGTGTGAATGCCTGTGTGTTTGTAATGGTTTGGTGGTCTATGAAAGTGGATTTATGGGTTTTGTTAGTGTGTATATAATTTTATATAAACAGGTACTCCATGGTTTAGTCCAGGATTAGACTTAATCTGTGTCTAGGAAACCTTGCAATGAGTGTTGGTCAGTGGCTTTGTTTAACGCCATAAGATCATTAATCAAGAATAGAGTGACCTTTTACACACCACAGCATTGTTACACTGCAAAACAGTTTTGACACAGCATTGTTAAAAATGAAACAGTGTTATGACTTTGTTATGTCATTAAAAAGTTTATGCACCCTGCTCTTTGTTTCAGGAACCATTCCATAGTGTTGAATATCAATGACATTATTTAACTGAAGGGCATAATTAAATGTGGAATGTCCTCAAATATAGTTAAATAAAGGTTAAATAACATTTTTTAAATAAATATCTTTCTACTTTATTATGTTGTGACTGATACTTTTAGGTGAGTCTGCTATGAAGTTTGCTATCCATGCAGTCGTCACACTTCAATATGGCTCCCAGTATAATGTGAACAAATCCCCTGCTATGTAAGTTATGTTGTTATTCATGGGTGTAGAAAAAAATGAATTTGGTTAAAATGATAGTGGTCTGGTGCCACCACTTCATTTGACTTTCTCACCTAGATCTGGCTTTGTTATACTTTGTTTTGTACAAATGACAGTAAGAATGCTTACTGTAGGCAATGCTAATGGAATAATCTTAATTTTCCCAATGTAATTATCTAATAATAACCAGATGATTTTATTTGATTATGGTGAGATTATGATGTACTGGTGATTTCTGAATTGATTTTGTTTGACCTGTTGATTTATTAGCAATAAATGTTACATTTTATTAAATTAGTCCTTATTTGCCCCATATTTTACTCTTTGTTATTTGCTGTAAATAGATTTGGTGGTGTTTGGTTGTGGTACGCTGGACAGAAGGTATGTTGACTGTAAATGAAGACGTAGGCTAATTTGCTGGTACAGTATACCAGGGGTCTCCAACCTGTTCTAGCATGACGGCTACTTTTAAAATATGAAACATGTCGCGAGCTACACATTTTTTTCTAGATTTCAAATAGGCACGTTCTTCTCTTCTCCTCTCCCCTGCAACTCTTTCCTGGGTCCTTGGTGTACAAGAGAAAGTAGTGCACTGTTTTCTGTCAATATACCAGGTAAAATAATGGTTAATTAAACAACTATAAGTGGGGGCCCTATAAAGTGTTTTATATTTTTTTCCAAATTCTGTTTTATATTTTCCCATATTTTCCCTATTTTATTTTTCCTGGTTTGAGAATTATTCTTTTTTTCACTCAAAATTACAAATGTTCATAGAGAAATAATGAAAGTATATGTTCTGATTCCATGTCAATGCTTAAATCACACCAGAAGGAAACATTTTGTGTAATTAGTGTAATTCCCCTTTAATTGCGTATTTGATCTTTCAATTGGGCATCTAGCCAGTGAGGAATGTGCCATCTAATGTGCTGGTCTAGCAATGGTTCTGTACAGCTGCTGCTCATTTCATGGCAAATTTAGCAAATAACAAATAATAACAAACGATATACTTATTACTCATGATATACTTCTGCCAGGTAAGCCAACTTTGCAGTTAACATTTAATTGAGAAGTTTATTGGGAAACTATTTGCTAACCATGGGTGGGACAATGTCAATGTTACGTTGATTAGATACTGTAGTTGCTGGGAGCCTGCGGTGTCTGATACTTGGGAGATTTATTTATGGCCGTTTGCGGTGGAACACTTGAAAATTGCATGTACTTTCAGAGTTGTTTGGAGATCGACCTGTTGGAGATCTTGTTTAGACCTACCTACCTGACACATTTAAAGGTGAGGCATATTTTTGTGAAAGCATGATACAACAGCTCCCTCTGCGAACAGAGATCATTCATTGGCTCATGTTTATTTTTTTATTTATTTAACCTTTATTTAACTAGGCAAGTCAGTTAAGAACAAATTCTTATTTTCAATGACGGCCTAGGAACAGTGGGTTAACTGCCTTGTTCAGGGGCAGAACGACAGATTTTTACCTTGTCAGCTCCTTGTCAGCAACCTTTCGGTTACTAGTCCAACACTCTAACCACTAGGCTACGCTGCTGCCCCAATGTCCTTAGATGCTGTCGGGTAAATGGTAGATACAGATCAAGAAAACACTTGAATAAATGAAGGATGCAAAGTATATTGAAAGCAGGGGCTTCCACACAGGTGTGGTTCCTAAGTTAATTAAGCAATTAACATGCATCATGCTTAGTTAGGGTCATGTAAACAAATTCCCGGTTTCCCATTCATTTGGCGAACATGGCTAGAAGAAGAAATCTCGATGAGTTTGAAAGAGGGGTCTCAGAGTAGCATAGGGGGTTTAAAGGGAGTGTGTGTGTGTCAGTCACCAGATCTCAACCCAATTAAACACTTATGACAGATTGTGGAGCGGCGACTGAGATGGTGTTCTCCACCACCATCAACAAAACACTAAATTATGGAATTTCTCATGGAAGAATGGTATCGTATCCCTCCAGTAGAGTTCCAGACACTAGAATCTATGCCAGGGCGCATTGAAGCTGTTCTGGCGGCCTGTGGTGGCCCAACGCCCAATGAAGTATGTATGTTGGTTTTCCCTTCATTTTGGCACTTTACGTTACCTGTACATTACATTGCTTGACATGACCCCCTTCATCTAGTTAAAGTACAATAACTTAGCATCACGGTATTAAGTATAGGGTTCCTAATTGACATTTCAAGTGAAACATTTTTATTTGGCACCACACCACACTTAAAGAGGTGTTCCAGAGGATGAAAACAAACTAGTTATTTTTTAAACCTCCCGTTTTAGACTTGATGTATGGCTCATACATGCATAATAAACCATGTGCAGTCCTCTCCCAGAGGAGAAAGGCACATAATCCTTATATTTTTCATCTGGCATCATTTAGTGCATGAGATATGTGCTCGTTCCTAGTGAGCACATGCTTGGAAGCGAGTGGGATTGCCTGGCTACATGCACATACCATTAGTTATTTTGATAACAGCGAAAATACATTGAACACTTCGATCAAATCCATGCATCATAAATTGGAATACATTTGAAATTAGAAGTAAGATCTGTTAGACCTTGGTAGTTGTTGAATTTCTCTCTTTCATTAGGCTGCATTTCTCTGGAAACCAAGCAGAAAATGATGTGCGCTGAAGATGCAATTTTATACAGACAAATACATTAGAAGACAATTGTCAAACCGATCAGAAACACTGCTCCCAACCTGTATCGCCTAAATGGTGTCGCCGGTGTATTTTGTTTGAATTTTGGAATATATTACACAAAAGACTAGAAGGTTTTTACCAGGGGTAAATCACTACAAAACACACTTAGAACTTTGATGCGCTCGAGAAATGTATACCTAAAACTTTCACCCAATGTCTAGATAAAATATTGCCGTATCTTTCTGTTGTGTCAATAATTAATCCATCCGAATCGTTACCCGACTTTCAAGGAATAGGACATTTGATGTAAACTTATAAGTAGGCTATAACTTTTAAATTGTATAAAATGACATCCTCACAATCGCTTGCTTACCATAATCTCCACAACAAGGAAGTAGAGACAACCGAACTTGAGGGACAATGTTGATTGGCAGGTGTAATGACGTCCAATGAGGTTGCAAGGTTAAGGTGTGAGGCGGGATCAGATCGGCACAGCATTGTCCAATGAAGTTTTGGTATTAGCCCCCAAGCGTGTGCATGTCTTTGTGCACAACTGCAGGGGCTTTAGAGCAATTATCTGATGACTTACTACACAACTTTCAGGGACCCTATTGGCTCTTGGGCACTGCTTTCAGAACTACTGGCTAAAAATAGAAAAGTTAACAAAAGTTATGGAGAGTCTCTTTAAGCATATGGATTTTTCTGTTCATAATCAACTTGTGACTTTGCTTGAGGGGGAATGCAGACCTATTTATTTTTGGACCAACTGGTGCATGGATAAATCAAAGGAAAAAAATGTCCATTTATAACTGTAATATTAATATACTCTATAAAGTGTATACAAAGGGTGTATGAAGGGCTTGTGAATGGTTTAAGGCCTTTTCAAGTTATGACACATTTTCATACAATGTTTATTACAAATGTATTATTGATTTATAGACTATCCTATATGAACTAATGATGAACAGTATAACTACTGAGAGTTAAAAACCCTTTGCAAGCTCTGGCTATGTAATGTTGGGCTACAATCGGAATGATTTCCTTGGGCCTAAACATCGGGGGATTGAGTTTCATGAATTCATTGTTTATGTGATGTATCCTCTACTTCTGTTTGTTTATCTAACCATATGTATGTGAGGGCTGACATTCTCACAGCGTCGAGGTCGCCACTTCGACAGATTTGTGGGTTTGTTGGATGACGCTCAGGTTACGTGAGACGGGCGGAGCACAGGGGATGCGGGGATGCACTGCAGCGGAGCGGATCTTCTGTGTGACCGGACTGTCAAAACTGAGCGTGTGGTCTATTCTCTCAATTACAATCATCTTCAAGGGTTTATCTATCTCTTCGTCATTGTTTTCCAGTACTCGTCTGGTTGGTGGTCAAACATTTTCAACAATATTTTCTCCTTGCAGGTTGATTGCGCCACTAGCGTATGGTTTCCTCCTCCTGCCTCCTCTCCTTTCCTTGGCGCTGATTGACATTCCTCCAGATCAAAGATCGCTTTAATTTGCTGTTATAGTAACTCGCAGCTGTGGCAGTTGAGTTGGCGTGCTGTGGGGAAGGAAGGAACCCGGCGTGAAAAGATAATGGCCACAGAGCAATGGGATCGGTAGTTTACAGCAGCCATGGCCAGGTCAACAAACAGAAGCGGCAAGGATGGC
Organism: Oncorhynchus keta; assembly: GCF_023373465.1. Classification (NCBI taxonomy): domain Eukaryota; kingdom Metazoa; phylum Chordata; class Actinopteri; order Salmoniformes; family Salmonidae; genus Oncorhynchus; species Oncorhynchus keta. Next base: position 31,386,605 of record NC_068442.1, on the reverse strand, counting down.
GATTCAAGGGTGTCCGCTCCCACGGACAGGGCAGAGGCTCGGGACCTGAGCGACCCCAGGGAACTGTCTCTTGAAGAAGTGTTGAAATCCTACGAGCAGCCCATTAACGAGGAGCAGGCTTGGGCTGTGTGTTATCAATGCTGCAGCGGGCTGAGGGTGCCGCGCCCGGCCACTGTGACAGGTGGAGTTTCCCGTGTGAAGGACCCGTCCTCTATACTCTTACTCAGAGATGGGATGGTTTCCCTACAACAACAGCCCTGCAACAACCGTAAGAGAGCTCTGTTAGCTAACCTAACTTCCTGACTGCCCTTTGCGGTACCAAAATACCCTAATTAACACCAGCCTAGGCCTACAATATAGTCTAATTTATTATAGGCCTTTCAGTTATTTCTCAATTAATTTGATATTGATTCACTATTTGTATGTTGTAATTTCAACACGCAATATTGTTTTGAATGGGAAATTCACGATAAATGCGTCAGTAGCACTCCCCAAACAGAATTGGCTTGGATTATACAAATAGACGAAATGATCAATTATTCATACAGTACAGATCCCCCCTTGTATCTGATAAAGAAGGTTTAGAGTTAGAGGTAGCTTTGTGATCTGTTTCCCATTCACAATTGATTCGGTTAAAGGATCCCAATAAAATAACTGTCCTGAGTGCACTGCGGGGCCGGGGCCCAAAGAAAAACTCTGTCAGAGTTGCTGACATAGCCTAAGGAACCGAGCTATGACATGATAAGATAAAGGATACAACTGGGAGTGGAAAAAGATAGCAGGTTAGTAGATTACGAAATGTTGTAACATTAAGGGTGACTATGGATATTACTTAAACTGAGAGAAAAATATGAAATCACTTTATCACTCACTGTGCTAATGTTCTGTTTCATTTTAAATAGGCTAGGCCACATTTTATAGGCCAACGTAACCTATTTAAAAAGAAACCGAACATTAGCATAGTGAGTGATAAGGTGATTTCATATAGCGGTAATAAAAGTAGCCTAAAGAAAACGCAGAAATGATGTCACAACACATTGGACAAAAACGAATCCAATAGTTTAGGCTACAGATCAGTTGCTGAGACATAATTGTATAGGCCACATTTTTGTCCCAAATATATAAATACTTTTTTGTTTTTATTAATATTGAGAAATGACCAAATTCTATAATGAACAATGTAAATCATAATTAATAGCACTGACAGTGATTGATATCCCACTACAGGGTCCCTGTGTTCATCTTGTCTTGGGAGCTGGGATGTTTCTTGAATATTTTTGTTGTCTACACTTATGGAGTCATTTACAGAAGAAAGTCAGTCAATTTAATGAGCACAACAAAGGACATGCTGCATATGTATGGGACATTTGTGTCCTTGCTGATGTGCCAATTATATTGCATTGTTGATGCAGTTGGTCAGTATGGTTATAGTTTACCAGTGTTGGGGAAGCTACGCTGAAAATATAGTTTACCAAGCTACCAATTAAATCTATTTTTAGGAAAAATATAGTTTACTTAACTGAAGTTACTTTTAAAAGTACTTCCCTACATCCAAACTACTTTGTGAAAACGTATCATATGTAAATTTGAAATGTCATAGACTACAAATTGCAAGAACAGTCACTTTGGAGTCATACAGGTCTTAGCAAACTTTTATAAAAAATTGTGTTTGACCAAATACAATGCTATTTCTCTGGTAAACAAATTAACAACAGACTTTCAGCATACTTATGGAGAAGGGCACTCAACATGCACTGTACTGACACAAATGACTGATAATTGGTTGAAAGAAATTGATAAGAAGAAGATTGTGGTAGCTGTACTGTTAGATTTCAGTGCAGTCTTTGATATTATTGACCATAACCTGATGTTGAAAAAAATCAAGTGCTATGGCTTTTCAAACTCTGCCATAGTGTGGATTCAGAGTTATCTATCTAATAGAACTCAAAGGGTTTTATTTTTAATGGAAGCGTCTCTAATGTCAAACATGTAAAGTGTGGTGTACCGCAGGGCAGCTCTCTAGGCCCTCTACTCTTTTCTATTTTTACTAATGACCTGCCACTGGCATTAAACAAAGCATGTGTGTCCATGTATACTGATGATTCAACCATATACAGTGCACATCAGCAACCACAGCTAATGAAGTCACTGAAACCCTTAACAAAGAGTGGCTGTCGGTTTTGGAATGGGTGGCCAGTAATAAACTGGTCCTGAACATCTCTAAAACTAAGAGCATTGTATTTGGTACAAATCATTCATTAAGTGCTAGCTGAATTTGGTTAAGAATGGTGTGGCTGTTGAACAAGTTCAAGAGACTAAATTACTTGGCGTTACCTTATATTGTAAACTGTCATGGTCAAAACATATAGATTCAATGGTTGCAAAAATGGGGAGAGGTCTAGCCGTAATAAAGAGATGCTCTGATTTTTTGACACCACACTCCAAAAAGCAAGTTCTGCAGGCTCTAGTTTTGTCTAATCTTGATTATTGTCCAGCCGTGTGGTCCACTGCTGCAAGGAAAGACCTAGTTAAGCTGAAGCTGGCCCAGAACATAGCGGCATGTTTTGCTCTGAATTGTAATCAGAGGGCTGATTTTGCTAAGAGTTGAAGAGAGACTGACAGCATCATTTCTTATTTTTATAAGAAACATTAATGTGTTGAAAATCCCAAATTGTTTTCAAAGTCAACTTACACACAGCTCTGCCACACACACTTATCCCATCAGACATGCCACGAGGAGTATTTTCATAGTCCCCAAATCCAGAACAAATTCAAGAAAACGTACAGTATTATATAGAGCCCTTATTGCATGGAACTTCCTTCAATCTCATATTGCTCAAATAAACAGCAAACCTGTTTTCAAAAAACAGATAAAGCAACACCTTGTGGCACAACGCCTCTCCCCTATTTGACCTAGATAGTTTGTGTGTATGCATTGATAAGTAGTCTACGTGTGCCTTTTTAAAAATGTATGTAGTTCTGTCCTTGAGCTGTTCTTGTCTAATGATGTTCTGTATTATGTCATTCTGTATTATGTTTCATGTTTTTTGTGGACCCCAGGAGGAGTAGCTGCTGCTTTTGCAACAGCTAATGGGGATCCTAATAAAATACCAAATACCAAATATAGTACTGCATGTTAACAGAATGTGCAATTTAGCTTATTATCAAATAAAATAAAATTGTATTTGTCACATGCGCCGAATACAACAGGTGTAGGTAGACCTTACAGTGAAGTGCTTACTTACAACAAGGCAGTTTTAAAAAATACCTAAAAAGAACAAGAAATAAAAGTAACAAATAATTAAAAGCAGCAATAAAATAACAATAGGGAGGCTATATACAGGTGGCACCGGTACAGAGTCAATGTGCGGGGGTAACGGTTTGTTGAGGTAATTGAGGTAATATGTACATGTAGGTAGAGTTATTAAAGTGACTATGCATAGATAATAACAGAGAGTAGCAGCAGCGTAAAAGGGGGGGGGGGACAATGCAAATAGTCTGGGTAGCCATTTGATTACATGTTCAGGAGTCTTATGACTTTGGGGTAATAGCTGATTAGAAGCCTCTTGGACCTAGCCTTGGGGCTCCAGTACTGCTTGCCATGCGGTAGCAGAGAAAACAGTCTATGACTAGGTTGGCTGGAGTCTGTGACAATTGTTAGGGCCTTCCTCTGACACTGTCTGGTATAGAGGTCCTGGATTGCAGGAAGCTTAGGCCTCAGTGATCTACTGGGCCGGACGCATTACCCACTGTAGTGCCTTGCGGTCGGTCGGAGGCCGAGCAGTTGCCATACCAGGCAGTGATGCAACCAGTCAGGATGCTCTTGATGGTGCAGCTGTAGAACCTTTTGAGGATCTGAGGACCCATGCCAAATCTTTTCAGTCTCTTGAGGGGGAATAGGTTTTGTCTTGCCCTCTTCACAACTATCTTGGTGTGTTTGGACCATGATAGTTTGTTGGTGATGTGGACACCAAGGAACTTGAAGCTCTCAACCTGCTCCATTACAGCTCTGTCGATGAGAATGGAGGCGTGCTCGGTCCTCCTTTTCCTGTAGTCCACAATCATCTCCCTTGTCTTGATCACATTTGAGGGAGAGGTTGTTGTCCTGGCACCACACGGCCAGGTCTCTGACCTCCTCCCTATAGGCTGTCTCGTCATTGTCGGTGATCAGGCCAACCACTATTGTGTCATCAGCAAACTTAATGATGGTTAAACACAAAAACAATGTTTCAAACAATGTTTCAAATGGTCTGATGCCGAAAAATAAATGAAATGATTAGCTACTTCACCCATATTTTATTTTGGCAAAATAAGTAGTGTGTAGTTCCAGTAGTTAGCTACACCACTGCATGGCAAGAAAAATAATTAACTACTGAAAACACTACCTAGATTTGAATTATTTCAACTACCAACAAGCTACTGGAATATGTAGTTAAATTACTAGTTGAACTACATAGGTCACTACTCCCCAACACTGTAGTTTACTTATGTACAGTTTACTTTAATCACAGATTACAACCTGTTTGGTCATCACAATTAGGCTACTTAACCTCTGCAAATGAGTGAGTAATGAAGGCAATGAAGTAGGCTACAGGGATTGTTGGTTAAGGGTCAAGGTTACTAAGGGTGTGTTTTATATTATACAACAGGTGGGTATAATCCTGTATGTTGATTGGTTAAAACCACATTCCAGCCGGTGTCTATTCCACAAGTTACCACCGGCTAAAACTATGAAGTTGAAATGCCTATTTACTCTGTTCCATTTCACTGGGCAATAGACTGGCTCATCAGCCCAGCCAGGCAATTTATAAACTTGATCTCCACTGTAAAAAGCATCTAGACATTATCTCCAATTTCTGTTAGACTAGCATTTGATTTTCAACAGCGGAGGTTTGTATAAACCTTGCTGTCTGTCTCTCTGACATTTGCAACTGTCACGACTTCCGCCGAAGTCGGCCCTTCTCCTTGTTCGGGTGCTGTTCGGCAGTCGACGTCACCGGCTTTCTAGTCACCATCGATCCATGTTTCAGTTTCATTTTGTTTTGTCTGTATTACACACACACCTGGTGTCTATTACATATCACATTCCTTATTTAACCCTCTGGCATACATTCCTGTTCTGTCCGTGATTGTTTGCTAGATTGCTAGTACTTTTTGGATGTTCCTATTTGGAATTTTGCTTGATAATTTGAGTACACTCAGTTATGTTACTCAATACCTGTGTCCTGCGCCTGACTCCGCTATAACTCTGCACCCAATCGCTGACAGAATCACTGACCATTCAAATGGAGTCAGCAGGTGCAGCCAGCCCTTCTCTCCCAGTAGAGGAGCGCGTTCAGCAGCACGCGACCATGTTAAACAGGCTAGGGACAGCCATGGATCGCGTGTCACAAACAATGGACAGATGGGAGAGAGGAGGCTTTCCTGTCAATCCTACTTCATCACCTCCGCCCACACCTCAACCTACACCGATGTCCACCCCTACGTCGTCAGGACCCAGTGGAATTCGGGCTCTCGCTCCCGGGAGCGTATGACGGATCACTTGCCGGGTGCCAGGGGTTCCTACTCCAGCTGGAGCTCTATCTGGAAGCTGTTCGGCCGGCCCCTTCCGGATGCGAGAGAGTGAGCGCGCTCATCTCCTGCCTGACTGGAAAAGCCCTGGAGTGGGCCAACGCCATCTAGGAAAGGGAAGGACAGACTCTAGATGACTACGAGGACTTCTCCCGCCGCTTCCCGGCAGTTTTTGATCATCCACCTGAAGGGAGAGCGGTGGGAGAGAGACTGTTTCATCTAAGACAGGACATGAGGAGCGCTCAAGAGTTCGCACTGGACTTCAGAATTCTGGCAGCTGGTGCGGGATGGAATGAGCGGGCCCTGATCGACCACTACAGGTGTAGTTTACGAGAGGATGTTCGTAGGGAGCTAGCCTGCAGGGACACTACTCTCAACCTGGACCAGCTGGTGGACTTGTCTATTCGGCTGGATAACCTGTTGGCCTCCCGCGGACGTCTGGATCGGGGTCCGCTCGTTCCATATCCCAGCACCTTGGATCCCACACCGATGGAGTTAGGAGAGGCTGCTATGAGGGGGACTGGAGGGGGGACCATTCCCTGCACCAACTGTGGCCGCAGAGGGCACACTGCTGGTCGGTGCTGGGGTGGTTCTCCAGGAGGTCGAGGTAGCAGGCGGAGCACTAGTGGGTCATCCCAGGTGAATAGGCACACACAACTCACCCAGAGCCCCCTGTTGCACACATGTGGTTACCTATAGAATTTCCTGAGTTCTCTCCACATTCCCAGCATAAGGCGCCAGTAGATTCAGGCGCAGCTGGGAACTTTATTGACCGCTCCTTAGCACATAGATTAGGGATTCCTATTGTTCCTGTTGATGTTCCCTTCCCTGTACATGCCTTAGATAGTCGTCCTTTGGGGTTGGGGCTAATTGGGGAGGTCACAGCGCCCATTGCTATGAGAACGCAGGGGGGTCACGAGAAGAGAATTGGTCTCTTCCTGATCGACTCTCCTGCGTTTCCTGTTGTATTGGGTCTTCCTTGGTTGGCCTCTCATGATCCTATTATTTCGTGGCAACAGAGGGCTCTCAAGGGATGGTCCTGTCACTATTCAGGGAGGTGTGTAGGTGTTTCCTTAGGTGCCACTACGGTGGAAAGTCCAAACCAGGTTTCCACCATCCATCTGTAAAAAGAAGGCGACTCAATTGCCACCCCATCGACAGGGGGATTGTGCGATAGATCTCTTGGTAGAAGCTGCACTTCCCAGGAGTCACGTGTATCCTCTGTCACAGGAGGAGACGGTGGCTATGGAGACATATGTCACCGAATCTCTGGGACAGGGATACATTCAACCTTCCATCTCACCTGTCTCCTCGAGTTTCTTTTTTGTGAAGAAGAAGGATGGAGGTTTGTGCCAGGGTATTGATTATCGAGGTTTAAATAAGATCACTGTAAAATACAGTTACCCGCTACCGCTCATAGCCAGTATGACCGAGTCATTACACGGACGCGCTTCTTCACAAAATTGGACCTCGGGAGTGCTTACAACCTGATGCGTATCCGGGCCGGAGATGAGTGGAAGACAGCATTTAGCACCACTTCTGGGCATTATGAGTACCTCGTCATGCCGTACGGGTTAATTAATGCTCCATCAGTCTTCCAATCCTTTGTAGATGAGATTTTCAGGGACCTGCACAGGCAGGGTGTAGTGGTGTATATAGATGACATTCTAATATACTCCACTACACGTGTCGAGCACATGTCCCTGGTATGCAGGGTGCTTGGTCGACTGTTGGAACATGACCTGTAATTCAAGGCTGAGAAATGTCTGTTCTTCCAACAGTCTGTCTCCTTCCTAGGGTACCGCTTTTCAGCGTCAGGGGTAGAGATGGAGAATGACCGCATTTCAGCCTTGCGTAATTGGCCGACTCCAACGACGGTAAAGGAGGTGCAGCGGTTTTTAGGGTTTGCCAACTTACTACCGGAGATTTATCAGGGGTTTTGGTGAGGTAGCGGGTGGGCAGGGCTTTTGGTCACCTGAAGGCTCTGTTTACCTCGGCTCCCGTGTTGGCTCATCCTGATCCCTCCTTAGCGTTCATAGTTGAGGTGGACGCGTCCGAGGCAGAGATAGGGGCTGTGTTGTCCCAGCGCTCGGGTACGCCACTGTGCATTCTTTTCGAAGAAGCTCAGCCCGGAGGAGCGAAACTATGATGTGGGGGACCGGGAGTTGTTGCCTGTTGTCAAGGCTCTGAAAGTGTGGAGACATTTGCTTGAGGGGGCTAAACACCCTTTTCTCATTTGGACTGACCACCGCAATCTGGAGTATATCCGGGCGGCGAGGAGACTGAACCCTCATCAGGGAAGGTGGGCCATGTTTTTTACCAGTTTTGTTTTCACCCTTTCTTACAAACCAGGTTCCCAGAACGTTAAGGCAGACGCACTGTCCCGGCTGTATGATACAGTGGAGTGGTCCAAGGATCGCACTCCCAAAATTCCAGCTTCTCGCCTGGTGGCACCGGTGGTATGGGAGGTGGACGCGGACATCGAACGGGCGTCACGTGCAGAGCCTACTCCCCCTGAGTGTCCAGCTGGGCGTCTGTACCTTCCGTTTGATGTCCGCGATGGTTTGATCTGTTGGGCTCACACGTCACCCTCCTCTGGTCATCCTGGCATCGGTCCGACGGTGCGCTGCCTTGCTAGGAAGTACTGGTGGCCCACTTTAGCTAAGGACGTGAGGGTTTATGTTTCCTCCTGTTCGGTATGCGCACAGTGCAAGGCACCTAGACATCTACCCAGAGGGAAATTACAACCCCTTCCCGTTCCACAACGACCGTGGTCACACCTATCGGTGGATTTCGTGACGGATCTTCCCCCGTCGCGGGGTAACACCCTCCGGTCATTGTGGATAGGTTTTCTAAGTCCTGCCGCCTTCTTCCTTTGCCCGGTCTCCCTACGGCTCTACAAACTGCGGAGGCCCTGTTCACCCACGTATTCCGGCACTACGGGGTGCCTGAGGATATAGTTTCTGATCGGGGTCCCCAATTCACGTCTAGAGTCTGGAGGGCGTTTATGGAACGTCTGGGGGTCTCGGTCAGCCTTACCTCAGGTTTTCTCCCCGTGAGAGTAACGGGCAGGTAGAAAGAGTCAACCAGGATGTGGGTAGGTTTCTGCGGTCCTATTGCCAGGACCGGCCGGGGGAGTGGGCGGTTTACATCCCCTGGGCGGTGATGGCCCAAAACTCCCTCCGCCACTCCTCTACCAACCTATCACCATTTCAGTGTGTGCTGGGTTATGAACCGGTCCTGGCACCATGGCATCAGAGCCAAATCGAGGCTCCTGCGGTGGATGAATGGTTTAGGCACTCAGAGGAGACATGGAACGCTGCCCATGTGCGGCTACAAAGGTCCGTCAGGAGGCAAAAGGCGAGTGCCGACTGCCACCGCAGTGAGGCGGATCGGGTCTGGCTCTCGACCCGAAACCTTCCCCTTTACCTGTCCTGCCGGAAGCTGGGTCCGTGGTTTGTGGGGCCATTTAAAGTCCTGAGGAGACTGAACGAAGTTTGTTATTGGTTACAACTCCCCTCTGATTATCACATTAACCCCTCGTTCCATGTGTCTCTCCTCAGGCCGGTGATGGCTGGTCCACTCCAGCAGTCTGAGGTGCGGGAGGTTCCTCCGCCCCCTCTGGACATCGAGGGGGTCCCGGCGTATACCGTACGAGACATCATGGACTCAAGGTGTCGGGCGAGGGGCCTTCAGTACCTAGTGGAGTGGAAGGGGTACGGCCCGGAGGAGAGATGCTGGGTACCGGTGGAGGACATCCTAGATCCTTCAATGCTACAGGAGTTTTACCGTCTCCAGCCGGATCGCCCTGCGTCCCGTCCTCCGGGTCGTCCCTGACACTCTCTCTCTGTCTGACAGTACCTCCCTTTGATGCGCTGCTAGAGCCGCGCGTCAAGTGGGGGTAATGTCACGACTTCCGCCGAAGTCGGCCCTTCTCCTTGTTCGGGTGGTGCTCGGCGGTCGACGTCACCATCGATCCATGTTTCAGTTTTGTTTCGTTTTGTCTGTATTACACACACACCTGGTTTCTATTACATATCACGTTCCTTATTTAACCCTCTGGCATACATTCCTGTTCTGTCCGTGATTGTTTATGTTGTTAGTGGTTGTGTTTTGTGCTAATGCTCTTTGTATGTTCCTATTTGGAATTTTGCTTGATATTGAGTAAACTCAGTTACATGTATGTTACTCAATACCTGTGTCCTGTGCCTGACTCCGCTATAACTCTGCACCCAATCGCTGACAGCAACATTGTTTCAACATTGAAATTCGATCTCCAGCTATGTAATAAACATGTAGGGAGTCTGGACGAGACAGACAAGCATGCAGCTTTTCTCAGCCAGTCGAAATCATGAATCAGCTGGCATCATTTTTATGGAGATATACAGTACTACTCATTATTTAAAAAAAATATTTTCTACATTGTAGAATAGTAATAAAGGCATCAAACTATGAAATAACACATGGAATCATGTAGTAACAAAAAAAGTGTTAAACAAATCAAAATATATTTTAGATTCTTCAAAGTAGCCTCCCTTTTCCTTGATGACAGCTTTGCACACACTTGGCATTCTCTCAACCAGCTTCACCTGGAATGTTTTTCCAACATTCTTGAAGGAGTTCCCACATATGCTGAGCACTTGTTGGCTGCTTTTCCTTCACTCTGTGGTCCAACTCATCCCAAACCATCTCAATTGGGTTGAGGTCGGGTGATTGTGGTCTTCTGATGCAGCACTCCATCACTCTCCTTCTTGGTCAAATAGCCTTTACTCAGCCTGGAGGTGTGTTGGGTCATTGTCCTGTTGAAAAACAGTCCCACTAAGCGCAAACCAGGTGGGATGGTGTATCGCTGCAGAATGCTGTGGTAGCCATGCTGGTTAAGTGTGCCTTGAATTCTAAATAGATCCCAGACAGTGTCACCAGCAAAGCACCCCCACACCATCACACCTTCTCCTCCATGCTACATGGTGGGAACTACACATGCGGAGATCCTGGGGCACGGTCCTAGGGCTCAGGTCCTCCGAGAGAGAGAAAGAAAGAGAGAATTAGAGAGAGCATATGTGGGGTGGCCAGTCCTCTTCTGGCTGTGCCGGGCGGAGATTATAACAGAACATGGCCAAGATGTTCAAATGTTCATAAATGACCAGCATGGTCGAATAATAATAAGGAAGAACAGTTGAAACTGGAGCAGCAGCATGGCCAGGTGGACTGGGGACAGCAAGGAGTCATCATGTCAGGTAGTCCTGGGTCATGGTCCTAGGGCTCAGGTCCTCCGAGAGAGAGAAAGAAAGAGAGAAGGAGAGAATTAGAGAACGCACACTTAGATTCACACAGGACACCGAATAGGACAGGAGAAGTACTCCAGATATAACAAACTGACCCTAGCCCCCCAACACATAAACTACTGCAGCATAAATACTGGAGGCTGAGACAGGAGGGGTCAGGAGACACTGTGGCCCCATCCGAGGACACCCCCGGACAGGGCCAAACAGGAAGGATATAACCCCACCCACTTTGCTAAAGCACAGCCCCCACACCACTAGAGGGATATCTTCAACCACCAACTTACCATCCTGAGACAAGGCTGAGTATAGCCCACAAAGATCTCCGCCACGGCACAAACCAAGAGGGGGGCGCCAACCCAGACAGGATGACCACAACAGTGAATCAACCCACTCAGGTGACGCACCCCTTCCAGGGACGGCATGAGAGAGCCCCAGTAAGCCAGTGACTCAGCCCCTGTAATAGGGTTAGAGGTAGAGAATCACAGTGGAAAGAGGGGAACCGGAGCCGGAGATCATCCGTTCACCTACTCTGCGTCTCACAAAGACACGGCGGTTGGTACCAAATATCTCAAATTTGGACTCATCAGACCAAAAGACAGATTTCCACCGGTCTAATGTCCATTGCTCGTGTTTCTTGGCCCAAGAAAGTCTCTTCTTATTATTGGTGTCCTATAGTAGTGGTTTCTTTGCAGCAATTTGACCATGAAGGCCTCAGTCTCCTCTGAACAGTTGATGTTGAGATGTGTCTGTTACATGTATTTGGGCTGCAATCTGAGGTGCAGTTAACTCTAATGAACTTATTCTCTGCAGCAGAGGTAACTCTGGGTCTTCTTTTCCTGTGGCAGTCCTCATAAGAGCCAGTTTCATCATAGCACTTGATGGTTTTTGCGACTGCACTTTAAGAAAATGTAAAAGTTCTTGATATACCACCGCTACCTTGTCACAACAAAACTGATTGGTTCAAACACATTTGAAGGAAAGAAATTCCACAAACCAACATTTAACAAGGCACACATGTTAATTGAAATGCATTCCAGATGACTACCTCATGAAGCTAGTTGAGAGAATGCCAAGAATGAAGAATCTAAAATCAAGCATATGTTTTATGGTTACTACATGATTCCATATATGTTATTTCCTAGTTTTGATGTCTTCACTATTATCCTACAATGTAGAAAATAGTACAAATAAAGAAAAGCCCTGGAATGAGTAGATGTCCAAACTTTTTACTGGTACTGTACAAAGAAATGTAAATAGAAAACAGGTCAAATGAAACTAAATGCAGCTAGTTTGCTGTCTTTCCAGCTTCAGTTTGAAGTGATTGTGTTAGCTGTGTTGTTGGCTAGCTCCTCTGAACAACAGTGTCCAGACGAGAGAGCACATCTTCTATGTCAGGTGAAATTGCGTATCATTAGCTCATCGTTATGGATGTATCCAAATAAATGTCACTAGAAAATGATCAAATGCAGCTACTTTGCTGTTACTCTGGCTGCACTGTTTGACGTGACTGTAATAGTTTTCTTTGATGCACTTTTTAAAATGTTTAACTCCCCTGTGTTTAAATTTTTTTTTGTCTTGTTCCCCATATTTCTATGACAACAGATTCCAGGTCCATATTTTGAATGTGGGGAAAATCACAGGGGCAGCAAACATAAAACAGCTCCAAAAGAGATGGAATCTTGAAGACATTGCCTGAAAGAGAAATAACTATCATCAACTGACAGACACATGATGAAAGAATGTTCTCTCCGAGACACTGGTCGTGTCTGAATACCCATACCAGCATATGTGACATTTTGAAAATAATACTCCAAATGCTTCATCTAGGCGCGTCAATTTATCTGATTATCAGCTGTTGTCAAACACGTGAGTCTGAAAAAAGACAAGTGAATTCTACCAAAGATTATGCATATGCTGTCATGACATGTCTCTCCACCCAAACAATAGGAGCCGTTGTCCACAAAGCAGCCGGCAGGCTGTATAGCTCCTGCCTATCCTTTCTTTGGATTGGTGGATACATCTCATTCTTGTAATCCTTTTTTGAATATTCAGTGAGGATTGCTGATGTCGACCGCCTGTATTCACTGGAGAGAGATGCTATGCTACTAGCCCCATACCATGAATATGCATTGTCATCTTGAGACAACTCCGAAATAAAGCGTTTTTTTCTCAAAGTTGCCAGGAAATCACGTGTCCTACTTATATCAGTAGACTCCTAACAATTTAAGCATTACGAAACTTCTATTCGATCCAATTAACATCACCTAGCAAATAAGCCATTCATTTTTGTTGTTGACCAAATTCGAAACTCTCTTTGATACATACAAAAACTCCTTGCTTGGTTGGCGAAACAATGAAAAAAGCTACCTGCTGAAGGGAGACAGATATTCCGACTCTCTGAATCTACTTGATCAAACGCCAAATGAGTATGCAGTTTAAGTATGTAGCATGCTAGTATGGGTACTCGGACATGGCGACTGTCTGTGTCATTGGTTACATGAACCTAACCAAACATAATGAAACCTGTCTAACTGCTTCAAAAAGGATCTATTACTCAGCTTCTGAGAGGCTTGAACAGAAATGTCTTCACCCTCCTGAGAGAGAACAGTACTATGACTATGTGTCAGGCCGACTCTTTGTCCACGGTGCAGATCTATTTAGACAGGCTCTGTTAATCTGGACCTAGTCTTGCTTTCAGCGCTTTGTTCTGGACAGAAGGAGCAGCACTGACCCCTCACCCAGGCCTCTCCACTAGTCTTGGGTTCTGCAGCACTAATGTGCTGAACGTGTGGTTTCAGGCCTCCCGGGTGTCATTAATGTCATCTGAGCCGTGCGCTTCTCTGTACACACAGAAAACTGAGCCATTGCTGGCTAACTGAGTTGTGACTGCAGCACATGAGATATATATAATTTGATGACTATAAAATGAAAAATGCGCATTCTAGAGTGATACGGGATCAATGGTGGGAAAATGACGCATTTTGTCAGCATTTTCTACTATATAGTGCCTTCGGAAAGAATTCAGATCTCTTGACTTTTTCCACATTGTTATATGTTACAGCCTTATTCTAAAATGGATAAAAAATATAGAAAATCCTCAGCAATCTATCCACAATACCCCATAATGACATAGCAAAAACAGGTTTTTAGACATTTTTGCAAATGTATTAAAAATAAATAACAGAAATACCTTATTTACATAATTATTCAGACCCTTTGCTTTGAGACTCAAAATTGAGCCATTGCGAGATGTTGAGATGTTTCTACAACTTGATTAGAATTCACCTATCATAAATTCAATTGATTGGAAATTATTTGGAAAGGCACACAACTGTCTATATAAGGTCCCAAAATTGACAGTGCATGTCAGAGCAAAAACCAAGCCATGAGGTTGAAGGAATTGTCCATAGAGCTCTGGGACACAGATCTTGGAATGGGTACCAAAAAATGTCTGCAGCATTGAGGGTCCCAAAGAGCACAGTGGCCTCCATCATTCTTAAATTGAAGAAGTTTGGAACCACTAAGACTCTTCCTAGAGCTGGCCGCCCGGCAAACTTAGCAATCAGGGGAGAAGGGCCTTGGTCAGGGTGGTGACCAAGAACCCGATGGTCACTCTGACAGAGCTCTATAGTTCCTCTGTGGAGATGGGAGAACCTTCCAGAAGGACAACCATCTCTGCAGCATTCCACCAATCAGGCCTTTATGGTAGAGTAGCCAGACGGAATCCACTCCTCAGTAAAAAGCACATGATAGCCCGCTTGGATTTTAGCCCGCTTGGGGATGTTTTTCAGCGGCAGGGACCGGGAGACTAATGCTTAATGAAAACCTGCTCCAGAGTGCTCAGGACCTCAGACTGGGGCGAAGGTTCACTTTCCAACAGGACAACAACCAAGAAAATGCAGGAGTGTCTTCAGGACAAGTCTCGGAATGTCCTTGAGTGGCCCAGCCAGAGCCCAGACTTGAACCCGATCGAATATCTCTGGATAGACTGGAAATTAGCTGTGCAGCAAAGCTCCCCATCCAACCTGACAGAGCTTGAGATATCTGCAGAGAAGAATGGGAGAAACTCCCCAAATACAGGTGTGCCAAGCTTGTAGCGTCATACCCAAAAAGACTTGAGGCTGTAATTTCTGCCAAAAGTGCTTCAACAAAGTACTCAGTAAAGGGTCTGAATACTTATGTAAATGTGATATTTCATTGATTTAAAAAATGTAATTAGCCAAAATTTTGAAAAAACTGTTTTTACTTTGTTATTGTAGATTGATGAGGGGAATAATATACCATGGCTAAGGGCTGTATCCAGGCACTCCGCGTTGCGTTGTGCATGCTAACAGCCCTTAGCAGTGGTATATTGGCCATATACCACACCTCCTCGGGCCTTAATGCTTAATTATACCCATACAATTCAAAGGGGCAATCTGGGATTCAAACAACAACAAAGAGCACACCCTGACAGCTGTGGGGTGGGGCTGGACAAATGTAACCGCTCTCAAATTCATAGATCAAAATGATCGTTTTAACCATGTATTGTATCAAAAATGTGTGAGATGGATTGAAAACTCTAGACCCTATTAGGGAGGAGCGCAAGCATAAAACAGTGTTAGTTATGCGGCTGCATGCCTACTTTTTTGTCTTCATAGATGACACAGACGGACCTCCCCTCCCACCTATCGCGGAGCGCCAGGTGAGTTTCTGAACCCATCATCCCCACCTTGTAACATACAACATACTGTCATGACAGGTAAATGTCAGTCTCCTCTCTTCTCATGGCCAGTCTTCATATATATCTTTCAAGCAGCCCTCCAGTCCTCTCTATCCTAACAGCTTGTTGTCCACTGCTATTTATTTCCTCGATCACCTGAATCTGTCTCCTCAGCTGGTCCAGTCTCTGGGCGTGGCAATCTACCAGGCCCTGGACTGGGGTCTGGATGACAGTGAGGAGCGGGAGTTGAGTCCTCAGCTGGAGCGGCTCATTGAGCGCATGGCA
Source organism: Oncorhynchus keta (assembly GCF_023373465.1). Lineage (NCBI taxonomy): Eukaryota > Metazoa > Chordata > Actinopteri > Salmoniformes > Salmonidae > Oncorhynchus > Oncorhynchus keta. The sequence goes on along the minus strand of NC_068442.1, from coordinate 31,370,762 downwards.
GGGGGAGATCACAGCCTGGGGGCTGACTGTGGTGGTGGCAACGGAACTACAGATGAGGGCTACAGTGGTCAGGAGGAGGAGGAAGAGGAAGGAGAAGAGGGGCCTATGAGGCCAGTGCGTACATTACGCCAGGTGATGACACTTTGCGCTTCCAGACTGGCCAACCCTGCACTTGCCCCTGAGCACTACCAGGCCGTGTGCCGAGCCTTGTTTGTTGAGACTCTGGAGCTACAAACTTTCCTGACCAAAATCCGAGATACCAAGAAGGTATGTTCCTGATTTTGTTTATACCAGAGATTACAGATCACTCACATGTAAAGCACTGAAATCATTGTTAACTGAATAGTGGTGTTATTATCAGCGTACTATCATTTCTCTGTAGATGTTGAAGAAAATCAAAACAGAGGATCCTCAGGAAGATAGAGCTGAGATTGATGCACTTAAACACACAGACTGGGTGAGAAGCAGGGATCGTGTGTATTTGTCTGTGTCGTTGTGTGTGTATATGAGGATATGTGTATATACTGTATTATCCTTCATTGGGTTGATGGGGTCTGTGTGTGAGGTACATGAGTGTATGTGTGTGTTTCAGACTCGTCTCTGGGTCCAGTTGATGAAGGAGCTGAGACAGGGGGTGAAGCTGAAGAAGGTGCAGGACCAGGAGTTTGACCCACTGCCCACTGAGTTCAGCCTCACACCCTTTGAGATGCTCATGCAGGACATCCGCACCCGCAAGTTCCAGCTGCGGAAAGTCATGGTGAGCTGGGTATTGATACTGATAAGAAGACTCTTGATCAATGGATCAAGTAGTTATTTCTCCTGTATTTATGTCCCAGACTTCACTCATGTTCTCTCTGTAGGTGGATGGTGACATCCCTACACGGGTGAAGAGAAATGCTCATGAGCTTATTTTGGACTTCATCAGGTCTCGCCCTCCACTCAAACCAGTGAGTGTCCCTTTTCACTACAATTTGTTTTGTTGACGTGACTGTAGTGTGACTGTGGCAGTACCTTGTGTGTCACAAGGTGTCATAGTCTGAGACTGGGTAATGTGTGTCTGTGTCTGTTTCTCCTGTGTTCTCAGTCTGCCTGTGTGTTTTGTTGTGTTGCATGCTAGGCGTCAGAGCGAAACCTGCCCCCTCCTCCTCAGGAGAAGCAGTCCCTCCATGAACGTGTCCTGGCTGAAATCAAACAAGAGCGCAAACTGAAACCTGTGGACCCACCCAGCTCCAAAAGATGTATGGACATCACTGTCACTACATTAATACTTTGAGCTATACATGTAGTATGTTCATATTGTGGAATGTAATTCTAAGTGAAATGTGTTTGAGAGTTCAGTGTTTGTGTGTTGTTTCATTCACCAGCGTTTGGCTCCCTGCCTTGTCTGGCACACACTTGCCCGTGTGATTTCAAATCTTCTTCCTGCATTGACCTGTCAGGCTCAGAGCTAGGGTCCCGCCCCCCTTCTCGTCTTCGTGTTCTGCTCAAAGCCCCTACTCTTCAAGAGATGGAGGAGATGAACATGTTGGAGGTTAGACGGAAAATAGAAGAGAAACTATATTTTTTTCTCATTTAAATGCACTACCTCTTACTGAGAAATAACAAATACATCAGTTATGTTTTCCTTCCTGCTCCTCCTCCTCCTTCTCCTCCACCTCCATCACCTCGTCCTCCTCCTCCATCACCTTGTCCTCCACCTCCATCACCACCTCCTCCATCACCTCATCCTCCTCCTCCACCTCCATCACCTCATCCTCCTCCTCCACCTCCATCACCTCATCCTCCTCCACCTCCATCACCTTGTCCTCCACCTCCATCACCTCATCCTCCTCCTCCACCTCCATCACCTCATCCTCCTCCTCCACCTCCATCACGTCCTCCTCCTCCTCCACCTCCATCACGTCCTCCTCCTCCTCCACCTCCATCACCTCCTCCATTACCTCCTTCTCCTCATATACCTCCATCACCTCCTCCATCACCTCCTCAACCTCCCTCACCTCCTCCACTTCCATCACCCCCTCCATCTTCTCCTCCTCCCCCCTCCTTGTCCTCCTCTACCTCATCCTCCTCACTGTTGTCCTCCTGTCTTGTTGCTTTTGCAGGATGAGGAGTCTCCAGACAGTGGGGAGCTCTGCCATGCTGAGAGTTTTCCCACATCTATGAAACGGGACCGCTCCTTCTCAGAACACGACCTGGCTGAGCTCAGGGGGGAGACGCTCCCCTCACTGTCCGACTGCACCCATCTGGAAGGGGCCGTGATGCGGAGGGGTGAGAGACCATGGTTACACGTGCTCTCAGGGGCTCGGCCACCTTCCACGCACAGAGGTCAGTATGCTCACTGAGACTCCTTTCACTACAGACAGTTTCAGGTATTGGTCAGCAGAGGGAGACATTTACTGTAATATGTATTCATGTGATACTGCAGAGCCACTCATTAGACTACTTACGGTAATATGGTTTATGAAACAGATATATTGGTATTTTTGTCATGTCAAATATTTATTTATGTTAGAAAGCAAGCCTGACAAAAAATCAGATAATTGCAATTGAAAAAACATTAGTCTAAACTGTTTTTTAAAAAATGCAGTAGAGGATTTTGCAACAAAGTTTGTTATAAAGTTTGGTATAGTGTTTATATCTTATTCAATGTCAGGAGGTAATCACATATAGGCCTAATGTGTGTCAATCCATTCCGTAAATTGCTTACAATAATTTCTTGCTCAGGTTAAAAGGTTTGTCACGTCCTGACCTTAGTTCCTTTTTTATGTCTCTATTTTGGTTTGGTCAGGGCGTGAGTTGGGGTGGGCATTCTATGTTTTTCATTCTATGTTTTGTTCTGTGTGTTGTATTTCTATGTGTTTGGCCTGGTATGGTTCCCAATCAGAGGCAGCTGTCAATTGTTGTCTCTGATTGAGATCCATACTTAGGTAGACTGTTCACACCTGTGTTTTTTAAATGTTTATTAACCTTTATTTAACTAGGCAAGTCAGTTAAGAACAAATTCTTATTTTCAATGACGGCCTAGGAACAGTGGGTTAACTGCCTGCAACCTAGCGGTTACTAGTCCAACGCTTTAACCACTAGGCTACCCTGCGGGTAGTTGTTTTGTGTTTTTTCACCTTACAGGACTGTTTCGTGTCGTTCACTCTCTTTGTTGTTGTTTTTTTGTCATTCAGTGTTCCGTTTATTTCATTAAATTTACTATGAACACTTACCACACTGCGTGTTGGTCAGATGATTCCTATTCCTCATCATCAGACGAAGAGGAGAGCCGTTACAGCGTTACTGCTGTGTTATTTCATTTGAAGGGTTTTGTGATGGATACTAATCACCTTATTAAGACGTACAGATAGGAACTAGCGCAGTAACATGCTAGAAGGGCAACAGTTAATGGGTTTGATCCATGTTTTTCTTTCATATCACAACCACCTTATACAAACCTTAATTTGTGAAATATGTGTTGACTGTAGCTAGGAGAGAGCAAAAACAAAGGTGGTTCAGTGATATCTCCTGTTCTACCGCTAGAGGGATGTCAACCCTTTCTCGTCACACACATGCCAGAAATGTCAACAATGTCATCATAAGCAGCTGATTTACATTAGCATACATGTAGCCTGCTGTTGTTTTCTAGTTTTCTGATCCTCACTCTAACCTGGCTCTAACTCACTCTAATCCTAGCTCTAACAAGGCTGTAGATTCCTATGGTCTGGTTAGACGCTATAGGAGTCCACACATTTATTTCTCAGGGTTACATAGCGCCTTCTTCCTTTCCATTTTGCATAAAGACAGGTGAGACTTTCAAGTACCAACACCTAGGTTATATCCTGTAGAAAGTATTTCTACTAATACCTAGCCTACTTTTTATTTCCTCTGGCCCCAATTTAGTTCCTCTCTTGAATGTTAGAAAAACGGACTCGTATCATACTTATCAAAGATCCACTGTGATCTGATTTGCAACTGTTTCTGGCAGCATGTATTAAACCCCACCAAAAACCAAATAGATAAAACATGTCACGACTCATTTATCTAATTGACAGCTAATTTATGTATCATACACTTTTGGATGATCAGAGATCTGACTCAATAGAACAACATGGACTGTGATTCAAAGCTTATCTCTCATGTGTCTCCATCTCCCTGTTCCCAGCCTCTCTTCCTGTGCCAGGCTGGGTGCCACCCTCCCCTGCCCGTCTCTCTCTCAGCTCAGTGAATGAGACCACAGAGGGAGCTGAGACCGGCTCCAGTTCTCGGAATGGCAATAAGCACCAGTGGATGGTGAGTGGCCCATTATCTTTGATAACCTCTCCACACTGGGTGCTCTCTGCTCCACTTCAACCTGCCCATTGTATTATACTAGCTAACTTCCTCTACCTACTACCTCCCTCCCATCTCTCTCTGTAAGGAGGAATTCAGTCACCCAGTGGAGAGTCTTGCCTTAACAGTGGATGAGGTCATCAATGTGCGTCGTGTGCTGGTGAAAGCAGAGATGGAGAAGTACTTGCAGAACAAGGAGCTGTATTACAATCTGAGGAGAGGCAAGGTACAAGCAGTGACGTCACATCCTTTGGGAGCGTTCTCTCAAAGCGTTAATAGCGAGGTTCTATCTACAGAATGATATCGTTCTCTCAAAGCGTTAATAGCGAGGTTCTATCTACAGAATGATATCGTTCTCTCAAAGCCTTTTGAGCGAGGTTCTAGTATGATAACATTCTCTCAAAGCCGTATGAGCGAGGTTCTATCTACAGTATAATAATGTTCTCTCAAAGCCTTATGAGTGAGGTCCTATCGACAGCATATGCATGTGTCTCCCAGGTGTGCTGTTGCTGCAGAATTAAGTTCCCCCTCTTTTCCTGGCCATCCACCTGCCTGCTCTGTAAAAGGTGAGTACACACTACACAGTATGTAGTATTAGATTAGTACATGCTCCTTTTGTAATAACACCATAATCAAGTCATTTAAACTTGGTCCCTCTCTGCTCATGAAGCACAATAATAATGTTGTTTTTGATTACCATTGTGGGTTTGATTGAATAGTGTTCTATGTGTTTTTGGTAGTGTAATTCAGGGGATTCTTAACTCTGCCCCTGTGGTTCTCTCTCCTTCAGGTCTGTCTGTGGATTCTGCAGTGCAAAGGTATCCTACAGTCCCTTTTTCTTTGTCTGTGTAAATGCAAATTCATGTTCTTTGAATGTGTAATGTTTTTTACAGTGCTTTTTGTTAATGTTGTTTCTATTGATAATATCTATTTTACAACCAAAATGTATCTAAGATATTCTGTGTTGGCTCATAATATTATTCTGTGCTTTTAATTATGTCAATTATTGTGATCTGTGCCTTAGTCACCAGACCATTTGGATTTGTGGTTCTGTGCTATGTAGGTTTGAGGTCTGGGCTGTTGAGTTTGTTGTGTGAGATTGTAGTTTGTCTTGTGCTGTGTAGTTCTGTGTTTTGTCAATTAATGTATTCAGTTCTGAATACATTTTGTGATTGTGCCTTGAGGCTCTGTTGTGTGTTCTGTTGTATGGGATGCTATATGTGTGTATGGTTATGTTTGGTGGTTCCTTGCTTGTGTTTGTGTACAGTGAGTTTCTGAGTTTATGGTTTGGGTGTCGTGTCTGTGGTATGTGGCTGATGTCTTGTGACGTTGTTTCTCCCTCATACACACAGCCCTGTCTTTTATCATATTTCTTAATCATATCAAGTCTGCCATTTCCTCTTCACTTTCTGCCGATATGATCTCACTTAGTTCTTTAAACGTCCTACTACTCCTCCTCTTCCTCCACCTCACCCATGCCTATTTTAACTCTGCTTTCCCTCGCCCTCTGCCACAGATGAAGATTCCTTCCAAGAAGATGGCCCACATCCCAGTCTACACTGTGGGCTTTCACAGCAGCCCAAAGAGCCATGGTCGCAAGAGTGAGGTCTACAAGTGAGTATTATCTGTCTGTCCGTCTTCATGGCCACTGAACTGTCTTTAACTTAGCAGAAGAAGTCTTTGCTCACCCTGGCCAATAGTAATTTACATGCTCAATCTAATCACTGTCCTTCCTCTAGATCTCTCAGCATATGTTATATAATGTCTCTGCTTCATTCAGATCTCTAAGCAGCCTTTATGTAGTAATTACCCATCTGATTTCTCTGCGGTCCATCTTTCACATCCCCCCTGCAAACCCCTACAGATGGGAAGGGCTTGGAGTTGTTCCAAACCATGTGACCTGATCTGGAAAAACTCCAGGCCCAGAAGGTTCCTCGTCATGTTATATACTGAGTACTCCCCTGATGGAATATAACACCTCACTCCCACTCCACAGATCTCTGTGTACTCTCTCCCGCCGGTCTGTGGAGGAGGAGTTCCCCCACCTGTACACCAGTGGCTGCAGCCTGCGGGATGTTTGTGCGGACTGCACCAAGTTTGTGGCTGATGTCATCTCGTCCAGCCGCCGGAGCCTGGACATCCTCAACAACACTCCCAAGAGGGAGAGTGCTACACCCAAACCACAACCCCAGCCTCACGCATCACCACAGCCACCCACCTTGAAGAGAAAAGACAAGTGAATAGATTGACTGTTGGTTTACCCCACTTCCTTAGCAGGGTTGCCCCTGTGCTGCACTACTAACCCACTCAAAACACCCCACCATTCCCCCAGCCTGCAAGTACCCCCTCCCCCTGCTGAAGTGCTTGTTAAGGGTTGTTTCTCTGCCTCCTCTGTAGAGAGGTTCATAAGACATGGCCTAGGGACAACATATAAGTCTGCCTTATCACACATATATTGACTTCACTCCCTGGTCTAATGCACAAGCAGAGAGGAAAGGCAAAATACGAGGGAGGAGCAAAGAGGTGAGAGGGTAATTGATGAGGATGATCAGAAAGAGGAGATCTATTTACTGTAGGAGCCAAGAGTTTAATGTAAATAGGGGAAATGTAGGGAAAATATTTAGCTCCCTAGTTGCCTTGTTTTAGTTATGAATGTAATATACTATTTTAACACCAAAATAATACATCTTACATTGACACACCTTCTCAGAACACTGTATTTTTTCTGGAATGTTAAAATGACACTATGGCAGGCTGAATAGAAGATATATTTATTTCACTATAAGTCTTTTTTTAGTTTAGAATGTGCTTGGATTATCTGTGGTCCAACTCGATGATGCATGGTGGCACCGTCTGTCCGACTGTCTGAATGTAATCGGGTCCTAGAGGGGTGAAAATGGTCCTGGAAGGGACCTGTCCCATTGGTACCAAACTGGACTGGACTCCCAGCCTCCTATCTCTGCTGCTTTAGAATGACATTAAGCCCCCTCTCTCACCCTCGATGGTCCTGTGCGATCTACTCAAATTTTCGAAACACCCAGTAAACCTCAACTGCAATAAATCTCATGTAAAAAGGAAGTCCTATGTCTACAGTGTGGATCTGTCCATCTGCTCCCTTAGAAGGCTAGGGAAGCCTAAGACTGTAGGTATATTTCTATAAAACTGTTGTAGTCTAGTCTGTTTGTTGACCTTGAGCTACAATGAGAAGATCTAAAGCTTTGTTAGATAGTTGAAAATGTCAATGAATTGTTCACTAATATGCTATAGCCTACATGTTAAATGCTATTACCATTCGTTAATCAATTATAAACACTTATATTATAAAGTGTCTGTTCCAATTTAATAGCCGGGATAATAGAGCCCTATATTGAGAAGAGAGATGGACTAGCCTTCAGAAGATTTTTAAAAAGTAGGCCTACATGTCTGGGAATTTCTTGACACCCCGCCTCTTTCATGAATAAGTAATTTGAGGTCCCATTCATTGGCTGTTTCTGTCATCCGGCTCCGAGTTTTTCCTCAGCAGGCGGCCCGCTTCAGCACCCCAAATGAAGAGGGAGGCCGTCAGAGGCATTTGTTCCCTTCCACTTTTTTTGTTGAAACATTTTCCTGCAATCTGTGCGTAAGTGGGTGTGTCAAATGTAGTGTAGGATAGTGCTTGGGTAGCCTACGCACTCTGAAAATAGGAAAAGTTCATCATGAGTTTAGTCTGAAATCTACCGCGGACTACCAGGATGGCTGTCTGGACACGAGCGGACAAAAATGGTCAATTAGATCTTTTGCTCCGGGACCGCTGGATTCGGGTAGCGGCCGAATTGACCCGCGAGACTTTCACATTAACGGCCGAAACAGAGATAAGCGGACACGGGAACAACCTGGATTACACCAATTCAGCGGGCCTGCGGAATGGAACGTCTAACGGAAACGACCCGGGTTTAGCGTCGGGAAATTCGAACCGTGGTCAAACCTCAAACCCAGAACTACATCCGAACCATGGTGCGCTAGGACGAAGCGGTAGCCCAGCGCGCGGGGGCATCAACCGGGGTCACTACGACGGTTTTAATAGCCCCAGCCCTGGAAAGTATAATCGTGATAACGGTACGAACTCTGATTTTGGCAGCCCGGGGTCCAGTTACGGTAGTCCTGGATCTAGCTTCAGTTCCAGGCATGGCGAAACTTCCATCAATTTAGAATCCGGCGCATCAGAAGCTGTGCGTAAAGTTAGAGTTGTAAAACAAGAGTCTGGCGGGTTGGGGATCAGTATCAAGGGGGGTCGGGAAAACCGAATGCCCATCCTCATATCCAAGATCTTCCCCGGACTTGCAGCTGATCAGAGTCGGGCTCTTCGGGTCGGCGATGCGATCCTGTCAGTCAATGGAAATGACCTCAGGGAGGCTACGCATGATCTAGCGGTGCAGGCTCTAAAAAAAGCCGGGAAAGAGGTTACGCTTGAGGGTAAGTTTCCAAACGCAATAGCGGGGATTTGAGAAGGCCAGTCAGTCTGACAGCAGCCTTCAGTAGTAGCCAAAACAATGTTCGATTTATAGCCAAATGCGACTTAATTCTGCCTTTTTCTTAGAAGATGCAGTTTAGGCCTAGGATGCAGCTGTGGGCAGAATATTGCATCAGGAAATAGACACACAGAAATACCTAAAATAAGATAATGAGCAGCCAGTTAGATGAACTGATTGTTGACCAGGCTACTTTTTCATTTATTTTCAACGTAAATATTTTCAACGTTCAACGTTTAGGCTACTTTCTAACACATTGCCAGACCACAGCGCATAGGCTACAATGTAACAAGTTCAAACTCCACAACCATTGATGGGATTTTATAGGGGGCGCTGTCAACTGACTCAACGTAGCCTATCTTTAGGTCTATTGTAAACACGAAAGTATTGCACTGTGGTTACAAAATTAGCTACCTTGTATTTGTGGCAGTGGATTGTTTTAGATAGGTCATTGTATGCTAAAGTGGTGAATCATCACGTTTGTGTGCTCATATATTGATTTTAAGAGCACTTCAGTGTAAAGCCCAGGGTTTGGAAACAACTGGTCAGGGGCTGAAATGCACTGTGTGGTGGTTAATGGTTTGCAAATTAACTCCGCATGAATACTGAATAAGGTTGGATGTAGTTATTGTGATGCAGTTTGTGTCATTTAGCAAGTCAAATGACCCCAAAAATAACTATGACCCCAAAAATAAAGTCGTATTTTCTGCTTCTCGTCTGAAATAGGCCTAATAGTCCGAAATAAGTTTGTGTAATCTCTGTCTATCCATTGCGGAAAACCTGTGATTTTGTTTAAGGAATGTGCCAGTTGCCTGTCACTGTTTGTTAGAATGACAGGGAGTGAGTTGTGGTGTTTGTAAATGGACCACAATTCCAATCTGTCTGCATTCTCCTCATCCTCTGAAGGTCAGAATGAGGTTTCAATTTCCAGACCAATATGTAATGTACACAGTACATAAACGCTAGACATTACAGCAATTAGTAACTTCACATTCCTCAACCAGGTTGCTCCCAAGGTCTGTGTAGAACTCTCACACAGGCCTGGATGTTGTGTTTCTAACTAATACGATATCTGCTTTATTTTGCCGTTCATAATAAACATGAGTTCATTGTAATGGACATTGACTAACGCCATTCAGTTAGTACATTGGCTCATGGCTGTCTTGTTTAGTTTGTCTGCTCGTTGGTGGATAGCGGAGGAGGCCATTGTCTGGTTAAAAGGAAGAATAAGAACACTACAAAGAGACAAAGACTGTATTCATAAAATGGGGACAGGCCCGATTAGAGACAGTTATTTTCTTTTGTTCACAAGCCAAAACTTACTGACCAATGACCATTGAACATTTCACTTGATTCTGCAATGCGTCATAAAAGCCACCACATATGAAGTATGTGATTAATATCAGTGGGAAAGCACATTTGCTCTCCAGTCTCTGTCTCATTGTTTTTTCAAGTTGTCTGTGTCTGTAAACAGAGATGGATATCCACATAAATATCTGACCATAACCTACCAAAGACATTTGTTTGTGTGATTCATTGCATGGACAGTGTAGCAGCATGTGTACTTTCTATAATGTTTTTTTAAATCCACCTACTGGATATATACAATGCTTCTGCCAACTGGCATGCCATCCTTTTATGATCCAGGTCAGGGGGGAAAGAGGCGAGGAAGGGGATAGGTGTGCGTGTGTTTGAATGGGAGCAACAGGGGTGCTTTTTTGAATGGGGGCAGGTGTGTATACTTGAGGGGAGCAGAGGGAGCCTCTCCAGAGCCTTCTACAACCCCCCCCCCCTCATCTGGGGAGTCTGACACACTGTTCTCATTAAAGGCCTGGCAGCACACAGTCTGTGGCAGGGGGAGGGGGAGAGAAAAGAGGGTGAAGCTGGACAAACCACAGGGGGATTTTGGTCAAAAGAAAAACATTGGTAAGGGTCTGTGGTGTAACCAATCACTTAAAGCCATCCCCGGGTGAAGGCTACAAGAAGAAGACAGAAAATGTATGCCTGATCAACCCATGGGGGATTGAACCTCAACTCCTCCAGCCAAATATAAGTTGGAGTCAGACAGATTCCCTTGGCTTTTCTCCGCTTCCTCCTCTCTGTCTCATTCCTCTGCATTGCTGTGGGCATAGAGGTATGGAGGGAGAGAGACGAACTAGCTCCAGCTATGTGTGATGGCATCTCTATGCACCTCTTCTAATCTCTCTCAATCTCTCACTAATCTTTTCTTTTATTCTTTCTTTCGTTCTTACACACACACACACACACACACACACACACACACACACACACACACACACACACACACACACACACACACACACACACACACACACACACACACACACACACACACACACACACACACACACACACACTGTCCTCTGTGTACTGCCCTAATTAAAATCTGAACTGGAGCTGAGTGACAATGCTGACAGTTATAATGAGATCTTTAAAAAGCATCAGAGAGGGACAGTGAGAGCAGCTTCTGGAACCAACTATCTGACTCGGAACTTTTCACAAAGTTTTAACTCCATGTTGGGTGTGGGACACACTTCCTCCTCGTTCAGTTCAACAGGCTACTCTGCCATAAAACACCAACTAGCCCAAACATCCTCCTTGTTCCACTGCAGTCTGCACTTACTCAAGCAGAGGGTGTTGGCAGATGGAGATGTAGTGTTAAATCTCCAATTCTCCAATATGTATCTTCCCTCTGAATGCGAGCCAGTGTCATAACGTCTTTGTCACCTATAGCTCAACGTATCATTGCTAAAGAATATCCATACAGATACCAGAGCTACAGTACAGTGGGGACGTAGGAATGCCACACACAGACAGAACCTGTATTTAAATATACCATGACATTGATAACCACATTGGAACACTGCAGTGGTGTTGTGACTGGAAGAAGTCTTGACTGAGCATAATTACGTTAACTTGATTCGTCATTTATTACTCCTCACTAAAACATGTGGCGGTGTGTATTGGGCATATACCACTATAGCAGTGAGTGTAATCTTTATTTTGCTTCATCAGGATTCGCAGTGTGACTGTAGCAGGCTCTGTGCATCTTGATTTCTTTCTGGGTTGGGTTTGGGTAGGGGTTTCCTCATGCTCGAGCTCATGTCTAGAGGTCCAGCCGCTTCGTGAAACACATTCATACACACATACGGTACATATACACACCAAAAGACTTGCAGAAATATTCCCTGACACGGTTAGTAAGAGCAGTGTGGTTAGCAGGGTCTTGGAAATGGGTTCCAATCCTTGACCTCGTGCCTCACCACTATCTCCCTCTTTCCGTCAAATTACACACACAGTCCACCCATATTCATACTATATGTTTGGGCCAATTACTTTCACAACCCTAGTCCTCTCCCACATGCAACAATGACCTCATCCTTTCAGCTCCTCATATCGAGTTTCTCAGTCAGAGCAGAGCGACCCAGAGGACTAACATACACCAGTAGAGAAGAGAGAGAGAGAGAGAGATAGCGGAGAAGTGGAATAGGCCGCAGGACCAAATTTGGAAAGTGAATTCATGATTTCAGTCAAAGCCATTCTTCTCCAAGCAGCCGACCTGCCAAGCACACAACTGCTCCGCCAACTCTCCTACTCAGAACAACTCCACAAGAGACTAATACATCCTTATAAGACATGTATTACTCTTTAATTGAGCGTTGCAACTTTTCAACCACAGTCTGAAACATGATCAATCGTGTGTTGCGTTTAGACACACTTTTGTACAACTTGAGGTCTATGCATAATTAATCACTAATGTTCTTTATTTTGTGTCTTTCTGCGTTTCTGTAGTTAAATATATCAGAGAGGTTTCCCCACTGTTTAAGAAGCCCTCCTTGGTGGCAGACCTGCCGTGGGATGGGGTGCGTCCTCAGTCCCCCAACTTCAGTGGCAGTGAGGACTCTGGGTCCCCCAAACACAGTGGGGCCAAGGACAGGAAGGTCATCCTCCTCAAAATGTGCTTTATCAGCAGAAACTTGACCATGCCTGACCTGGAGAACAGGTAAGACCTGCATTGTGTGCGTGCAATTGAAATGTGGCATAAGAGGGAAAATAGGAAACATAATGAGAATGTTGGTTTGGTATGTTTTAGTAAGATAATGATGAGGACTGTTGACTCCCAAAGGCTCTTGGAGCTGCACTCCCCTGATGGCCAGCACACAGTAGTGATGCGCTGTAAGGATGGCCCCAGCGCCCACTCCTGGTTCACAGCCATCCACACCAACATTGCTGCCCTGCTGCCCCAGACTCTGGCCCACATCAACTCCTATCTGGGCTCCAGCACCACTGGGTCACACCCCCAACTCAAACACATCAGCTGGCTGGCAGAACAGGTACTGCACTCATATAGGCCTTTAGAATAAATTACACAAAAACACACTAAATATTAAGCAAAAATAATCTAATTGAAGTACTGTATGCTGCTGTCAAATACACTTGTGTACAGATTCACACATACAGCATTGTGTAGTGTTGTTCAGCCTTGTATAATAGTGCATGTGTACTGTGAAGAGTTTTATAAATGGGTCACTGTGTTTGTTCTGAACTTTCAGTTGTGATATTCTGTAGTCTTTTAAATGTGCTGTCTTATATGTTGTGCGAATCAGAATTTATTTAAAGTGCAGTTTACATGTGTCACAAGTCACAGCACACGTTACACATAATTAAAAAGAACACTAGTGACAGCACAATTGAAGAAAGGTCAACAATGGGGAGGAAAGAGAAACAGCTGAACAAAATGAATGTAGCAAATAGTCCACAGGGCATTGCAGCATGGGAGCAATAGCCCACAGAGCATAGCAGCATGGGAGCAATAGCCCACAGAGCATAGCAGCATGGGAGCAATAGCCCACAGAGCATAGCAGCATGGGAGCAATAGCCCACAGAGCATAGCTGCATGGGAGCAATAGCCCAGAGAGCATAGCAGCATGGGAGCAATAGCCCACAGAGCATAGCTGCATGGGAGCAATAGCCCACAGAGCATAGCTGCATGGGAGCAATAGCCCACAGAGCATAGCAGCATGGGAGCAATAGCTCACAGAGCATAGCAGCACGGGAGCAATAGCCCACAGAGCATAGCAGCATGGGAGCAATAGCCCACAGAGCATAGCAGCATGGGAGCAATAGCCCACAGAGCATAGCTGCATGGGAGCAATAGCCCACAGAGCATAGCAGCATGGGAGCAATAGCCCACAGAGCATAGCAGCATGGGAGCAATAGCTCACAGAGCATAGCAGCATGGGAGCAATATCTCACAGAGCATAGCAGCATGGGAGCAATAGCCCACAGAGCATGGGAGCAATAGCCCACAGAGCATAGCAACATGGGAGCAATAGTCCACAGGGCATAGCTTCATGGGAGCAATAGCCCACAGAGCATAGCTGCATGGGAGCAATAGCCCACAGAGCATAGCTGCATGGGAGCAATAGTCCACAGAGCATAGCAGCATGGGAGCAATAGCCCACAGAGCATAGCAGCATGGGAGCAATAGCCCACAGAGCATAGCAGCATGGGAGCAATAGCCCACAGAGCATAGCAGCATGGGAGCAATAGCCCACAGAGCATAGCAGCATGGGAGCAATAGCCCACAGAGCATAGCAGCATGGGAGCTATAGCCCACAGAGTATAGCAGCATGGGAGCAATAGCCCACAGAGCATAGCAGCATGGGAGCAATAGCCCACAGAGCATAGCTGCAAGAGAGCAATAGCCCACAGAGCATAGCTGCATGGGGGCAATAACTCACAGGGCATAGCTGCATGGGAGCAATAGTCCACAGGGCATATCAGCATGGGAGCAATAGTCCACAGGGCATAGCTGCATGGGAGCAATGGTCCACAGGGCATAGCTGCGTGGGAGCAATGGTCCACAGAGCATAGCTGCATTGGAGCAATAGTCCACAGAGCATAGGAGCAATGGTCCACAGGGCATAGCTGCATGGGAGCAATAGTCCACAGGGTATAGCTGCATGGGAGCAATAGTCCACAGGGCATAGCTGCATGGGTGCAATGGTCCACAGGGCATAGCTGCATGGGAGCACTAGTCCACAGGGCAAAGCTGCATGGGTGCAATAGTCCACAGGGCATAGCTGCATGGGAGCAATAGTCCACAGGGCATAGCTGCATGGGAGCAATAGTCCACAGGGCATAGCTGCATAGGAGCAATAGTCCACAGGGCATAGCTGCATGAGAGCAAAAGTCCACAGGGCATAGGTGCATGGGAGCAATAGTCCACAGGGCATAGCTGCATGGGAGCAATGGTCCACAAAGTGGGTAGCGGTGTAGTGTCAGTACACCATGTTAAATGTATAGATATTGTCTGTGTGTGTTTTTTGTTGGCCATGTTGGGGGTTGTCAGGAAGCACTTTGAGACAGAACCAAAGGAAGGTGCCGTTGCGTTAACTTTCCTCTGGGCCCACCTAGCATGACACCCACACAACTACACAACCAGGCGTGGAAAATCTCATCAGAAATGACATAAGCACTTTGACACACTTCTCTCATGCTGTCTCTCTTTCTTTATGGTGTAGGTCCAGCTGGATGGTGGGCGGCACCAGTTCCGACCAATCGTCATGGCACTGACAGAGAAAGATATCCTGCTGTTTGAATCAGTGCCATGGAACCGCGAAGCCTGGTCCACACCCATGCTCACACACCCACTACTTGCCACAAGGTAGGACAACAAGTTTGCCAGACAGAATTAGAATGTAGGTTGTATTTCTCTTTGTTTGTCTGTCTCTATCTCTTTCTCTCTCTCTCTGCCATTTTCACTCTGCGATGTGTTGGCATTTTGTTATCATAACTTATGAATCACTGTAAGCTCTTTAAAAATCACTTGTGGGAGGAGCAAACAGTGAGTTGATATAACCTTGTGGTTTGTTCCTGTTTCTCTGTAGACTGGTGCACTCTGGCAGTGCCCGCAGTTCCCCGGCACAGGGGGCAGACCTGGTGTTTGCCACTCGGACGGGTACAGGGCGGGGCATCGAGTCCCATGTGTTCCGGGTGGAGACACACTGGGACCTGTCCTCGTGGACACGGGCCCTGGTGCAGGGGGCGCATGCTGCCGCAGAACTCATTAAGGAGGTCTCCATTGGTGAGTGTGTGTGTCTGTATGTCTAATGTTGTTTTGTCTAAATATCTGCATATATTATTGAGTGAGGCTTTGGAATCACATGATTCACTTCTCACAGTGATACAGGAAGTGGTGACTGAAAAAAGTGAATGTACCAAAAACACCAGTGGGGGGAAAAAAGTTGTAAAGGAAGAAGCATAGTCAGTTGGGGGAATGTTTCCACTCAATAGAGAACAATAGTTGGCTGCTAGTATGTGCTGGAAATGTTCAGTCTTTTCCTTCCCTATTCCACTGCAACACAAACATGTTCATAAACTCTTTCACACAGGCACATACTGTTCCAATTACACACACACACACACACACACACACACCCACACCCACACACGTTTACTTTGTGCAGTACTGTTCTCATACTTCCCTCCCTCTGTACCTCAGGTTGCATGCTGAACAGGCAGGACGTTCGCCTCATACTGCACTATGAGAAGGGCTTCACTGTGACCCGGGAGCCAGGAGAGACTGCAGGGGGTGCTGTGCTCTTCAGATACCCCTTCGAGAAGCTCAAGATGTCTGCAGATGACGGGATCCGCAACCTCTATCTGGACTTTGGGGGTCCAGAGGGTGAAATGGTAAACTACATCACTGTTAGAGTGTAATGGTCTAAAAGTCCATTGACTGTATTGATTAATGTACTGTTTGTATTTTTTATCTTGTCTCTTTCTTTCAGGTGTTTGACCTGCACTCTGGCCCCAAGCCCATGGTGTTTGTTCTTCATTCCTTCCTGTCTGCCAAACTGACTCGTCTGGGCCTGCTGACGTGAAATGGGAAGAGGCTGAAGTCGGGAACATATCCAGAAATATTCTTATTTTTACTATGTATCATTCAACACAGCCTTCCAATGTAATTTTGGCAATTTTTTATGTATGTACTCTGTTCCTGTCAGGCAAATGATTGATTTTGTGATGAACAGAGTTCGAGTTTGTTCATATGAGCATGTGTCAATTGGGTTTCCAAGTTGATGACTGCGTGTGAGTGGCCTAGAGCATACTTTTGCATTTCTGTTGGCTTTATAGAGTGCCTGTTACCCAAAAACTGATTATCTAGCACATTATCCAAAATGACTGTTATAATCAGTATTGCCAACTGTGCCTTGTTACATGTAGTCATAAATGCTATTTTTAGTGTGTGTAAAATTATTTTTTATTTTCAAAAGGTAAAAGGTTTTAAAGCAAAGTAAGCTTTCAACAACATGCACAGCAATAGGATTATTCTTATATTGTTAACATACTATTTCCGTACTGTTTTTCAGTTAATCATTTTGTATGAATGTATATCCTATGTTTAGCATGACTTGACTATGAAAATGTGATGCTGTTTTTGAGCATTTGCAAAACCATGGCGTAACGCCAGTGACCCCTGTCACCTGCCTCAAAGTCAACCTGCCCTCCAGTAGGCTAGTCACACTGCCAAACCATTGTCCTATGCTGCCTGAGAACACCACTTCCCTTTATCATTCCCTTCTGCATTAGCCCTAAGCCAATGCTTTCTATTAAAGCTCATGAGGTCATACCTAAGCTTCTCTGCCTTTTTCTGACCTCATATTTTTCTGTGATTCCTGAGGAAGTGTTGCATACACACCATGTAAACATAATATTTAATGTCAATAAGCATCCACAGTAAAGTCACTGAGCTGCAAGCTGTCTGCTAAGTGTTCTGGGGAATGTTTCCATCCAGTACATAATTAAAATAAGCTAAATATATACCTATAAAGAACGTTCAAATATGTTCATTCAGCACTATGATATCTGAGAAAACACAATTTCAGCTGTAATATGGTACCTCATCATGTCCATTTAGTGAAAGAAAGCTTTGGATGCGTTTACTAGCACAAATGGGATGCTATTCTTTTATTTTGTTTTATCCCTGTAGAAGCTTATCATCTTGCTGTATGTGACCTCTGAGTCCTACATATGTCAAAGCTCTTTTTCAGACCCTGCTCTACCACGTGATCACCCTAACAGCTTGTCTCAGTATGTAAGCGGATACTGTACGTGGGCCCTAGTGGATGCTGCCAATTGTATGACTGAACTCTATCCCAATTCAGTCTCTGTAGGCCTACTTCTAATAATGGACATTTTTATCAATACCTGAACTGTTCAATTTCTAGCTTGATCGCCACCTTAATTTACCCATGAATGTATCTTAATTAGCATTTGACATTGTCAAACTGTCATATCTTTCTCCTTTGGTTGTTAGTTTTGAGCTATATACTGTTATTGCAAAGAAAAGCTTCTTTTTTTGAGAAAGGGTTTTTTAACCAAAGTTACATGTGGCAGCTTGCGTTACACACAATCATTTAGCAGAGAAAGCACAGGAGAAACCCTGCTGCTGCAAACCTGTTATATGCAAAGTATTTTAGACTTCCAAGCCTGTATTAAGATGTAATGTAATAATCTAAAATGTAAATATCTATAAGAATTAAACATGTTAATGTCCAACTGTAACAAATGGATTTGATGTCTGTCATTGCAATGGAAAGAAAGCTGGTTCAGAAAAGCATAACAAAAAAATGGATTTCGCAATACCGTGCCACTCCTCTTTAAAAAAAAGAATAATAATCTGACTCAGTGATCATCCTGTCCGCTAGGCGTCAGTACTTCTGTTTTTCTTCTCTTTCAAGAGTGACGCAGACGCTGCATGAACGTCTGTAGTTACCAATAGCTACGGTTGTTGCTGTTGCCTGGGCAGTGGCTGTCAAATAGGCTGGCGAAGCTACCTTTGTCATGATTTTGTAGCAACCCCTCTCCTGAAAATATAGCAACCATATTTTGAAAGATACCTTGAATTAGCATCAGAGACGCTGGGCGAAGAGAAAAAGAGTGAGATGAAATGACAACGTCAACATTACAGGTAGCAAAACATTAGCTAGCTAACGTTATGACCATTAGTTTACTAGCTACACTATTATACATTCTGCTTAATAGTTACCAGTCAACTTGTTATTGAACTGAATACTGTAGCTACAACAATAACACCACATTTGCCACTGTTGGTAGTTTGACCATTGGCACGAATAACTGTTACGAGGAATGTCTTGCAAGCAAAATAGTTTGCTTGTCAAGTCTAGTGAGTACTAGTAGTTATTAGTCTGTAAATGTCATACAATCTGTTACAGTTTATGGCTTCCAACCTTAAAGGTAAATGTAGAGTTTATTTTTTTGGTTTGACCCATGGTCTGAACCTGGACTCACCTGTTTCATTTATATGGTTCATCCCTTCCTCTCTTCCCTCACAAAGAAAGCGATTGATCTTGTGACCAAAGCCACAGAGGAGGACAAGAACAAGAACTATGAGGAAGCCTTGCGCCTTTACCAGCATGCAGTGGAGTACTTCCTGCATGCTATCAAGTGTGAGTGTGAAATGTAATATTTTTCTGTCCACAGTCCAATTTGTTTGAAGTATTCAGAGTAGAAATTAGGTTGTTGTTTTTGAAGGAAAAAAGTAATGTGTTTTGATCTCTTCTTCCAGATGAGGCACACAGTGACAAGGCAAAGGAGAGCATACGTGGGAAGTGTATGCAGTACCTAGACCGGGCTGAGAAACTCAAAGATTTCTTGAAAAACAAAGAAAAAACAGGGAAGAAGCCTGTCAAGGAAGCACAGAGTAATGATAAGTATGTTGTCACACATCTGTTCACACAGACACTGTCCTACATCAACACAATCATACCTAGGAAATAACACTTTGCCAAACAGACAATATGAAGGAAAAAGGAAACCGCACACTGCTCTTGATAGTATCACTGATCTGTAATAAGCTTACGCATCGGCCTGACGGCCTTCGTCAGAGCTTTTGTGAGTTTAAAAAAAATGACCACCCTTATGTAGACATAGACCCACCCACATCTGTTTCCACACATCGAATGGGGTTGAGTCGAGAGAAATCAAATAAGTGCCACATAGTCACCGGCACCAAATAGTTTTTCACATTACACATTCCTTTTAGGAGTGACAGTGACAGCGAAGGTGAAAACCCAGAGAGAAAGAAACTGCAGGAGCAACTGATGGGTGAGTGTGTGTTTGTCTCCTCTTTCACACACCAGCTTTCTAAACTGTGTCTGATGTTCATGAGGGAAATGAACTTTGATGCTAAACTGATCCATGTCATGGTACAGGTGCCATTGTGATGGAAAAGCCCAATGTCCGGTGGAACGATGTAGCTGGGCTAGAGGGAGCTAAGGAGGCCCTGAAGGAAGCTGTAATCCTGCCCATTAAATTCCCTCACCTCTTCACAGGTTAGACTGCCTTTTTCCCCCTCACATATATACTCTCTTTCTCACTATCTTCTGCATGGACATGTCACCATAATGATAATACTGTATGTGTATTCTGTCTATTTGTTCATTATGCTTGAATGTATCTCTGGTTGCAGGCAAACGCACTCCATGGAGAGGGATTCTTCTCTTTGGACCCCCTGGGACGGGAAAGTCTTACCTGGCCAAAGCAGTAGCCACCGAAGCCAACAACTCCACCTTCTTTTCTGTGTCATCATCAGACCTCATGTCCAAGTGGCTTGGAGAGAGTGAGAAGTGAGACATAATTTCTTATTTGTAATTCTACTGTTCATGTAAATCCCCCAAAATCTCACTGATACTTATGTGTCAAATATACATTTATTTCTCACATGCGCTGAATACAACCTTACTGTGAAATGCTTACTTACAAGCCCTTAACCAACAATGCAGTTTTTAGAAAATATTTACTAAATAAACTAAAGTTTAAAAAACACACTCCATATCAATAATCGGGCTATATACAGTGGCTACCTGTATCGAGTCAATGATTGAAGTAATTTGTACATGTAGGTCGGGGTAAAGTGACTATGCATAGATAAACAGCGAGTAGTAGCGGTGTCAAAACAAAGGGGGGGGGTTAATGCAAATAGTCCAGGTGGCCATTTGATTAATTGTTAAGCAGTCTTATGGCTTGTGGGTAGAAGCTGTTAAGGAGCCTTTTGAACCTAGACTTGGAGCTCAAACGGTAGCAGAGAGAACAGTCTATGACTTGGGTGTTTGGAGTCTTGACAATTTTTTGGACCATCCTCTGACATGCCTAGTATATAGGTCCTGGATGGCTGGAAGCTTAGGCCCAGTGATGTACTGAGCCGTACGCAGTACCCTCTGTAGCGCCTTATGGTCAGATGCATAGCAGTTGCCATACCAGGCAGTGATGCAACCGGTCAGGATGCTCTCGATTGTGCAGTTGTAAAACCTTTTGAGGATCTGGGGACCCATGCCAAATCTTTTCAGTCTCCTGAGGGGGAAAGGGCATTGTAGTGCCCTCTTCATGATTGTCTTGGTGTGTTTGGACCATGATAGTTTGTTGGTGATGTGGGCACCAAGGACCTTGAAACTCTCGAACTGCTCCACTACAGCCCTTTTTATGTGAATGGGGGCCTGTTCGGCCCTCCTTTTCCTGTAGTTCACGATCAACTCCTTTGTCATATTCACGTTGAGTGAGAGGTTGTTGTCCTGGCACCACACTGCCAGGTCTCTGACATCCTCCCTATAGTCTGTGTCGTCGTTGATCAGGCCTACCACTGTTGTGTCGTCAGCAAACTTAATGATGGTGTTGGATTCATGCTTGGCCAACAGTACAGGAGGGGACTCGGCACACACCCCTTATGGGACCTTGTATTGAGGATCAGCATGGCAGTTGTGTTGTTGCCTACCCTTACCACCTGGGGGCGGCCCGTCAGCAAGTCCAGGATCCAGATGCAGAGGGAGGTGTTTTGTCCCAGGGTCCTTAGCTTAGTGATGAGCTTTGTGGGCACTATGGTGTTGAACACTGAGCTGTAGCCAATGCAGCATTCTCACATAGGTGTTCCTTTTGTTCAGGTGGGAATGGGCAGTGTGGAGTGCGATTGAGATTGTGTCCTCTTTGGATCTGTTGGAGCGGTATGCAAATTGGAGTGGGTCCAGGGTTTCCGGGATGATGGTGTTGATGTGAGCCATGACCAGCCTTTCAAAGCACTTCATGGCTACAGACGTGAGAGCTACGGAACGGTAGTCATTTAGGCAGGTTACTTTAGTGTTCTTGGGCACAGGGACTATGGTGGTCTGCTTGAAACATGTAGGTATTACAGACTCGGTCGGGGAGAGGTTGAAAATGTCAGTGAAGACACTTGCCTGTTGGTCCATGCATGCCTTGAGTACACGTCCTGGTAATCTGTCTGGCTATGCGGCCTTGTGAATGTTGACCTGTTTAAAGCTCTTGCTCACATCGGCTATGGAGAGCATGATTACACACTCGTCCGGAACAGCTGGCGCTCTCATGCATGCTTCAGTGTTGCTTGCCTCGAAGCGAGCATAAGTATCCTGTTGAATGTTTGTGCCTCTCTTTCTCTCTCTATCCATCAGACTGGTGAAGAACCTGTTTGATCTTGCCCGCCAGCACAAGCCCTCCATCATCTTTATTGACGAGGTGGACTCGCTCTGTGGCTCCAGGAATGAGAATGAGAGTGAGGCAGCCCGGCGGATTAAGACCGAGTTCCTGGTACAGATGCAAGGTGAGAATTTAGTCTACAGTCTATACCCACTCCCCACTTTCTGCCAAGACAGCTTTAAGACTTCAGATCCAACAAACACCCCATCAAAGAGTACTTAACTTAAAAGTCTACTGCCTCAGTTGACTTGACCTTTCCGATTCAATGCGTAACATGTTCTATATAAGCAACAGGCTTACATAGTCTTCATTCCTACTCTCTGATGGCAGGTGTGGGCAACAACAACGATGGCATCCTCACCCTTGGGGCCACTAACATTCCCTGGGTTCTGGATGCTGCCATCCGTAGAAGGTCAGTGATCAATAAGGGGGCAGGTTGGGATGGGGATATACAGTATGTTTGTTGTTTAACAGATTCACAAAAGTAATGATAAAGCCTGAATATTTGTTTATACTGTCTGTACCTATTAATGTAGATTCCATTGAGTGGAAGACCAGTCCTGGAGTTTTCTTGAAATGTTTGTAGAACAGTAGATAAGCACCCAAAATGGGAAATGCTTTGTGTTGTATTGTTCAAGCAAAAATGATTTCCTAATGGATACAATAGTCATCGTCAAGCATTCTCATCAGAATTATGTCACTGTCAGGTTTGAGAAGCGTATCTACATCCCTCTCCCAGAGGAGCCCGCCAGGTCACAGATGTTCCGGCTGCACCTGGGCAACACACCCCACAGCCTGAGTGACGCAGACCTTCGTCAGCTCGCCAAAAAGACAGAAGGCTACTCCGGGGCTGACATCAGCGTCATTGTACGAGATGCCCTCATGCAGCCTGTCAGGAAAGTGCAGTCAGCCACACACTTCAAAAAGGTAATTTATACCCATGATGTTCCCTCTAAGTTTTTCCTCGCTGAGCAAATTTCAGGTCTGACTATTTGCTCATAATGTAGGTCTACCAGACTGGCTTAGCATCAAAAACAATGGAGAAAATACATCCCATAACATTTTAACGTTTAAATACCTGTTCTATCATTCATCCTACAGTAGCAGCCAATGTGTGGTATTCAATGTAGGCTTACATTCCATTGAATAAGAAAAAAACATGCAGGGCTTGACATGAACCTGTTTGTCCACTTGTTCTTTAGACAAGGTTAAAGAAAATGTTGTTTTTGATACAAGAAACCACTTTACAAAATCAAATGCATTATTATTCCCATATCATTCTTAAAGAGAATCAGACAAATTATGCTACCCTCTGTCTATTGGCTACTTAGCTTATTCAAGCCTGTCTCAAAATACAACACTGCCCCTAGCAAAAGATATGAACAAAATGTGCACACGTGGCTACATGCAGCTCTTGCTTTGATCTCAAAACAAGCCCATCTACTCAAGACCACAGCTGGTAACACAGTCCAGTTCATAGTAAATAGCACGGATCCATATATATTGCAATGGTCTATTTGCATAAAGGCCTACTGCAGCTCTGATTGACTATGTCCCACAGGTCTGTGTAGAGTAAGGGCTGGGTCGTGTGTAATAGAATCCTACTCCGGAGTATACTACCTACAACAAAACATCCTCCGTAGTTCGTTTTGTTTAAGTATGTTGCATTGAAAGTGGCTAATATTGAGTTGATTCGATCACAGTAAAGAGAAAGGTTGATAGTGTTAAGAGGGGAAAACTCTAGAAAGTTCAATCTTGTGCTTCTCTCCATGGGCTGATATTTCTGCGTGGCAGTCCTGGGGAGCTGCGTGGCAGACCTGGGGAGCTGCGTGGCAGTCCTGGGGAGCTGCGTGGCAGACCTGGGGAGCTGCGTGGCAGACCTGGGGAGCTGCGTGGCAGACCTGGGGAGCTGCGTGGCAGACCTGGGGAGCTGCGTGGCAGACCTGGGGAGCTGCGTGGCAGACCTGGGGAGCTGCGTGGCAGACCTGGGGAGCTGCGTGGCAGACCTGGGGAGCTGCGTGGCAGACCTGGGGAGCTGCGTGGCAGACCTGGGGAGCTGCGTGGCAGACCTGGGGAGCTGCGTGGCAGTCCTGGGGAGCTGCGTGGCAGTCCTGGGGAGCTGCGTGGCAGTCCTGGGGAGCTGCGTGGCAGTCCTGGGGAGCTGCGTGGCAGTCCTGGGGAGCTGCGTGGCAGTCCTGGGGAGCTGCGTGGCCACACGCAGATTAGATGAAACATTGCCCATGATATAGTAACTCTATTGTAGTCGACTCTTGTACACTACACTAAAGGTGTTTCTCTTTCTCTGCTATTAAAGAGATTTTAGAATTTGTTTGTTGTGGTACTCTTAGGTGCGAGGGCCATCCCGTGCCAACAGTCAATTGATGGTGGATGACCTTCTGACCCCGTGTTCGCCTGGGGACCCAGCTGCCATAGAATTAACCTGGATGGATGTGCCTAGCGACAAGCTGCTGGAACCCATCGTCTGCATGGTGAGAAACATCCACAACAGACACTCACATTTTGTTTACACATTCAGGCATAACACAATCATATTTGTACAAATACTGAACAATGCTAATGCTTTGTCCCTCTGCCCCCCAGTCTGATATGCTGCGGTCACTGTCCACCACGCGTCCGACAGTCAACAGTGAAGACTTGTTCAAGGTCAGGAAGTTCACAGAGGACTTTGGACAGGAGGGCTAAGAGGCCCTGGTCAGCCAAGGGCTTCACTACTCCTTACCCTGTTTCTCCTCTCAAGCCCCATTCATACAACCTCCTGTCAAGTAGTAGCTACAGTACTACCACACTACAAACTTGGATTTGTTCGACTAACCTGCATTGGCAAGAATGATGGAGCATTTAACCTCATACCATTTCCCTCCAATCATACACTATTGCAGTCCTGAAGACTGAGACTATATATTTTTTTGCCATCCTGCACTTTAAGTTGTTAATCATTATGAAGGAAGGGTGAAGAGCTTTTGAACAATTGCATTTAACATAGCTCTTGTCTTGCATGTATGTAAGTCCTAGGCTGCATTTAAAAAGGCAGCACAATTCTGCTTTTTTTTTCACTAATTGGTCTTTTGACTAATTGGATCAGCTCTGAAGATCTGATGTGAATGGTAAAAATACAGATTTGTGGAAAACAATATCAGAATTGGGCTGCCTGTTTCAACGCAGCCTTAATGTATGTCTTGTGTAGGAGCGCTCTGCTTTTAAATTAATTGAGTTGACTGACCATAGCTGCCCCCTCTCCCAGTCCCCGCTAGAGCTGTCCCTATTTTACAGGCAGTGTTACTTACGATTATTTATTTTTATCTCGTCAAGATTTGTTGACTGTATGAGTGACTGAGGACACAGCTGATCATTGAGTGGGAGAGGTGTTTACATTTCAGTATTTCTCTGACATGTTATGTGACTGAAGATGGGGACAAGAGCCCTTTTCTATTTCTGGATTTGAGCATTGAAAATAATAGTTCCATGACAGACATTATCATATTGTCAAGTGTTTATGTCTGTATAGTTGGGGGGTGTCAGTTCTGGTCCCAGAGGGGATCTCACTGCAGTTACAACTATCCTTGATAACCTGACTTAGTAAATCCAGAATTCAAAAATAAAAAGATGTTTGTCATTATTCCATTTCAACTTTACATTATCCATGTTATTACAGTTGAAGTCAGAACTTTACAAACACTTTAGCCAAATGCATTCAATTCCTGACATTTAATCCTAGTAAAAATTCCCTATTTTAGGTCAGTTTGGATCCTCTTTATTTTAAGAATGTGAAATGTCAGAATAATAGTAGTGATTTATTTCAGCTTTTGTTTCTTTCATCACATTCCCAGTGGGTTAGAGGTTATCATACACTCAATTAGTATTTGGTAGCATTGTCTTAAAATTGTTTAACTTGGGTCAAACGTTTCAGGTAGCCTTCTACAAGCTTCCCACAATAAATTTGGTGAATTTTGGCCCTTTCCTCCTGACAGAGCTGGTGTAACTAAGTCAGGTTTGTAGGCCCTCTTGCTCGCACACGCTTTTTCAGTTCTGCCCACACATTTTCTTTGGGACTGAGGTCAGGGCTTTGTGATGCCACTCCAATACCTTGACTTTGTTGTCCTTAAGCCATTTTGCCACAACTTTGGAAGTATGCTTGGGGTCATTGTCCATTTGGAAGACCCATTTGCAACCAAACTTTAACTTCCTGACTGATGTCTTGAGATATTGCTTCAATATATCCAGATAATTTTCATTCATGATGCCATCTATTTTGTGAAGTGCACCAGTCTCTTCTGCAGCAAAGCGCCGCCTACCTGTGCGTCACAGTTGGGATGGTGTTCTTCGGCTTGCAAGCCACCCCCTTTTTCTCCAAACATAATGATGGGCATTACGGCCAAAGTTCTATTTTTGTTTCATCAGACCAGAGGACTCATTTTACTGTGGCTATAGATACTTCTGTACCGGTTTCCTCCAGCATCTTTGCTGTTGTTCTGAGATTGATTTGCACTTTTCACACAAGTACGTTCATCTCTAGGAGACAGAATGCATCTCCTTTGTGAGTGGTATGACGGCTGCGTGGGCCCATGGTATTTATACTTGCGTACTAATGTTTGTACAGATGAACGTGGTACCTTCAGGCGTTTGGAAATTGCTCCCAAGGATGAACCAGACTTGTGGAGGGCTACAATTTGTTTTGAGGTCTTGGCTGATTTCTTTTAATTTTCCCATGATGTCAAGCAAAGAGGCACTGAGTTTGAAGGTAGGCCTTGAAATACATCCACAGGTACACCTCTCATTGACTCATTTCAATTAGTCTATCAGAATCTTCTAAAGCACTTTATAATTCTCCAAGCTGTTTAATGGCACGGTCACAGTAAACTTCTGACCCACTGGAATTGTGATAGTGAAATAATCTGTAAACAATTGTTGGAAAAATTACTTGTCATGCACAAAGTAGATGTCCTTACCGACTTGCCAAACTGTAGTTAACAAATTTGTAGAGTGGTTGAAAACCTTGTTTTAATGACTCCAACCTAAGTGTATGTAAACTTCTGACCTTGACTGTATATAGCAGATCACTGGCTAAGACTACAACCTTTATTCATTACTACCCATATTTTAGTCCACAAGTTTTGAATCAGGTAATTTAAAACAGATACATGTGCTGCCTTTCCAATTGATGTAACTAAACTTTCCACACACATTAATTTGAAAAAGCTGTTTATTAAAAACTAAAACATTCATTGAATTTCATGGGATAAAAAATGTCTATTTACATGAATACAGCAAACCAAATCCTATTGGTTACTTGAACCTGCCAAAGGTTAACCAACATCCATTCAAAAAACAAAGCAACATTGGTGAATTAAATTTAACTTATGCATGTTAATCACATACTTTTGGATATTCATCAGACACACAGTGAAAGAAATAGGATTTTGTAAGCAGTAACTGAGGACTGAACTGTGGAATACTTGAAAGCTTGAATACTACCATCACCCCATTGATTTGGATAATTACTGCTAGGTACATGCATTCTATGACAACACATTTTTACAACCAGGTGCATAATCTGTGTAGTAGTAAACATTAAGATATTCATTCATTTATTTAAACTGCGATCAAGGATGTTAATGAAGTTACACTTTATTGCGTTTTGATTGGCTCTCTACAGCTGGGGCTGCCCTTTTATTGCGATGATGAGGGAAGGTTGGCATCAGGTCAGCCTCACAAGCTAAAAAGAGAGAGACCTTAATCACTTCTTTAATTTCACAAACACTGATCCAATCATTTCTGTTATATAACCCTGAGGCCACACTTACGCAAAGGTTTCTCCTTAAAGTAGGAACTCTCCAAGCAGTCCTTAGCTGTGGCCCTAAGAGAGACAAACACTTGAGAGCCATGGAGGAGTGAAAGGAAGTATACTGCACATGTGTTAATGGAAGGTTTCTGTGTAAATATGTGAATGACGCAATGTGTAGAACTGTATACAGGTCTCTTCATGTATGCATGTATGTATTTATAATGCTGAGCAGGTTTGTTATTTGGTAGTTACCTGCGTAGAGGATTGTACATGAAGAGAAGGTTGAGTAAACGCAGCCCTGCATCAGACAACCAGGTGAACTTATTCTTCAAATTGTTGTATGGTTGTTTCCTCAAACTGTACTGTCCAACTAGGGGAAGACGAGTGAAGCCCTGCAAAATTTTAACACAACAGACAGGGGTTAACCAACCATATCCTTTTTTGAGGAGAAACTACTATAATTGGTTGTTGCATATTGTAAAATTAATCAACATTAAAGTGACTCAAATTAAATTTATGGAATGGTAAAATCCTAAATTCTGTGATTGTTTAGGAGAAAGTAGTACTGAGCGATTGGTTTGATTTGGGGTCGGTTTTGGTTAGATTATAAAACAACCATTTTCAATTTGAAAATGTTTTTTAGACATTAAATTCCCTATGCATTATGTGGGTTGAATGCTATAACACAAAATAAAACAATGAATAAAAACATTGTCATGGTAGTGACTGCTCACCACTGCTTATTAACCATCATTATACACATTACTTTAATCAACTATTTCAGTTGTTGTGTATATTACATTTGTTTTATTTGATGACTTATTTCATTCCAAGTCATCATCTCATCTCTATAGATCTGTTGCCTATGCTGTCTGACAAAATCACTATTTTAGTAGTTCTTCAAAGTAAATAAGGCAATACCTCACGAAGCAACTGCTCTCTATGTATCCCTTCTTGATCGTGCATTCTTCTGTCTTATGTAGCAGGCATAAAAGAAACACAGACCGGACAAGTAGCCACGTGATGGATTATGGTCATTGTAGTTAATGATCAAGTTTTCTGCACTAAACTATGTAGAATATTGGCCTGTTGGAAACTACAACTCCCTACTACGTCACACAGTTTGGGCATGATCTGATTCATCTCTAAAGAAATTGCACCGCAATGTGCGCATTGAGCTCACAGAAAACCCCTGAATTAAATGGAATTCAAATTGAACCCATGTAGGTCAATTAGTCTATAAAAATTTATTTAAAAAATAATAAAAATAAAAATATATAAAAATATAAAAATATATTTGTAAGTCGCTCTGGATAAGAGCGTCTGCTAAATGACTTAAATGTAAATGTAAATGTAAAAATACAATAAAAAAATGTAAACATTTTGGTTTATCGCTCAGCACTAGGAGACATTCATTACCGGCCAGATGTTTTCATTAGGGGTACCCAACAGTTGCACTATGAGGTCCACCTGTTGGATCTCAGAACCCCCTGGCAGCAGAGGTTTATGTGCAAGCAGCTCAGCCAAGATGCAGCCCACCGCCCTGGATAAATATGAGATACAGTATGTTCATACAAATGGTATGGTAATAAACATTGGTGACTGTGCCATGAAAATACTCTCTGGAGGGTTGATGTACAGATGGGATGGGAGATTCTCTGCTAGAACAGAGGATTGGATCCTATTTGGAACAGAGAGGATCCTATTTGGAACAGAGAGGATCCTATTTGGAACAGAGAGGATCCTATTTGGAACAGAGAGGATCCTATTTGGAACAGAGAGGATCCTATTTGGAACAGAGAGGATCCTATTTGGAACAGAGAGGATCCTATTTGGAACAGAGAGGATCCTATTTGGAACAGAGAGGATCCTATTTGGAACAGAGAGGATCCTATTTGGAACAGAGAGGATCCTATTTGGAACAGAGAGGATCCTATTTGGAGCAGAGAGGATCCTATTTGGAACAGAGAGGATCCTATTTGGAGCAGAGAGGATCCTATTTGGAACAGAGAGGATCCTATTTGGAGCAGAGAGGATCCTATTTGGAACAGAGTAAAGTGCACTAACTGAAAGGAGACAACTACATACATGACATAGACAACTCTCTCTGTATGTTAAAGCTTGTTTGGAAGAGAGGGAGCTCTGTGATAGTGACAAAACTCTAAATAAGTTTAAAAGGATCTGTGACCCATGTATCTTATGTGTATGGACAAAGTAGAGACTTAAAACAAATTACCACATGTCTAAAGCTGTGGTCTGAGTCTTGGTCCCTAGGAGGAGCTCTGGGGCTCTATACCTGGAGCGAGAGAAATAACAGGAGCTGATGAGGCTCAGGGAGGGTTAGTTATCAGTGCCTGAGGAGAAAGTTGAGGTTAAAGGACTGACTCACCACAATGTCACCACCCGGGGTGTCATAGGCTGTAGGGGGATACCGTAGCAACGTGCCAAGCCAAAGTCAGCTGGACAGAGAGGGAAACATTAGCACAATCAACCATCGACAGAAGCATGTTTTTACACACACAATAACCGACAGCTGTTGAATAATGCTGTAAACTGGTTATAAACTGTCAAAATAATTGTTCTGCACATTGCTAATGGTTATGCATGTTACAGTATGTAAAACATTCACTATCAGAAGTGAAAACAGTACAATTAAAGCATTTTGTTTACAACAGTGCAAATGTAAAATCATTGAGGTATTGTTGTTCAGGGAAAGGACATACGTAGTACAGGTCATGCATACAGACGTAATCCAGGAGCACAGCGGTTGTATGGTGATGACTCACCAATCTTTACACAGCCTTTGTCTGTCATCAGCAGATTGGACACCTTCAGATCCCTGCCACATAGTCATGACATTTAATAAAGTAACCATACGAATCACAGCAAACTAAAAGACCACTACCATCTAAACATTGAAAAATTGCACACAAGAGTACATTTACATTTACATTTAAGTCATTTAGCAGACGCTCTTATCCACAAATTCATTACAGAATTCAGATCCATTATTACAATCAAATAAATATATCCCACAACAGACTGGATATTCCATCCTGGAGATTCCATCCTAAATAACAGCACAAGTCTGAGATATGGAGCCTGACAGTGAACGTCTCTGACCTGTGCAGAATAAAGTTGAGGTGAAGATAATCCAGACCTCTCAGCAGCTGCAGAGCTATACACTTCACCTGAAGGGGAAAAGAAAGTGAGACATTTCAACACACAGTTCTCTAAAATAATCAATGTTGTGTAATGTCAAGACAGTAGAAGAACAAGACAAGAGGACATTGATACATAATACTTTTCACTGTTGTACCTGTGCCTCTGAGAACGGTGTTGGCATGTTTTCCAGCAGACTGGCCAGGTCCTGCTCACAGTAACTCATAACTAGGAAGAGACTGAACAGAGACACACAGGTCAATTACTGATGAGTAGGCTACTGAATACAGTCAACCAAGATGGGACAGGTAAATACTGAATACACCCAAACTAAAATTCTATGGAACAACAAAGTTGAGTTACTGTAGAAATGACAACTTAATGTAAAATTGTAAACTGTTACACAAGCATTAAATAAAAGTATGTGAACAAATCTGTTAAGAAAGAGTAGGTCTAGGCTTAATCATTTCTGAAGATGTTATCATTGCATATTGAATAAGGGTTCCAGTATAATTAGAGGGGATGTGTGTGTGTACTGTGAGGAGTGTACTGTGAGGAGTGTACTGTGAGGAGTGTACTGTGAGGAGTGTACTCTGTCACCTCTCCAGGTGACTTCCCACCACCACCTCCTTTAACTCCACTATGTTGGGGTGTCTGAGTTTGAGCAACAGGGTAATCTCTCTCAGACTACTGATAGGGATCCCTGTGTGTAGAACAACACCAAGTCAAAACAAACACAGAACATAACAAAGGCCATAAATAACAGAGATAACCTAATAATAAGATGGAAATGTCTGAAAACTATTGTATACTTTGCTAAAAGCAACTGAAGCAAGGCAAGTGGCTGAGAACCCAGCTGTAAGCCTACCATCCTTTTCCTTGTCCATCCGGACCTTCTTCAGGGCTACAATATCATCAGACCTGGTGTCTCGAGCTCTGTCTGTGAACGGGATACAGTGTTTTAACCTAGGTTTACAGGCACTTAGACAGTTGTACAGTAATGAAGTGTTCTTACCGGTAATTAAATAAGGCCTATGCGTAGGCCTAATCTGTGTTGCTCTGGACAGTACTGTGAATTACACCATCTAATAATCTCTTTCTAAGAACAGCCGCCAATCCTGTGTTAACAGATCAAGGTTAACTTACACACAATTCCATATGTTCCCTCGCCGATTCGGTTCAGTTTCTCAAATTCTTTCACACTCCTACAGTTCCCAAACTGACAGAAGAGAGGAAATGCATTATTTTTCAATAATTGATCAATTCCTTTGCAATTAATGACATTAATGACATTGCAACATTTCTTTATACATAAAATGTGGGGAAAGGTATGACAATGTAGCTTTTAAAGTTTTGCTATAAAGCTTTATCATTTTGGCAACTCAACAGATGTCATTTCCTTGTAAAGGACCCATGAGCACCAACATGTGCAGTTTATAGGAGCATATCACATTTGGTGTCAAATGAAAACTGAAAGTTAATATTTTGGGCATAGATGTATTCTTCTTCTTTAATATATATCACACACACAGAGATACATATATTATACACACACACACACATATATATATATATATATACACTGCTCAAAAAAATAAAGGGAACACTAAAATAACACATCCTAGATCTGAATTAATGAAATATTCTTATTAAATACTTTTTTCTTTACATAGTTGAATGTGCTGACAACAAAAATCACACAAAAATTATCAATGGAAATTAAATTTATCAACCCATGAAGGTCTGGATTTGGAGTCACACTCAAAATGAAAGTGGAAAACCACACTACAGACTGATCCAACTAATGTAATGTCCTTAAAACAAGTCAAAATGAGGCTCAGTAGTGTGTGTGGCCTCCACGTGCCTGTATGACTTCCCTACAACGCCTGGGCATGCTCCTGATGAGGTGGTGGATGGTCTCCTGAGGGATCTCCTCCCAGACCTGGACTAAAGCATCTGCCAACTCCTGGACGGTCTGTGGTACAAAGTGGCGTTGGTGGATGGAGTGAGACATGATGTCCCAGATGTGCTCAATTGGATTCAGGTCTGGGGAACTGGCGGGCCAGTTCCTTCCTCTTGCAGGAACTGCTGACACACTCCAGCCACATGAGGTCTAGCATTGTCTTTCATTAGGAGGAACCCAGGGCCAACCACACCAGCATATGGTCTCACAAGGGGTCTGAGGATCTCATCTCGGTACCTAATGGCAGTCAGGCTACCTCTGGCGAGCACATTGAGGGCTGTGCGGCCCCCCCAAAGAAATGCCACCCCACACCATGACTGACCCACCGCCAAACCGGTCATGCTGGAGGATGTTGCAGGCAGCAGAACGTTATCCACGGTGTCTCCAGACTGTCACATGTGCTCAGTGTGAACCTGCTTTCATCTGTGAAGAGCACAGGGTGCCAGTGGCGAATTTGCCAATCTTGGTGTTCTCTGGCAAATGCCAAAAGTCCTGCATGGTGTTGGGCTGTAAGCACAACCCCCACCTGTGGACGTCGGCCCTCATACCACCCCCATAGAGTCTGTTTCTGACCGTTTGAGCAGACACATGCACATTTGTGGCCTGCTGGAGGTCATTTTGCAGGGCTCTGGCAGTGCTCCTCCTTGCACAAAGGCAGAGATTGTGGTCCTGCTGCAGGGTTGTTGCCCTCTAAGGCCTCCTCCACGTCTCCTGGTGTACTGGCCTGTCTCCTGGTAGCGCCTCCATGCTCTGGACACTACGCTGACAGCCACAGCTCGCATTGATGTGCCATCCTGGATGAGCTGCACTACCTGAGCCACTTGTGTGTGTTGTAGACTCCGTCTCATGCTACCACTAGAATGAAAGCACCGCCAGCATTCAAAAGTGACCAAAACATCAGCCAGGAAGCATAGGAACTGAGAAGTGGTCTGTGGTATCACCTGCAGAACCACTCCTTTATTGGGGGTGTCTTGCTAATTGCCTATAATTTCCACCTGTTGTCTGTTCCCTTTATTTTTTTGAGCAGTGTACATACATACATACATACATACATACATACATACATACATACATACATACATACATACATACATACATACATACATACATACATACAGGGACAAAAAGGGACAAAAAAGTATGTAGTGAGCCACCAATTGTGCAAGTTCTCCCACTTAAAAAGATGAGGCCTGTAATTTTCATAGGTACACTTCAACTATGACAGACAAAATGAGAAATAAAATCCAGAAAATCACAGGATTTTTAATTAATTTATTTGCAAATTATGGTGGAAAATAAGTATTTGGTCAATAAAAGTTTATCTCAATAGTTTGTTATATACCCTTTGTTGGCAATGACAGAGGTCAAACCTTTTCTGTAAGTCTTCACAAGGTTTCACACACTGTTTCTGGTATTTTGGCCCATTCCTCCATGCAGATCTCCCCTAGAGCAGTGATGTTTTGGGGCTGTTGCTGGGCAACACGTACTTTCAACTCCCTCCAAAGATTTTCTATGGGGTTGAGATCCGGAGACTGGCTAGGCCAATCCAGGAACGTCGAAATACTTCTTACGAAGCCACTCCTTCGTTGCCCGGGCGGTGTGTTTGGGATCATTGTCATGCTGAAAGACCCAGCCACGTTTCATCTTCAATGCCCTTGCTTATGGTAGGCTTTGTTACTTTGGTCCCAGCTCTCAGCAGGTCATTCACTAGGTCCCGGGATTTTTGCTCACCGTTCATGTTGACCCCACGGGGTGAGATCTCGCGTGGAGCCCCAGATCGAGGGAGATTATCAGTGGTCTTGTATGTCTTCCATTTCCTAATAATTGCTCCCACAGTTTATTTCTTCAAACCAAGCTGCTTACCTATTGCAGATTCAGTCTTCCCAGCCTGGTGCAGGTCTACAATTTTGTTTCTGGTGTCCTTTGACAGCTCTTTGGTCTTGGCCATATTGGAGTTTAGAGTGTGACTGTTTGAGGTTGTGGACAGGTGTCTTTTATACTGATAACAAGTTCAAACAGGTGCCATTAATACAGGTAACGAGTGGAGGACAGAGGAGCCTCTTAAAGAAGAAGTTACTGAGAGACCCAGAAATCTTGCTTGTTTGTAGGTGACCAAATACTTATTTTCCACCATAATTTGCAAATAAATTCATGAAAAATCCTACAAAAGATTTTCTAGATTTTTTCTTCTCATTTTGTCTGTCATAGTTGAAGTGTCCCTATGATGAAAATTACAGGCCTATCTCATCTTTTTAAGTGGAAGGACTTGCACAATTGGTGGCTGACTAAATACTTTTTTGCCCCACTGTACACCTTAACCAAATACATTTAAACTCAGTTTCTCACAATTCCTGACATTTAATCCAAGTAAAAATTCCCTGTTTTAGGTCAGTTAGGAACAACACTTTATTTTAAGAATGTGAAATATCAGAATAATAGTAGAGAGTATATAGATACATTTCCTCCAGCATCTTCACAAGGCCCTTTGCTGTGGTTCTGGGATTGATTTGCACTTTTTGTACCAAAGTACGTTCATCTCTAGGAGACATAACGCGTCTCCTTCCTGAGCGCTATGACGGCTGCGTGGTCTAGTGGTGTTTATACTTGCGTACTATTGTTTGTACAGATGAACGTGGTACCTTCAGACGTTTGGAAATTGCTCCCAAGGATGAACCAGACTTTTGGAGGTCTACAATTTGTTTTCTGAGGTCTTGGCTGATTTCTTTTGATTTTCCCATGATGTCAAGCAAAGAGGCACTGAGTTTGAAGGTATGCCTTGAAATACATCCACAGGTACACCTCAAATTGACTCAAATGATGTCAATCAGAATCTTCTAAAGCCATGACATTATTTTATAATTTTCCAAGCTGTTTAAGGGCACAGTCACAGTAAACTGCTGACCCACTGGAATTGTGATACAATGAATCATTAAGTTAAATCATCTGTCTGTGTAAACAATTGTTGGAAAAATTACTTGTGTCATGCACAAAGTAGATGTCCTAACCGACTTGCCAAAACTATAGTTTGTTAACAAGAAATTTGTGGAGTGGTTGAAAAACAAGTTTAAATGACTCCAACCTAAGTGTATGTAAACTTATATATATATATAGATATATATATCTCAACCAATATACATCTCCCCCCAAAAGATCTGGCAACACAGATGGAAAAGGGGTGTTAATCTACAAGAGAAAGTCTTAGAAATATAAAAGATTAGAAATAAATCACAACACAATCATGTTGAAGTAAATGCCAACTAATATCAACATTTATATAAGGTTTTGTAGAAATGATTTGCCTTCTGAAGTAAATTTGTTTTATTTAACCTTTATTTAACCAGGCAAGCCAGTTAAGAACAACAATTATGTTAAGGGGTTTTGATCCACTTCACTTACAATAACCAAAATACAGTTTTTCAAACTCAAGGTGTCATATCATAAGTGACACCCCATTCTTTCTGCAGACATATTTGAATCTTTATTCGAATGAGATAGTTAAGAGTTTTTGGAAAACGTGGTCACATAAACAACTGACGGAGATTTTACTGTCATTATGTTACAAAATGTGGATCTGCACAGTTTCTCAAGTAAATGTATTTGAGTAAAATGTTCACTTCTGCATATAGGTGTATTGTTTGTTAAACTTTACTAACAATGGTATTAGCTTGGCATTCATTTTAAAGTTAAAAGGTGAGTCTCAGCGTCACTGTTAACTTGGAATTGCCCCATATCACTTTCTCAGCACTGTGCCGTTTGATACAGCCCAAATTAACCTGGCTGGGATTTATAGGGATCTCCCAGGCAGCTTTGTCTAGGTCACAGAGTTCTAAGGACAGGACATTCCATTGACGGTGTGAATGGACATCAAAACAAAACTTTTGGGCCGGTAACGTCACTGCGTGTCAGGGTTTGCGAGAGTGACGTTCCAAATTAAACTGACAAAGCACCCAACTTGCTATCGTATCAACGTATTTGTGTCCAGTTTATAAAATCGTATTAAATACATTCCGACTAAATGAAGTGGCGTCATTTGATGTATCCTTGCTGACCATTAGGGTGCCGGTAATTTGTTAAAGAATACGTGGCCCACATAACAATAAAATGCCCACTAGCTAGTTGCTACTGTATGCATGCTGCTTACCCTGTGTTTTTGCGGTACTGTGAACGTTCTGTTGTTCTTGATCGACTTCAGCTTTATGGGGTCCGGGTCAGAGTCTGCAGCGTTCTCCATTGTTATTTGGACGCACGAGATGATGGTTCATTCGCCCTTTGCTGTACTGTGATGACAGAAAATGCGACCAGTATGCGAATATACGTCCAGAAACATTCAAAACAGCATGAATGGCAGGAAACCACACACTCCGTGCTTTGTCTATTAAATGGACGACTACAAGCTTTCCCGGGGTTCAAGACGGTGAGATCAGCTTCCCCTCATAAATGTATTTACATCTATTTAGAAATTGCTTTTTTCCCCCACAAATATGACGATATCCACTTGAATCATTCCTCATATAAATTAAATAGTACAATAATATCCCCACTTTTTCTAAGGCTGGGGAAAAATTTCAACAAATATATGTAATGCATCCAAAAAGCACCAGAAATGACTTTGTTCCTCAAATATGTACATATCTATTACCACTTCTTATAATGAATTACTGCAATTGGTACATCTAGCACTCATATAGCACAGATGAATAGGGAATCATTGACTCAAGGGGATGGCAGGCCTGTAGTATTTATGTGACCTTACTTTTTCCAAAATCGTTATGCCTTGTTAGTGATGGCTCTACCAACACAGATTGGTTGCCTTCTAGGTCGTGGCTCC
This sequence comes from Oncorhynchus keta, assembly GCF_023373465.1. Lineage (NCBI taxonomy): Eukaryota > Metazoa > Chordata > Actinopteri > Salmoniformes > Salmonidae > Oncorhynchus > Oncorhynchus keta. The sequence goes on along the minus strand of NC_068442.1, from coordinate 31,332,651 downwards.
TTGTTTGCCTCCTCTATAGTTTTGGTGGGTGGCTGAGCATAGAGGTCCTCTTTGGATGGGGCAGTGACAATTATGGCAGGGGGTATGAATGAAGAGGGGGAGGAAGTTTCACCAACCGAAATCTCTGCTGGAGAGGGGGTTGGCTTACTTGGCTCTATAACTAGAAGATGAAGAAGTGAACATTGTCATATCATTTAGTTTCTCAAAGCTAATTAAGGCATTTATAAGTTATATTCTTCAGAAAGTGAAATAACCAACATGTGGCAGCCTTTAATGTAGCAATTCAATCTAAAATACTTCTACTTTCAACAACTCCCTGTATCATCTGTAGCCAATTCAAGTATCACTCAACGGTTTCACAATCGTGAGTTGTCTTCATTTGTAGATATGAGTAAGGGTGAGTAGGGTTGTTATAATAATACCAATGGAATATCGTGCCTCAATAGTGTCACTCTGTTTTGTTCTTGAGGATCGATCAGTGTCATGCAAGCACCTTTAAATTGGATTGTGCTAATTTCTTAAGAGTGTTAGAGGGAGCATCATTCAAGGAACAATAAAGATTAACCTCGTAACAACAGCTGCTATCTACTCATTCATGTGTTAGTAATTTTAACTGTTGAAATATTTGTAAACCTGAAATACTACAGTTATTTTTTTACTTGAGCGTTACCAAAAAAACAAACATTTGTAGGGATTTATGTTTTTGTTTTCAACTTAAGGAAAACCAATAGAATAGTAATGTCTTTGTCCCCTAGCAACAACCAAAAAGGTAGTCTAAACTGTGACTTTGTATCATATTTTCATAGTGCTCATAAGCTTTCTGACTCAAAAGTATTTCTGAAAGCTTACAAGAAAATAGTGAATCAAAAAGAAGATGTGTACACTTAAGGTGGATGGGTTTGCATTGAAAACACTGAACATATGTTCACACTGGTAGGCTATCTGCTCCCAAGAGTACTTTATAATCTGCTTATTGGCCACTGACAGTAAACAACAATGTTCAAAATATTTGTTCTCTCTCAATTTATGTAATTATTTTAATACAATAGATTTATCATAGACATTAATTAATGATTGTGCAATTTGCAATAATCAAGACAAATAACTACCATAAAGAGCTTAAGCCTGGTTGCTTACCCTCATTTGCTTGCTGGCTCACTGCAGACCCCATCTGACATTTGGTCAACACAACCTGCAAGTATCCATGCTTTGTCTATTGGTGTGTCTGTCAATGCCTGGAGCATTACTCAGACAGGACACCTCTCTCTCTCTCTCTCTCTCTCTCTCTCTCTCTCTCTCTCTCTCTCTCTCTCTCTCTCTCTCTCTCTCTCTTTTCTCTCTCTCTCTCTCTCTCTCTCTCTGTCTCAATTTCAATTCAAAGGGCTTCATTGGCAATATATGTTTACACTGCCAAAGCAAGTGAAACCGATCATATACAAAAGTGAAATAAACAATAAAACATTTACAGTAAACATTACACTCACAAAAGAATAAAGACATGTCAAAGTTCATAGTAGGTCTTTATAAAGTGTTGTAATGATGTGCAAATAGTTAAAGTACAAAAGGGGAAATAATTTACAATGCTGTGATTGCACACTGTGGTATTTCAACCAATAGATATGGGAGCTTATCAAAATTGGATTTGTTTTCTTATTCTTTGTGGGTCTGTGTAATCTGAGGTAAATATGTGGCTCCAGTATGGTAATACACTTGGCAGGAGGTTAGGAAGTGCAGCTCAGTTTCCACCTCATTTTGTGGGCAGTGTGTACATAGCCTGTCTTCTATGAGCCTTCTCAGAGTATACCTTTAAATAATAATTTATGTTTATGATTTGGGAAGGTTGATCGTGTATTTTGGAAAGTGGAGGACAAGGGGTTAAAGTAAGCATCATGTCATGTGACTAACAATAATGGCCTCTTCCATTTAAGCTTCAGCAACAGAAAAGCCTCTCTCACGTGACCTGTTCTGAACAAGCAGAGTATCCTTTGCGTGTCTTTTTTTCCCTCAATCGAGGTTAGCCAAAGCCGCGTCCGTTTTTAGATAGGGACTTATCCCAGCCGACATACGTCCACGTCATTAGTCAACATCATTAGAGCCGTGATTGGATGGATTCGGGGGACCTCAGCCAGGCACGTGCCGTTAAAAAACAAGAGAAAATAAGAGATTTGTTTCTCTGTTGTTCCATTCAACAACAGAGCGATACGAACCATGTTTCAGCAGAATGTTGTATCTATCTATACCTTATGTCATGTCTTATTGGAACGGATTTATTGATAATATCTGTTGGAAAAAACTTTGTATGTTGTTAACAGAATGAAGGAAGTTTCCGTTAAAATTGTCCATACATATTTTCCTGTCAACCACTATATGAAGAAGTTTAAGGAAAACATAAACTCTAATTGTACCTTTTGTAATGACCACCCAGAAACTGTGTTGGATCTTTTTTTGGCATTGTATTCATGTAAGGAAACTGTGGCAAGACATCAGTAGATTTATAATTGAACACATTTATGAAGATTTTACTCTATTGTGGAGAGATATAGAAATAAGCTGAAACAATTTTATGTAATTGATTTCATTATTCTTTTGGCCAAATTTCATATTCACAAATGTAAATTTACAAACAAAACACAACATTTTCTTACCTTACAAAAAGAAATTGAACTATGTTTTAAGACAATTAAATACTCTACTAACAAAAAAAGCTGCTGAATTATAAGTGTATGTATGTCCCTTAAGGTCCTTGTGTAATGTGATATTGTACCCCCTAGACCAATTGTCCTTTGTATATGATTTATATATATTTGTGTTCCCTCATGTACTTCCTGTATTGATTTGTTGTTAATAAAAATAAAATAAAAACATTTAAAAAGAAGAGAAAATCAGGTGAGTGCAGTGAAAATACAGGATCCCACAACCGCAGGGCTCTCCAGAGAGTTGTGCGGTCTGCACAACGCATCACTGGGGGCAAACTGCCTGCCCTCCAGGACACCTACAGCACCCGATGTCACAGGAAGGCCAAAAAGATCATCAAGGACAACAACAACCTAAGCAACTGCCTGTTCACCCCGCTACCATCCAAAAGGCGAGGTCAGTACAGGTGCATCAAAGCTGGGACTGAGAGACTGAAAAAATGCTTATATCTCAAGGCCATAAGACTGTCAAACAGCCTTCACTAACACAGTGAGGCTGCTACCTACAAACAGACTTGAAATGATTGGCCACTAACAAATGGATCACTAGTCACTTTACTAATGCCACTTGAATAATGATGTTTACATATCTTGCCTTACTCATCCCAGATATCTCGTCTATGCCGGTCGGTCATGGCCCATCCATATATTTATATGTACATATTCTTATTCCATCCCTTTACTTAGATTTGTGTGTATTAGGTAGTTGTGGAATTGTTAGATTACTTGTTAGATATTGCTGCACTGTCGGAACTACAAGCACAAGCATTTTGCAACACTCGCAATAACATCTGCTAACCATGTGTATGTGACTAATAACATTTGATTTTATTTGATTTAAAGGGAGAGCTAGGCAGTTCAAGCCCCCTTGGGGGCTGCCATAGATTTACATTAGAATTACCCATCCAAGAAGGCTCAAGGTCATTGGCCACAGATAAAATTACGTCAAATCACGTTATATCTACCATCGCTTTGATTGGACTGATCATCATTCTTTTAAAATCTTATCTAGGAAGCTAGACATGCAGTCATCATCATGACAATCTTGACAATCTACTGGCAAATCCTTTTCAATCCTTGTCACAGGAAGAGAAATTATAGATAAAACGTATCGGAGCTCATTGGCCATTGGACATAAACATTACACAGCAAGTCGGAAATCGCAAATTCAACAGTGAGTGATTTGAAAGGAATCGGTGGCTAACTGCAAGCAATGCAGAGCAATTACTATTTTGCTTCCACTGCTTGCTATTCAGTGGAGAGGGTGTGTGGTCCAAGTCTGGGTTTAAGAATTTAAAACATCTGTCTGAAAGAGTCTCTTTTCCAAGCTTAAAAGAATAAACATTCACACGCAACACCATGGGTCAGTAAATGTTTAATAAATTGTCCATGCTGTCATCCTGCATGACTTCTGCTGCATTCAGAACAACTGGAAAATTGGAACTGAGAAATCTCAGATTTCAGTGAGTTCAAGACAACCGGAAACTCTGAAAAAAACGAGCTCTGACTGGGAAAAAAATACATTTTGAACTGTCATCCAACTTGGAATTCCAAGTCGGGAACTCGGGCCTCTTTCTAAATCAAATCAAATCAAATATTATTGGTCATACACATATTTAGCAGATGTTATTGCAGGTGTAGCGAAATGCTTGTGTTCCTAGCTCCAACAGTGCAGTAGTATCTGACAATGCAGTAGTATCTTAAAATGATTAACAACAATACACACAAATCTAAAAGTAAAATAATAGAATTAAGAAATATATAAATATTAGATTGAGCAATATCGGAGTGGCATTGACTAAAATACAGTAGAATAGAATACACTATATACATATGAGAAGATCCACTGACGTCATGATTCAACCTTGTTTTTCCCCAGAGTTCCCAGTTGTCTTAAACGCACCAGAAATCCAGAGAATGTCAGACTTTGATGACAAAGTTGAATTTCAAAATTTGCCCACAACTTGGACCGCCGTGCCACCTTCTTGTTCAAGTGAGCACAGCACAACAACGGTGAGTCCAGAAATGTATTGTATGCTGCCGCATAAATTATGTAATATGCCAGGGAGATATGTATACTGTGGCTAAGATAGTAGTACTAAGTGTATGTTGTGTAGCTGTTAGTAGCCCATGTGCCTCACTCACCCTAATAATTTGGTCCATTTTCCCCTCATAACTTAGCCTACTGTTATGACTTTGTGCTGCACATGTATCCTATAGCCTGTTTTAGAGAAATGTAATCATCGAATATATATTGTAAGACGTTTCATTGTCTGCTTACATGCCTCCTTTATTTATCCCACGGTTCTGACTTGGTGTACAAGGAGAATACTGTAAGAACGCCCATGTTCTGAATTCTGTTGCTGTACATTTCAAAAGTGCTGAAGAAATACTTATATTGACCAAGTCCATCCTAGCTCTCTCATTAATGTCTTAATCGAAATGAGGGATTGCCTCTTATCTTCTCGTCATCCCCAGGGCCTTATGCCATAGTACATCTCAGTTGTCAGTAGAAACCACATTTATTTAACAAAGTCAGCCATATCAGCTATGTTTTTTAAAAGGCAGTAAATGAGGCTGAGTAAACTGTTTCGCTGCCAGACAAGACCCTGCTGATAGCCTGGTGTACCAGTGGTAAGGATTCCCTCCATTGTGCTGAAAAGAAAGCTGTGCTTTTAAGGACAGCTTTATGTAGGCCCGAACAGTTTGTGGGCACCGATTGTCACCGTTATAGTGAAATTAATGTATTGTTTAGTGTTGTGTTGTGGCTTTGCTGTCATGCATCTAAAATGGTATTTTTTAGTTTGCCCCACCAATATTTACATCCTAATATCGCTACTGGCTGTGGCGATATTGAGGTTCATTCTTCTCATATGTTGTTGTTAGCAACGGTAACTACTGCTTTTTGACAGCACGCTTTTCACTGTAAGCGCCTGGCTGAGGTTCCCTGAATCTATCCAATCACCGCTCTCATGCGCTTGACCAATGACGTGGATGTATTTAGGCTGGAATACGTCGCTAGTGGAAAGGGGCGTGGCTTTGGCTAACCTCGTTTGGGGAAAGAAAGACTCATCACAAAAACAGAATATCAAAAACATTAAGGAAATTAGCTCGTTGTCAAACTAAAACACATGTTTTGGGTCAAGTGAAGGCACGCTGATATGGATGGTAAGTCGTTTTCGACTTTTTATTTGACGAGATTGTGAATTTACTTTGATCTATGTCGTGCGTTATAACGCTAGTCAGCCGACATAAACTAGCATAAAGGAAAAGCTTGGCAGCCAGTCGATAAGATAAATGTTATGATAGCTTGCTAATAGCCTAATATTAGTTTATATTAGATTTGACCAAATATACACATTTTGTAGCTAGCTATTAAAATCTCACTGCAATGTCAGATGTCACCAGAAGCTAGACGAGTATTCAAAAACGTTAAGGTTTAGACGAGTAACGTTAGCTACATGGGGATTCAAGATATGTTTTTTTTAAACTGTCTGGATGCCTAGATAGCTAACTTCCCGTTTTCATTTATTTGTAGTTAGGTGGCTAGCATTGCGCGTGTTATCGCCATTGGAGTAGTGTAGAGTTTGAAATGATCAGAACGCGTTGACAATTTATACAATTATATGATTTTGATCCAGACTCCGAGATTACTAGCTAGCCCTCAGTCTGTCATAGTCGTCATTGCACACTGTCAGTGCAAAGTATTCCAGGCCCAATGCACTGGGCTGTATCTGTGTATCACCCCTTTCATCTCATTTTTTTCTTTCTTTCTTTCAGACACACTCTTCCAACTGAAGGTATATAAGAAATTAGCCGTTGTCATTGTGGAGCTTAAACATAGTTAATAAACAATTTTACACTTTAAAATGTCTGCTTATACTTCTCTAACAGTTTACAGCAAAACAGCTCGAAAAACTTGCCAAAAAGGCAGAGAAAGATTCAAAATCCGAGCAAGCCAAAGTTAAAAAGGTGAGTAAAGGGAGGGCTTTCTGAGAAAGAATGTAGGCTTGAACATGGTTATGTGTAGTAGATATTTGTTTTTTGTTGCAAAATATTTTGCTACGCGACTCGTTACGGGTATGCAGGGTGTGGTATTTATTGTTCAGTGGAGGACTGCTCATAATAATGGCTGGAATGGAGCAAATGGAATGGCATCAAACACATGGAAACCATGTTTGATGTATTTGATACCATTCCACATATTCCACTTCAGCCATTACCACAAGCCCATCCTCCCCAATTAAGGTGCCATAATCCTCCTGTGGTAATACAGGATCAGCAATCAGTCTATCCCAATAGCCTATAAACAACTTTATTGTTGACATTCGTGTCATTAAATAGTTAATTTAACTGAATAATTATTAGTTACATGTTCAGTTGGACTGGTCGACTAAAGATGTGTGCAGCACATTAACCAGCAGGTGGCAGTGGAAGATCATGGTTGAGGCTCCACCAGTCCATTACTGTCCTAAGGATTTAAACAGAGGACCAGGGGCCATATGTATCAAACGTCTCAGAGCAGAGATTGCATATTTAGGATCAGTTTTGCCTTTTAGATCACTATGAATAAGATTACATGGACAGGGGGGGGCCTGATCCTAGATCAGTATTCCTACTGTAAGATGATTGTTACACATGCAGCCCCTGAACTTGTTTTCATAGGCAACTGAACAGACTTTTAGTGTGTATGTTTGTCTCACCAGGCTCTTCAGCAGAAGAATGTGGAAGTTGCCAGAGTATATGCAGAGAATGCCATCCGTAAGAAGAACGAGGGCCTTAATTGTCTGCGCATGGCATCCCGTGTTGATGCTGTTGCCTCCAAGGTCCAGACTGCTGTCACTATGAAAGCGGTAAGTCTATTCCCTCTGCCTAATCATATGTTAATATCATCCAATTGTGTGTCTCACATTAGTCATTGTCATCTTTTCTCTTGACCCCCAATCTCAGCCATCCTCGCTACTGGCTACTTTCATAGAGATGTACTCTCTGTCCTACCTTTGTGTGTAGCACTCTTGTGTTTTATATCCCTAGGTCACAAAGAATATGACGCAGGTCACCAAGGCACTGGACAAAGCGCTGGGTTCCATGGACCTGCAGAAGGTGTCTGCTGTTATGGACAAGTTTGAGACGCAGGTCCAGAACCTGGATGTTCACACCTCGGTGAGTGGCACAAGTTTATAAAAAATGTTCCTCATCAATACTAAACAAAAATATAAACGCAACATGCAACAATTTCAAAGATTTTACTAGTTACGGTTCATAGAAGGAAATGAGTAAATTGAAATAAATTAATCCGGCCCTAATCTATGGGTTTCACAAATAGACAGGGGCGCATTCATGGATGGGCCTGGGAGGGCATACGCCCACCCACTTGAGAGAATTAGTTCTTCCCCACAGAAGAGCTTTATTACAGACAGAACCCACAGGTGAAGAAGCCAGATGTGGAGGTCCTGGGCTGGTGTGGTTACACATGGTCTGCGGTTGTGTACTCCACACACAGAGACGCGTATAAAGCTCTCCCTCGCCCTCCATTTCGTAAATCCGACCACAACTCTATCCTCCTGATTCCTGCTTACAAGCACAAATTAAAGCAGGAAGCACCAGTGACTGTCTATAAAAAAGTGGTCAGATGATGCAGATGCTAAACTACCGGACTGTTTGCTATCATAGACTGGAACAGGTTCTGCGATTCTTCCGATGGCATTGAGGAGTACACCACATCAGTCACTGGCTTTATCAATAAGTGCATCGAGGATGTCATCCCCACAGTGACTGTACGTACATACCCCAACCAGAAGCCATGGATTACAGGCAACATTCGCACTGAGCTAAAGGAAAGAGCTGCCGCTTTCAAGGTGCGGGACTCTAACCCGGAAGTTTACAAGAAATCCTGCTATGCCCTGCGACGAACCATCAAACAGGCAAAGCGTCAATACAGGGCTAAGATTGAATCATACTACACCGGCTCTGATGCTCGTCTTATGTGGCAGGGCTTGCAAACTATTACAGACTACAAAGGGAAGCACAGCTGCGAGCTGCCCAGTGACACGAGCCTACCAGACGAGCTAAATAAGTTATATTCTCGCTTCGAGGCAAGCAACGCTGAGACAATCACGAGAGCATCAGCTGTTCCGGTTTGACTGTGTGATCACGCTCTCCATAGCCGACGTGAGGAAGACCTTTAAACAGGTCAACATACCCAAGGCTGCGGAGCCAGACGGATTACATGTTTCAAGCAGACCACCATAGTCCCTGTGCCCAAGAACACAAAGGCAACCTGCCTAAATGATACAGACCCGTAGCACTCACGGCCGTAGCCATGAAGTGCTTTGAAAGGTTGGTAATGGCTCACATCAACACCATTATCCCAGAAACCCTAGACCCACTCCAATTTGCATACAGACCAAACAGATCCACAGATGATGCAATCTCTATTGCACTCCACACTGCCCTTTCCCACCTGAACAAAAGGAACACTTATGTGAAAATGCTATTCATTGACTACAGCTCAACACCATAGTACAACTAAGCACCTCCCTCTGTTGTGTCGTTTGCACAACAGTGGTAGGCCTGATCACAAACAACGACGAGACAGCCTATCGGGAGGAGGTCAGAGACCTGGCTGTGTGGTGCCAGAATAACAACCTATCCCTCAACGTAGCCAAGGCTAAGGAGATGCTTGTGGACTACAGGAAAAGGAGGACCGAGCACGCCCCCATTCTCATCGACGGGGCTGTAGTGGAGCAGGTTGAGAGCTTCAAGTTGACGTGGACACCGAGGAACAACAAACTAGAATGATCGAAACACACCAAGACAGTCGTGAAGAGGGCACGACAAAGCCTATTCCCCCTTAGGAAACTAAAAAGATTTGGCATGGGTCCTGAGATCCTCAAAAGGTTCTACAGCTGCAACATCGAGAGCATTGCATCACTGCCTGGTACGGCAATTACTCGGCCTCTGACCGCAATGCACTACGGAGGGTAATGTGTACGGCCCAGTACATCACTGGGGCTAAGCTGCCTGCCATCCAGGACCTCTACACCAGGCGGTGTCAGAGGAAGGCCCTAAAAATTGTCAAAGATCCCAGCCACCGCCGTCATAGACTGTTCTCTCTACTATCGCATGGCAATCGGTACCGGAGTGCCAAATCTAGGACAAAAAGGCTTCTCAACACTTTTTACTCCCAAGCTATAAGACTCCTGAACAGGTAATCAAATGGCTACCGGGACTATTTGCATTGTGTGCCTCCCCCCAAACCCTCTTTTTTTTTTTTTAGGCTGCTGCTACTCTGTTTATCATGTATGCATAGTCACTTTAACTATACATTCATGTACATACTACCTCAATTAGGCCGACCAACCAGTGCCCCCACCCATTGGCTAACCGGGCTATCTGCATTGTGTACCACCCGCCACCCCCTCTTTTTACGCTATTGCTACTCTCTGATCATCATATATGCATAGTCACTTTAACCATATCTACATATCCATATCTACATGTACATACTACCTGAATCAGCCTAACTAACCGGTGTCTGTATGTAGCCTCGCTACTTTTATAGCCTCGCTGCTGTATATAGCCTGTCTTTTTACTGTTGTTTTATTTCTTTACTTACCTATTGTTCACCTAATACCTTTTTTGCGCTATTGGTTAGAGCCTGTAAGTATTTCAATGTTGTATTTGGCGAACGTGACAAATAAACGTTGATTTGATTTGAGGCCGGTTGGACGTACTGCCGAATTCTCTAAAACAACTTTGGAGGTGGCTTATGGTAGAGAAATGAACAACAGCTCTGGTGGACATTCCCGCAGTCAGCATGCCAACTGCACACTCCCTCAACTTGAGACATCTGTGGCATTATGTTGTGTGGCAAAACTGCACATTTTGGAGTGGCCTTTTATTGTCCCCAGCACAATGTGCGCGCCCCTGTGTAATGATCATGCTGTTTAATCAGTTTATTAATATGCCACACCTTTCAAGTGGATGGATTATCTTGGCAAAGGATAAATGCTCACTAACAGGGATGTACAAGATTTTGTGCATAAATCATTTAGAGAAAAAAAGCTTTTTGTGCGTATGAAACCAACACTTTACATGTTGCATTTACATTTTTGTTCAGTATACATAATGGTTGTACTCCTAATCAATTTAATTTATTGAAGTCATTCGTTTTCAAGCCTCTTGTTAACGTGTCCCCTTCTTCCCTAAGACCTCTAGCTCACTCGGCCTCCTCGACCATTTTCCTATTTCACTAAACCCTTTATCTCAACATGCATTACTGGACCCTTCTGGATAATTGCATTAATTGTGAAACAACATAAACCCACTCACCTATAGGTGATGGAGGACTCTATGAGCTCGGCCACCACACTGACCACGCCCCAGGACCAGGTGGATGACCTCATCGTCCAGATAGCAGAAGAGAGTGGTCTGGAGGTGATGGACCAGCTCAGCCAGCTGCCTGCAGGAGCCACCTCATTGGGAGAGAGCTCCTCACGCTCACAACAGGAGAAGGAGGACCAGCTGTCTCGCAGGTACCCTAACAATGCAGCATTCACTGGTTACTGTGGGACATTTGGCTTGTTTTCTAAATGAAGGAAATGTGTTGACAAACTATTCTCAAATTATTTGACTGTAAAGTAGTGTAGATTCTGGCTAGATGTGTTGGTGCTATGATAGCTCCCCTCTTTAATTGTGCATAGTGATATTCCAATGATCAACATGCACATAGACCAAAGATTTTCATATAAATCAACAATTACACTTTCATTTACATTGCAGGTTGGCTGCTTTGCGGAACTGAACATCTCTCAACTATTCGCGAGACAGGAGGCGGCTAGACAACCGCTTGGAAACAAACAGCTGGGAGCTGTGTGATTCTATCAAACTGTTCATACCGTGAGGACCTAATGAGCCTATTGATTTCCATCCTCACGTCTATTTATATACACACTCACACTGTGGTGCTGAAAATACCACCTGAGAAGGCATGGGTCTCTCTCTTCCTCTCTCTCTTCCCCCTCTGTCTCTGTCTGTCTGTCTTTTTCTGTTGCACATCTTTTTTTCCCCCACCTTTCATTTTCCTTTTCCCATATCAGTCTTTCTATTCTCACTCATTGTCTTATATTAATTAGGGATCCCTCAAATCAAAATAAAGTGTTATTTGTCACATCCTTCGTAAAACAACGGGTGTAGACCAACAGTGAAATTCTTAATTACGGGCCCTTCCCAACAATGCAGAGAGAAAAAATATCCCCCTTGGTTAGTTGTACTTGTGAATTTCAGTACATTGTCACATGACATATTTTTGGATTTATATTTGAATTGAGGGTTTTCCTGAGAACATGAAGAGTTTTGCAAAATGTCCAAATAGTATATTGGAAAAGGGTGTTTTAAAACACACATTTGTGTGATATATTGAAGCTTGGACCCCCAAAAGTTATTTATCTGGATTGTACCTATCAGATAAGATTAAATGAATATACATAGAATGAATAGAACGGACAAATCATTGACTTGAATGGATAATATTATTTAGTGCTCTGATGTTTCCCAGTTTGCACTCTGTTTAGCACTAAACCACAGTCATCTCTTGACACACTGTATTGACAACACTAACAAACAAAATTAAGACACTCTATTGTCTACTGCTTTCTCCTAACTCTTAAAAGAAATAATCATCTGACATATTGTCATTATTTCTATATAGAGGGAGGACAATTCTCAGTCATATTTTTTGTTTTCCTGATTATTTCTGTTAAAATATATTACTAATTCATGCCTATGTTATTTTACTTTGAATATGTGTGCCTTATTGGGATGCAGGAGTATGCATAGGTCTTCTTCTCAGTGCCTGGATGTATGTAGTTAGACATATAGTGATTGATCCTATGTAAGGTTTTAATATTGAGGTTTTGGGACTATAAAGTTCTATCTGCCAAAATAATATTCTGAGATAATTTGCTTTAAAATTCTGAACCCTCTTTGGTTTGAAGTGTGTTAGAATTGTTTTATCTTGTATTCTTTTGAATTTAAAAACATGAATTGTGGTATATAGAGTAGAGAACATTGAACCGAACAAGGCTATGTCAATAACATTTTGACAAGTGCAGATATAGAGCCTTATAGTCCTGAACTCTTGAATTATGTTGCCATATAACAAGGATGTCCCCTTTCTGTCCACATCACATACAAACCAGAGATTTGGCTTCTGTAGCTAAGACATTTTGGGAATACATTCCTTTCTTTTATTTTACATGGGAATAGTTATTAATACTCAAAGTTATGCAAGTTTAGCAGTATTTTGGTATATTTAGCCATCTGATATGAACATTTTGTTATTTCAACACTCAGGAAATGACAGCAGCATATGGCACCACAAGCAAACTGATAGACTTCTGGATTATCCTATGGTTGCAGCATTTGTAACCAGGAAACCATGTAACCATGAGTTCAACCATCAGACTGTGGGTGCTGTTTCAACACATCCTCAAATGCATGTTTTACTTTTTGCCAAAATAAGCTCACATACTGAAGAGTTCATGCTGTTAAAAAATGATCTGTGATGCTGTGAACATTTCTCTTTAGTGCTGCTTCACACAATTATTTTGCTTCCTTTTCTGTGGGGAGGGATGTCATTATTATTAGCCTTTCAGATTATATAACATACTTGCCGTCAGTAAAGATTGTTTATGTTATGCATTCATCTGATGTAAACAGGTCATGTAGGTAACTGTTGATGTCAGAGAGACAGACTTCTTATACTGTACATGCCTACTGTATAGCTTCAAAGTAAACCTCATTTCTCCCCATGGTCATACTGAAACAAGGGTCTAAATTGTCTACAATGGCTTCAGAAAGTATTCATACCCCATGACTTATTCCACACTTTTATGTTATAGCCTGAATCCACTCAGGAACATTCAATGTCGTCTTGGTAAGCAACTAAGGTGTATATTTGACCTTCTGTTTTAAGTTATTGTCCTGCTAAAAGGTGAATTTGTCTCCCAGTGTCTGTTGGAAAGCAGACTGAACCAGGTTTTCCTCTATGATTTTGCCTGTGCTTAGCTCTCCTGTTTCATTTTAGTCCTTGCCAATGACAAGCATACCCATAACATGATGCAGCCACCACCATGCTTGAAAATAGGAAGAGTGGTACTCTGTGATATGTTGGATTTGCCCCAAACATAACACTTTTTGTTCTGGACATAAAGTTAATTTCTTTGTCACATTTTTTTCCCCAGGTTTACATTACTGCCTTATAGCAAACCGGATGCATGTTTTGGAATATTTGTATTCTGTACAGGCTTCCTTCTTTTCACTTTACCAATTTGGTAAGTATTGTGGAGTAACTACAATGTTGTTGATCCATCTTCAGTTTTCTCCTATCACAGCCATTAAACTAACTGTTTTAAACAAGTCACATTGGCCTCATGGTGAAATCCCTGAGTGGTTTCCTTCCTCTCCGGCAACTGAGTTAGGAAGGATGCCTATCTTTGTAGTGATATACCATGTAAGGTGTAATTAATAACTTCACCATGCTCTAAGAGAAATTCGATATCTGCTTATTTTTTATATTGACCCATCCACCAATAGGTGCCCTTCTTTGTGAGGCATTTGAAAACCTTCCTGGTCTTTGAGGTTGAATCTGTTTGAAATTCATTGCTCGACTCGGGGACATTACCAATAATTTATATGTGTGGAGTACAGAGATGAGGTAGTCAATCAAAAATCACGTTAAACATTATTATTGCACACAGAGTGAGTCCCTGCAACTTCCTATGTGACTTGTTATGCACATTTTTACCCCTGAACTTATTTAGGCTTGCCATTGCAAAGGGTCTGAATACTTATTGACTCAAGACATTTCAGATTTTCATTTCTAATTCAATTGTAAACATTTCTAAAAGTATAGTTATATTTTTGACATGGGCTATTGTGTGTAGGTCAATGACAAATCTAAATTTAATCCATTTTAAATTCAGGCTGTGAAACAATAAAAACGTGGGAAAAAATAAAGGGTGGTGTTACTTTCTGAAGGCACTAGGCGTGTATGGAATCATAAGAGGCTTTTTTCCTGTGTCTTTTGTGAGGTATATTATCTGCCCTGTGGCTCTTAACTATCACTCTGCAAAATGTCTGGAGAGCTCTCCAGTTCAGCAGGTTGTTGGCTTAAATGCTTTCACAGAAGACCAGACCTCTCCCTTTTTTCTTGAAACCTCTGAGTCATGAGTCAAAGTAGGCCACATACTGCACAATAGATAACTGCACTCTTTTATCAATACTATGAAAGTAGCTACACTCACTATCTATGATCGATTAAATAGCTTTCTCGGAAAAAATGCTGACTGGACTCACTTAACCTATTAAAACGTCAGGTAAGACACTTCATGCTATGAATCCATTAATCTTATGTGATGTGCCCTTGCTGTTCAGAGAGCACAGGGGGTTCCCTTACATCATGCGAATGGTGGTATCAAATTTCACAATTGCATTTGTTGTGTATGAACGTCTTAGCAGCGACCTGCCTGGAACTGGATACCGTGCAATGTGTGTGTTCATGGTCACTCTGTTTTTGCTCAGTGATCAAATATGCAGCGGTCCAAAGATCAAGAGAATTTGATAGTGAAACATGTTCCTGTAGTGGCAAATCAAGCTTCCGTTGCAGCATGGTCTCATAGACTTGACAAGTTTCTCCATAGATAAAACCATAAAGGTTACAAAATCTCAAGTTGCCTACTACGTTTAACCTAGATTTCCTATAGCACACAGAGGATGTGTTATTCAAGAGCTTACCAGACATCAAATATCTGGTACTAGAACAGACTAGCTTGAACACCTTAAATCCACCCTTCTGCTCGACAAACATACCAGGTGCTCCCCCTCACACACTGCTGAACAAAAATATAAACGCAACATGTAAAGTTTTAGTGTCATGTTTTATGAGCTGAAATAAAAGATCCCAGAAATGTTCTGTATGCAGAGGAAGCTTATTTCTCTGAAATTTTGTGCACACATTCTTTTACATCACTGGTAGTGAGCATTTATCCTTTGCCAAGAAAATCCATCCACCTGACAGATTAAACAGCATGATCATTACACCGGTGCACCTTGTGCTGGGAACAATAAAAGGCCACTCTAAAATGTGCAGTTTTGTCACACAACACAGTGCCACAGATGTCTAACATTTTGAGGGAGTGTGCAATTGGCATACTGACTGCAGGAATGACAACCAGAGCTGTTGCCAGATAATTTATTGTTAATTTCTCAACCGTAACATTGTTTTAGAGAATTTGGCAGTACGTCCAACCGGCCTCATAACCGCAGACCACGTGTATGGCATTGTGTGGTTGAGCAGTTTGATGATGTCAACTTAGTGAACAGAGTGTCCCATGGTGTGCACCATGGTGGTGGAGTTATGGTATGAGCAGGCATAAACTACGGACAACGAACACAATTGCATTTGTTGATGGCAATTTGAATGCATAGAGATACTGTGACGAGATCCTGAGGCCCATTGTCATGCCATTCATCCGCCGCCATCATGATAATGCATGGCCCCATGTCGCAAGAATCTGTACACAATTCCCTGGAAGCTGAAAATGTCCCAGTTCTGGATTGCATACTCACCAGAGCATTGAGCATGTTTGGGATGCTCTGGATCGATACATACGACAGCGTGTGGTCACGCTAGATACTGACTGGTTTTCTGATCCACGCCCCTACTTTTTTTTTTAAAGGTATCTGAACAACAGATGCATATTAGTATTTTCAGTCATATAAAATCCATAGATTAGGGCCTAATCAATATATTTCAATTGACTGATTTCTTTATGTGAACTGTAACTCAGTAAAATATTTGACATTGTTGCATATTTTTGTTCAGTATAAGAAAACAAGCTCCCTTGCCCTGCTTGAATGCATTATTTATTGCATAAATCATGTGTGTGATGCCACCCTTACAAAAAAAGATTGCAGTAATGTTGAAGTCTAACTACAGTTACAGTGCAATTCCTTGGAATTGCTGAGTTATTCAGCAATTACTGCTTCCAAAATACCACAATTGGCTAGTTACTGGACTTTAACTGCAGTTTCAAAACTGCAATCTTTTTTTGTAAGGGCAAAATAACTAAATAAAGGAAAATATCTCCAGCCACAATGAACTGCAGTTTATATGTTTTGGACTATGTTTATCTTATTCCACCATTTTCCTTTAGTCAACATAACATGACCACAGCATTTTGCAGTGGGTCCTCCCCCATAAATAAACGGTGTATCCTCTATGATGATGAGAATGCAGCCCACGCATGGAAGAAAGAACACCCCCACAATTAGATTTTTCTCAAGTGACGTTGGTGCTTATTTTGGTAAGGGACCTAGAGAGTCAACGCAAAAAAAGAGAGTTAACGCTAGGGGCTTCTCTGATTGGATTAAAATAAGTCTTAGCGAGGGAGTGAAATAAGAGAAGAAATCAGGGGAAAACGGCGGTGGTGACAGTTGGCATAGAGACAATAAAAACCGGAATTCGAGGCGACGGTTCGCCGAGGCAGATATTTCTTCTTAGCACGAAAAAACGATTCGTGTATCGTCTGATATCGGTCAAATATGACAGCAATTTTTTTTATTGGAATTTAAGCAGCGTTCAAGTCGAATGGGGCGGGGTGATGTTTAAATTCCGGTAGAAAGAGAGCAAGAACACGGGTGAAGCTAAATGGGTACCAGAAGGAATGTAGACCCCGCTACATACGTAGCTGTTGTATCAGGGGATCTGAGAAGTTTTTATCGCGTTCTGTAAAAGGGAGGCGGTTTAAGACGGACTGGGGACGTCGCAGGCTGGGGAGCAGCGTGTATTTGCGGCGCACCTAACAATGAGGACGCTATTTGCATTCTGTTGTCTCTTCTTGATAACGAGAGGAACAGATCCGCCAACGGAGGGCAGGTCCCTGACAGACAACAACAACATGAACGTGACGGCCGACAGTAACAGAAGGTATATACAAATCGGGGACGGGACCTCCCAAGAATTTGAGTTTCCCGAAAACACTAAGGGCGTGATTGTAATCTCCAGTCAATACCGAAGCGCCGTAAGTACGAAGGGCCGCGAGAGCTGGAAGCAGACGGTCAATGTAAGCTCCTTGGATTCGGAGGTTCTTTCCATCCTGAATGTAAGTAACAGTCATGCGGGGCCCGTGAAGAGTTTCATTATCAGCATAAAGTCTGGGTTACCGGGTCGGGCACAACTGCTCATCCAGCTATTGGAGTTGGACCAGGATTCTTTCCCTGTTGTAATTGAAGAAAGGACAGACTACTGCATCAGGGTGGCGCCTGGCAGGGATGACCCAGCTGCCGGGCTCATACAGTCAGGCGTGCTGTCCCACTTTTCTGAGAACCCTGTCCTATTTGCCTTGCTGCCGCTCATCTTCATCAACAAGTGTGCCTTCGGGTGCAAGGTAGAGGTAGAGGTGCTGAGGGGTCTCCTGCGGAAGCCTGTGCCCCTCCTCTTGGGGGTTGCAGGGCAGTTCCTGGTCATGCCACTGTATGCCTATGGTCTGTCCAGGCTATGTTCCCTGCCAAAGGCCCTCTCCCTGGGCCTGGTCATCACATGCTCTGCCCCGGGCGGCGGCGGAGGCTACCTCTACAGCCTGCTACTGGGCGGGGACGTCACCCTGGCCATCTCCATGACCCTGGTGTCCACAGTTGTAGCTGCAGCAGCCATGCCCCTGTGCTCTGCCCTGTACGGCAGGCTACTGGGTGTCCACGCTGCCCTCCACGTGCCCTTTATCAAGATCCTGGGCACCCTTCTCTTCATTGCCATCCCCATCTCACTGGGCATGCTGGTGAAGCTACGTCTGCCCAAACTGACCCGCGTGCTGCTGGCACTGATCCGGCCCTTCAGCTTCGTGCTCATCGTGGGTGGCATCTTCATGGCCTACCAGATGGGGGCGTCTATCCTGGCCAACGTGAGACCTCAGATAGTGGTCGCGGGGGTGACCGTGCCCCTGTTTGGGCTGCTCCTAGGGTTTGGGATGGGGAAGCTGGCAGGGCTGGCAGTGCCACAGAGGAAGACGGTCAGTATTGAGGTGGGGGTGCAGAACAGTCTCTTGGCGCTGGCGGTTATGCAGCTGTCGTTCCGGCGGGCGGAGGCTGACTTTGCGTCCCAAGCGCCCTTCATAGTGGCGCTCAGCAGCACCTCTGAGATGCTCCTCATCGTCCTCGGTCACTTTGCCCATCGAAAGTTCTGTACCCCCACCACCCGGACTGAAACCTGATTGTAGACAAAGTTTCTGTTCTTAACCAAACCTGTGGAGGTCCCAGAGTGTTGGCTACAAATCACACACAACAATATGAAAACAATCATTGACATTGACACTGTGTACACAGGACAGCGAATGGACATTTTAAATAATGTATTTTTTCTTGAAACCAAAGGCCTTTTCCCGCTAACCCCCTTTTTTCTTCATTTTTTTTAATGAGATTGTACTGAAGAGTACCTCATGTAAATAGACCGAAAGAGAAATACCTATTAAAGAAAATATATTTTTCTATAAAACATTTTTTGTAATTGAAATTATTGATTTGTTTACAAGAGGTCTATGTGTCAAAGGAATGGGAATGGTTTTGAAAACAGATTGTTTGTCAGATGGAAAAGTATGGTGTTTGAAAACTACTGTTACTAATTTTGTTGTTCTGGATTCAAATATGGTTTTCTAAGAGTCCATGTACTTTATAAAGAGGAGACGTAAAGAAATAAAAGCATTCATAAAAGCAGTCTTGAGTTTGTCCAAGGAGGATCTTTATTTAAACAAGGAATCTTAACACTGAGACGTACTAAAGTAACAATTGTGCTGCAGCACAGCTGAGCAATATAGCCAGTACCTTTGTTTCTTAGGGTGTTTCCGTGACAATATTTGCCTGTGCATAATATTTGTGGACTGATTAACAGGTTTCTTTGTGTGTGCCAATGCGAGGACATTTGCATGTGTCTTTGCATTGTGTATTTGCATTTGTATTATAACAATCTCATAACACATCTATGTTTGCATGTTATGTTAATGTTTCTAAGCCTTTTTACTCCTGAAATGGAGGTTGTAGTTTTCAATATACATTTTTTTTTGTGTAGTACATAGGTCTTTGTGAGAGGGCATGTTATGACTGGAATGAACGTGATTTTTCGGCAGGTGAAATATGCTCATACAGTCATAATAGCTGCCTACAGTGATTTTGAAAAGTATTCAGACCCCTTGACTTTTCACCCATTTTGTTATGTTATGGCTTTATTTTAAAATGGATAAAACAATTTAAACTCAGCAATCTATACACAATACCCCATAATGACAAAGCAAAAACAGGTTTTTAGAAAATGTAGCTAATTTATTAAAAATCAAAAACAGAAATACCTTATTTACATAAGTGTTCAGACCCTTTGCTATGAGACTCAAAACTGAGCTCAGATACATCCTGTTTCCATTGATCATCCTTGAGATGTTTCTACAACTTGATTGGAGTCCAGCTGTGGTAAATTAAATTGATTGGATATGATTTGGAAAGGCACACACCTGTCTATATAAGGTCCCACAGTTGACAGTGTATGTCAGAGTAAAAACCAAGCCATGAGGTCGAAGGAATGGTCCATAGAGCTTCGAAACAGGATTGTGTTGAGGCACAGATCTGGGGAAGGGTACCAAAACATGTCTGCAACATTGAAGATCCCCAAGAACACAGTGGCCTCCATCATTCTTACATGGAAGAAGGTTGAAACCACTAAGACTCTTCCTAGAGCTGGCTGCCCAGCCAAACTTAGCAATTGGGGGAGAAGGGCCTTGGTCAGGGAGGTGACCAAGAACCTGATGGTCCCTCTGCACTCTGACAGACCTCCAGAGTTCCTCTGTGGAGATAGGATAACCTTCCAGAAGGACAGCCATCTCTGCAGCACTCCACCAATCAGGCCTTTATGGTAGTGTGACTAGACAGAAGCCACTCCTCAGTATTAGGCACATGACAGCCCACTTGGAGTTTGCCAAATAGGCACCTAAAGACTCTCAGATCATGAGAAACAAGATTCTCTGGTGTGATAAAACTCAGATTTAACTCTTTGACCTGAATGCTAAGCGTCATCTCTGGAGGAAACCTGGCACCATCCCTACGGTGAAGCATGGTGGTGGCAGCATCATGCTGTGGGGATGTTTTTCAGCGGCAGGGGCAGGGAGATTAGTCAAGATCGAGGGAAAGATGAATGGAGCAAAGTACAGAGAGGTCCTTGAAGAAAATCTGCTTCCAGAGCGCTCAGGACCTCAGACTGGGGTGAAGGTTCACCTTCCAACAGGACAATGACCCTAAGCACACAGCCAAGACAACACAGGAGTGGCTTCGGGACAAGTCTCTGAATGTCCTTGAGTGGCCCAGCCAGAGCCCTGACTTGAAGCCGATCGAACATATCTGGAGAGACCTGAAAATAGCTGTGCAGCCACACTTCCCATCCAACCTGACAGCGTTTGAGAGGATCTGCAGAGAAGAATGGGAGAAACTCTCCAAATACAGGGGTAGCAAGCTTGTAGCGTAATACCCAAGAAGACTCGAGGATGTAACCGCAGCCAAAGGTGGTTCAACAAAGTACTGAGTAAAGGACCTGAATACTTATGTAAATGTGATGAGTTTTTGAATTTTTTACAAAAATTCTCAAAACCAGTTTTTGTTTTGTCATTATGGGTTATTATGTGTCAAGTGATGGGGGATAAAACAATTGATTCCATTTTAGAATAAGGCTATAACGTAACAGAATTTGGAAAAAGTCAAGGCATCGGAATACTTTCCCGAATGCACTCTATGTATTCATTTTCTGGCAAAAGCAAAACTGACACCTTATGGGAGTGAACGTTTTGTAAAAGGCATTTTTGTAAGTGTTTATCCCTTTTACACCACTCAAGTATTTTAATTACTGTGTTTCTCTGCCTATTTGTAGTGGGAAACGGCATTGGAGCTTGGTTTTGGCACAAGACGTGGGAGCTCAGGAATGTAGCATGTATGCTGAAGTCTATGGGCTGAACTCTGTTGTTTGAAAGGGCTTGGTCAATATTCGCATACTTCAACTGCTGAGCGAAGTGGGGAGCCACTGTATTTTGTTTTCCTGTAAATTCAGCCCATGCATTCCACCTCGTATTCTGCTGCACAGAGACAGACGGAGACATAAGGCCTAAACTATTTCACAGATACACACTATATACTCTAATTTACCTGGTATGATATTTCTCTTCTTGGTGCTACAGAGCCAAGAGGTTACCATATGAGCTGTGTGGTTTGTAAAATCCTACGCAAACTAAGCAAAGTGCCCCTTTGTAAGTTGTACTTTGAGGAAATGCCTAAAGTGTCACTTCCATTAGAGAAATGGGTGAAGTACCTGCTGTGGGTGCAAGGACAGTGTCACGTCCACTTGAGCAACAGCTCAGATTGTTTCTCCCAGGTAACAGTGTCCACTGTACTTTACAGGTTGACAGGTGATTACATGACACTGTTCCAGCAGCTGCAGTATTTACACTTCCTATGCTGTGGTTTAGTGACACAATAGGGAAGAAAACACTTAACAATTCATGAGACAGATGGGATTACATTTTAATGAGTTGTTTTCACCTTCTATGAGCAGGTTTCTTGCCGCAGTGCCAGGGTGTCTAGGAAAACATGGGTGGAATTCCCAGAAAATCCTCAAAAATATTCTCATTCGTGTGTGCTTGTATCTCCAGTAGGCCTATTCACTGGAACGACAAACAAAGGAAGACTGTCTGAAGGGCATACAATTCTCTCATCTTATGTTCAAACTTTTGCATATGAGCCATTCTCACACAAAATAGAGACAGATACAATTATGAACCAGGGCTAGTCTCATCTGGTCCATCGACGGTATGGATGGATAGCTCATAGTCATAGCTGTACTGAAATTGCCTTCAAGTCGATGTTCTTGCTGCATTGGTGCTGTTTATTTATTTAACCTTTATTAAACTAGGCAAGTCAGTTAAGAACAAATTCTTATTTTCAATGACGGCCTAGGAACAGTGGGTTAACTGCCTGTTCAGGGGCAGAACGAGGAACAACTTAACAGAGGAACATTCTGTTCAGTGACTAAACAATGTGTCTGTTTAGAGTAATAAACTGTAGAACCTCACATTACTGCTGTCGCAGACATTTTCATCATCCCAGTGACAGTGTAGCTCTAATGGACTAGCTGGTGCCATTTACCTTCAACAGATCGATCAGCAAGAGAGACAGACTGAAATGTTAGCCTTGCCAACCCTGATAATACATTCATCTGTTTGTCCCATGTCCTGTCGGAGGAGATTGATATTTAGATGGTCATTAAAATTGCCTCTGTTCATTGTGTTAAGATGCATTTAATCAAAATAATTAGCTATTAGTTTGATTTCATAAAATACTTTTGGATGGATACATGTTGGATCGATGGGGTTGGAGGGAATTTATTTTCCTGTTAATACTGAATTTACTATTAATTATTAAACTTTATGTATTTCTTACTATATTTTTTTCTTTTGAGTGGCAGCATACAGGTTTTGTGAACTTATAATGGGGTGGCAGGGTAGCGTAGTGGTTAAAGCGTTGGACAAGTAACTGGAAGGTTGCAAGTTCAAACCCCTGAGCTGACAAGTTACAAATCTGTCGTTCTGCCCCTGAACAGGCAGTTAACCCACTGTTCCTAGGCCATCATTGAAAATAAGAATTTGTTCTTAACTGACTTGCCTGATTAAATAAAGGTATAAAAAAATAATGTGAAATGGAAATGTACCTGTAACATTATCCATTTTTCCCATTCTTTTCTGCAGATCCTCTCAAGCTCTGTCAGGTTGGATGTTGAGTGTCGCTGCACAGCTATTTTCAGGTCTCTCCAGAGATGTTTGATCGGCTTCAAGTCGGGGCTCTGGCTGGGCCAGTCAAGAACATTCAGAGACTTGTTCTGAAGCCACTCCTGCATTCTCTTGACTGTGTGTTTATGGTCGTTGTCCTGTTGGAAGGTGAACTTTCACCCCTGTCTGAGGTCCTGAGTGCTCTGGAGCAGGTTTTGATCAAGGCTCTTTCTGTACTTTGCACCCTTCATCTTTCCCTCAATCCTGACCAATTTCCCAGTCTCCGCCACTGAAAAACATCCCCACAGCATGATGCTGCCACCACCATGCTTCACCGTCCGTAGGGATGGTGCCTGATTTTCTCCAGACATGACGCTTGGCATTCAGGTCAAAGAGTTCAATGTTGGTTTCATCAGACCAGAGAATCTTGTTTTTCATGGTCTTAGAGTCCTTTAGGTGCCTTTTTGGCGAACTACAAGTGCGCTGTCAGTTGCCTTTTACTGAGGAGTGACTTCCGTTTGGCCACTCTACCATCAAGGCCTGATTTGGTGGAGTGCTGCAGAGATGGTTGTCCCTCTGGAAGGTTCTCCCATCTCCACAGAGGAACTCTGGAGCTCTGTCAGAGTGACCATCAGGTTCTTGGTCACCTCCCTGACCAAGGTCCTTCTCCCCCGATTTCTCAGTTAGGCCTGGCGGCCAGCTCTAGGAAGAGTCTTGGTAGTTCCAAGCTTCTTCCATTTAAGAATGATGTAGGGCACTGTGTTCTTGGGGACCTTTAATGCTGCAAAATTGTTTTTGGTACCCTTCCCCAGATCTGTGCCTCAACACAATCCTGTCTATGAGCTCTACGGACAATTCCTTCAACCTCAGGGCTGGGCTTTTGCTCTGACTTGCACTCTCAACTGTCAGACCTTATATAGACAAGTGTGTGCCTTTCCAAATAATTTCCAATCAATTGAATGTACTACAGGTGAATTCTAATCAAGTTGTAGAAATATCTCATGGATGATCAATGGAAACAGCATGCACCTGAGCTCAATTTCGAGTCACATAACAAAGGGTATAATATTATGTAAATAAGTTATTTTGTTTTTTATTGTTAATACATTAGCAAACATTTCTAAAAACCTGTTTTCACTTTGTCATCATGGGGTATTGTGTGTAGATTGTAATCAATTTTAGAATAAGGCTGTAACGTATCAAAATGTCTAAAAAGGGAAGAGGTCTGAATACTTTCTGAATAAAGTGTACATATATTATTATCTGCCATTCACCTCACATCAGTCTGTACATCCAACGATGTATTGTGTTGCAGCTGTGGTAACGGTGTTGGTGCGAGCTGGTTTTGACGAGACCATGCAGGAGGCTCTCCCTGGTTTGCTGTTCAGTGCTGGATGACATGCTCTCCTGTGAGTTTGAATGTCCCCTCTCATTGCAGCTCGAAACTGCTTTCAATAGACAGAGGCTGTGTTTTATCCAACTGCTAATATTCATTTCTGAACCTGTGTTTTTGTTATTTTTAGGTGTGCTGGATACTGGTGAAACAGCAGCGGAATGATGGTGAGGTGGAAAAGGCTGCTAATCAAACAGAATTATAAAACATACATAATAATAAGCTAACTCTCTCTCCTCTGCTCTCATCCTTCTAGACCTATCGGCTGCCTTCGATACTGTGAACCATCAGATCCTCCTCTCCACCCTCTCCGAGTTGGGCATCTCCGGCGCGGCCCACGCTTGGATTGCGTCCTACCTGACAGGTCGCTCCTACCAGGTGGCGTGGCGAGAATCTGTCTCCTCACCACGCGCTCTCACCACTGGTGTCCCCCAGGGCTCTGTTCTAGGCCCTCTCCTATTCTCGCTATACACCAAGTCACTTGGCTCTGTCATAACCTCACATGGTCTCTCCTATCATTGCTATGCAGACGACACACAATTAATCTTCTCCTTTCCTCCTTCTGATGACCAGGTGGTGAATCGCATCTCTGCATGTCTGGCAGACATATCAGTGTGGATGACGGATCACCACCTCAAGCTGAACCTCGGCAAGACGGAGCTGCTCTTCCTCCCGGGGAAGGACTGCCCGTTCCATGATCTCGCCATCACGGTTGACAACTCCATTGTGTCCTCCTCCCAGAGCGCTAAGAACCTTGGCGTGATCCTGGACAACACCCTGTCGTTCTCAACTAACATCAAGGCGGTGGCCCGTTCCTGTAGGTTCATGCTCTACAACATCCGCAGAGTACGACCCTGCCTCACACAGGAAGCGGCGCAGGTCCTAATCCAGGCACTTGTCATCTCCCGTCTGGATTACTGCAACTCGCTGTTGGCTGGGCTCCCTGCCTGTGCCATTAAACCCCTACAACTCATCCAGAACGCCGCAGCCCGTCTGGTGTTCAACCTTCCCAAGTTCTCTCACGTCACCCCGCTCCTCCGCTCTCTCCACTGGCTTCCAGTTGAAGCCCGCATCCGCTACAAGACCATGGTGCTTGCCTACGGAGCTGTGAGGGGAACGGCACCTCAGTACCTCCAGGCTCTGATCAGGCCCTACACCCAAACAAGGGCACTGCGTTCATCCACCTCTGGCCTGCTCGCCTCCCTACCACTGAGGAAGTACAGTTCCCGCTCAGCCCAGTCAAAACTGTTCGCTGCTCTGGCTCCCCAATGGTGGAACACAGTCCCTCACGACGCCAGGACAGCGGAGTCAATCACCACCTTCCGGAGACACCTGAAACCCCACCTCTTTAAGGAATACCTAGGATAGGATAAAGTAATCCTTCTCACCCCCCCCCCCTTAAAAGATTTAGATGCACTATTGTAAGGTGGCTGTTCCACTGGATGTCATAAGGTGAATGCACCAATTTGTAAGTCGCTCTGGATAAGAGCGTCTGCTAAATGACTTAAATGTAATGTAAATGTAATATTCACTCTTGTATGTATCTCTTTTTGTTGGAAAAGGGTACAGATGTTTGATGCTTCCTTGTGTGGTGTGTCCATCACCTGATGCACTGTTTCTTCTCCCACTCTGTCTCATACACTCACCTACAGACTGAAAGTTAAAATCACAGAATATGTTATCATTGACATCTCTCTTTAATATAGGGCCTCTTGTAAAACAGCCATCTATATCATCTATCTCATCTGTGTTCTCCTCAACCTATATTCTACATAGTATTTAATACCATTGCCATGCAAAGAGAGCGGGGCTTTGCTAAAAACCTGCATACTGTTGACCTCCTTGTTTCGTAATGTAAATGGCTGGTGCTCTGTTCTAAAGAAACATCTATATATACCTTAGTACATCTATAAATACATTACCATGTCTGGTTAATGTGAGCTGCTCTTCCAAATATGTATTTTGTCATGTAGTTGTTTGTGAGGTATTGGTGTGTATGGGTGTGACTGACCACATACATCTGAAGTGAATGATGATGTACCTGTGGGTGTGAGTTATGGCATTAGGGTGTTTTTACAGGACATTGTGAAATTACAGTAGGGTATGTTAAAACCGGTCTATAGAAAAACAAGTGTGACCTTATAATAGAGAGTTGTGATGTGACTGTATCTGTGGTGTGATATAACATCTATCCCTTTCTCTTTCTCTGTCCTAGTTGGCAGTGATATTCAAGGTAGAGGAGCTGCTTTCACAACTGCAGTAAGTACTGGAGACTCGTGAGGTTAACTGGAAGCATGTGCTCTCCTGTCTCTCCACCCTGCTCGTGTACAATCCAAACACCCAGCCAAGCCTCAAAGGTACACACACACACACACACACACACACACACACACACACACACACACACACACACACACACACACACACACACACACACACACACACACACACACACACACACACACACACACACACACACACACACACACACACACACAGACACATAGACACTTAGTCTTAGTGTTTTCCCCTCATACAGTGAATGGTTTAAGGCTAGTCCCCTCAGAGTTTAGTTAGTGGCTACTAGAATACCAATATGTTGGTCCCCTCTCTTAGACAAAGTTGACTTCTCTCCTGTCTTCCTGGATGTGTTTCGGCGGTGCCGGCAGTTACCATTGGAACAGTAAGAAGTCTGTGGTTTTCCTGCTGAAGTTCCTGTCGGACATAGTGTCCTTTGACCCCCGCAGTACCTGAAGGTCAGGTGACAGATACTCTGGCTCTGCTTTAACACTTTACTGCTGGACTGGGCCTTTAGTCAGACTGGTTCCCTTGCCAAGACCAGACTGGCTGACCTGAAGGTAGGGCCTAGAGAGTCACTGAACCAGTATGTGAGGCGTATATGGATCAGCTGAGACAACCCAGTTATTCCAATGTATCTAACTCTGACTGGTTGACATACCATACCACAAACCCTCTCATTCAGCAGCTCATTCATCTCCTCTCCTCCAGCTGTATGAACAGGGTCCCCCTCTCTCTGTCTGCAGGAGATTGGCCTTTATGAGGATGTCTCTAGGGCAGGAGCTCTTGTGCAGGTTTGAGCGCCCTCTGCTGGTTGTGTCTCTTCAATTAATGTTTTTCATGTGTTAATTATGTGTGTATCAGTCTTGTGTGTTTGTGTGCAATCTTCCTTCTCAGCCCCAGTGTCAGGCAGGTCAGGATGTGGACAAGGCAGTCTCTTTGTTTGAGAGCACAGGAAGGATATCTGCCACAGTCATCATGGAGGGCTGGTAGGTACCCTAAAAATATAGCATCAAAATGCTGCATAACTCTCACAAATCACCTATTGAGATCAATGTACCGATGACTTATACATGTCGTATTGTGTTCTGCACTGTGTCTTTTTGTAAGTGTCGCTACTCTTGCACTCTTTTCCTACTCCAGCATGTTCAGAAGGCCATATTTCCTGACTCGTTTTCTCCCTGCCCTCCTAACTCCACGTGTGGTAAGACTTATTCTCTCTTGGTTTAAAATGAATGGATTTTATTGAATGGTGTGTTCACATGCTCTGTCCAGGTATTGTATTCGTTGTCTCTGTCCAGTCAGCTGCATGTAAAGCCTGAAATAAGGATGAATTTCATAGATTCACTCAAAAAGTAAGTTCTGGTATTCACACTCACAGCCATACAACCACTGACTGACCACACAGTTTTCTGTTATCGCTTTGAGTCTGATACAGATGTTTTGTGTATGTTGATTCCAGTTGTTTGTTCAAATAGTTAAACAAAAACACACACACACACACACATACAAATCAAACCAGTCTTATTATCTCTGACTTGACAGAGTTGTCTGGCCAGGATCTTCCACACGCTGAGTATTGTGTTCTTAATGTGCTGAGGAACTGGTTGGCCAGACAATCATCAAGCTTCATGTAGATGAGTCGACTTCCCCTGAGCTGCACAATAAAGTCGGAAGGAATGCCAGGAACTGCCAACTGTCCTCCTGTCTCTGCATTTCTCCCTCTCTTCTACTTCTTCTTCTTCTTCTACTGTTTTTCTCCTCTTTTTCTGCTCTGTCTCAACTATTTAATTTCCTACTCTATTTGTCTGTCGTTCTAGTTATTTCTGATGCCACACTCACTGTTTCAGTCTCTCACACTGTCTGTCTGTCCTGTCTATGTTCAGGTGGAGAACATGATCCTCAGGAGATTCTGCCAGAGACTTTTGGACGCCTCCGGAATAAGAAATAATACAGAATTGTCACTACTTGATTTTCTTTCCAGTCCATCTGCACATAGTTGTGTATATTATGTTCTTCTTAGCCTCCACAAGTGTAACTGCAAGTCAGCTTAAAACTGCACTTCTCTCCTTTGAGCTTAATGTGCTCTGTGACCCAAGACCGAGCCCCTTGGTGTCCCAGTTTGTCAACATCCTGCTGGGTCACAGACAGCTGCTCACTGCCCTCCTGCACCGCATGTGGGACCTGCTCCACAACAAGGGGATCATGTGGGATCTGTCTCGCTCTCCATCTAATTTTCCCTCTCTCTTGCTCTCGCTCTCTCCATCTCACTTTCCCTCTCTCTCTCACTCTCTCCAACTCATTTTCCCTCTCTCTCTCGCTCTCCATCTTATTTTCCTGCTCTCTCTCTCTCTTTCTTACCCCCTCTACTTTTTCTTATAGCCTCTCATAGTCTTCTTTTGTCCTTCCCTATAGGGGGGTGTCATTAAATTGTGCACCTTCATGCCTCCCAGGCTGTGCCCACCCCTGCTGCCCGGCCCTGTGTCTGTTCCGGAGGCACTGGCCACTGCCTTGCCCTGCCCTGCCCAAAACCATAATGCTCTTCTGTGTTAGGTGGGTGAGACTGGAGAGGGACCCTCAGCATCTAGAATGACATGATACTAATTATACAGTATATTGTAAACCAAAAGGCACAGCTCAATAGGACAGTGCTATCATAATAGTATGTATTTATGTGGACTGCTTTGTTTTTGTTGGCCAGATTCTGCGTGGCTGCCAGTTTACTATGGGCTCTGTAGGATTGAGTCACAGTTTTAACCGCAGCAGTAGAATCATCCCTGCAGCCTCAATAAAAAGGTACCGGTATGCATGTTCTTTTCCCAGGGTCACTGAAATTATTCTTATCATCCAGCCACACTCTGAGATGCCCTTTATGCAAGCAGCAGGGGGGTGCTGTTTTAGCGGAATGTCACATACGCCTACAGTTGTACCTCTCTGCTTGACTGCACAGAGACATGTCCTGCCTAGCCCTGAATTGGTGTGTGTGCATGTGCGCGTGTGTATTTGCAGATGCTGTACCTCATTTCCAGACTAATGCCAGCTGTGAGGAGGTTGCCGATTGAAGCGAGTGGGGAATTTGAGCATGTGGAGTCAGACAGACAGGGTGAGCAGGAGAATCATGGGTTGTGGAAGAGTGTTACTGACACAAATACGACTGTGAGGAAATCTGACTTGGCGCTATGGAAACACGCCCCCCTTCCGTCTCCTAGTAAAACTCCCAGAATCCCAAGTGAGGCAACAGATTTAAACCTGCACAGTCTAGAACTTTGTCCCTCTCCTGGGGACCAAGGGAGCTGTGCAGTAGACATGAGGACAGTCTGCTCACACATTCCTAACGCCATCATGGACCAGCAGACAGGGTCAGTATTGGACTGATCTATAACCCATCCAATAGACATTGTTGAAGTCAGTTCAGTATCAGTATTGTTTTGAAATCAGAGTGAAGAGGACTCTGGACTGTGAGACCATCATCGAATATATCAACTAGTATCAGGTATGCCCATATAGGGGTTAAGAGAGGGAGGGAAGCATGGACTATAACAGAGCAGGATGATTAAGTTGGCTACAGTCTGAATACATGTGTGAATCCATAGTTCACTTCTCATCTGGACCAAACCTGTTAAAATCAAGACACTTATTTTTACAGAAATACTATGATGTGTTTCCCAGATGTGATTATTATTGTTATACTGCATCTCTTTGTGTATTAGAGGAAGGGCAGCTTCCAAGCTGGCCTGCTGCACTACCATCTCACAGCACACTTATTAACAGTAAATTGGTTCTATTCTTAGATTATTAGCTGTACTGCTATAGACATGGGTAGACAAACATCACAATATGTTGTATCATCCACCTCTGGCCTGCTCGCATCCACCTCTGGCCTGCTCGCCTCCCTACCACTGAGGAAGTACAGTTCCCGCTCAGCCCAGTCAAAACTGTTCGCTGCTCTGGCCCCCCAATGGTGGAACAAACTCCCTCACGACGCCAGGACAGCGCAGTCAATCACCACCTTCTGGAGACACCTGAAACCCCACCTCTTTAAGGAATACCTAGGATAGGATAAGTAATCCTTCTCACTCCCCCCTAAAAGATTTAGATGCACTATTGTAAAGTGGCTGTTCCACTGGATGTCATAAGGTAATGCACCAATTTGTAAGTCGCTCTGGATAAGAGCGTCTGCTAAATGACTTAAATGTAAATGTAAATGTATCATAAGAAATTGGAATATCTTCCCTCTTTTTATTTTTCATAGACTGTGCTCATGGCAGGGGCTGTCCCCTGAGCTGTAACTGTCCATCAGGAGAAGTGAATATAACGAAATCCCCGATCAGTCTTCACTGTCCACTGCTCCTCGTCTCTGCTAGTGTACAGTACATTATACTACCAGGAACACTTCTGATTGTTAATCTGAGGTGAAGTACACCTTAATCTGAGAGTTTTAATATATTATGCTGACTGAGTGTAATTTGTGTGTGTGTTGGACAGCATTCGTGGGGCTGTCTCTCCCCTGTGTTGGTGTCTCTGGTGTCGCCTTACTGACGGACAGCCCCTGCCTCAGCAGCTGCAGGTCCTGGCTGACTGTCACTTGTGGGCCTACAGATAAAACAGGATCATGCGTACATGCCTGTGTATATAGAACATATACTGATAATACTCCTATACAAACTAAATGTTTACTTTTATTTCAATGTTATTTTTGAGAGTGATGATTAAGTTCATGTGCAAGTTCAAAGAAGGGGTGTCATGCCCCGTTCCCTCTGCCCCGCCTCTGCTCCTGGAAGCCTGTCTGCACTGTGTATGGGAGGGCCAGGGGAGTGGCCAAGGCACTCTGGCAGAGCAGCACAGACAGGTGAGGACAATTCTTTTCCCTATCATAAAGTTTTTCAAACTCAACCTAGATGTTTGTTCA
This sequence comes from Oncorhynchus keta, assembly GCF_023373465.1. NCBI lineage: Eukaryota > Metazoa > Chordata > Actinopteri > Salmoniformes > Salmonidae > Oncorhynchus > Oncorhynchus keta. The sequence goes on along the minus strand of NC_068442.1, from coordinate 31,300,509 downwards.
ATAGTTTCACTAGCCATGTTTGTAATCTTTGACAGAGTGGAACACGTAACACAGCCAATTAAGAAAATCTAATTCACACCACCTAAAGGACAGAGGTCAACGTGCAAAGAAAACGAAACCCACACATACGTAGGTTTCTTGATATATGCAGTTAAGGCAAAATATATTGGCACCCTTGTACTTTGTTCAAATTATTCCTTATTTCTTCTAAAATAAGTTGAAATTGAAAAAAAAGTTTGGTCTTCACACCTTATTGGATTTTCAACATTGCAATAGGCAACCCAGAGCTAGCACTTGGTTGCACAGCTTTTATCCAAGATAACAGCCAACAAATGTTTCTAGTGGCCATCAATGAGCTTGCTGCACCTTTCTACTGGCACTTTGGCCCACTCACAGCAAACTGCTGAAGAGGGGTGGCCTCCACCAACTGCTGTTTTTCAGATTTTGCCATAGGTTATTGATGTGATTCAGATCTGGACTCTTCGCTCACCACTCCAGATCAGTCCAGTCCTCCTCCGAGAACCATTCCAGGGTGCGTTTTATGTATTTTTGGGGTAGTTGTCCTACACACAACCTTGACCAGAGACGCTTTTTGAACACTGGGTTGAACATTGCACTCCAAAACACCTTCATAATCTGCTGATTTGTATTTGTATTTATTATGGATCCCCATTAACTCTTCCTGGGGTCTGGCAAAATGAAGGCATTTATACAATTTTAAAAACATTTTTTTATTTTTTATAAAAAAAACATCAGGCCCATACTCCACTACCACATATCTACAATGCAAAATCCATGTGTGTATAGTGCATATGTTATCATGTGTTTGTATGCATTCTGTTCAATAAAGTGAATTTTCACCTGCTTTTTAAATCTGATTCTACTGCTTGCATCAGTTACCTGATGTGGAACAGAGTTCCGTGTAGTCATGGCTCTATGTAGTACTGTGCGCTTCCCATAGTCTGTTCTGGACTTGGGGATTGGATGGACTCTGTCATTCCTGTAGATTATCTTCTGTTTCCAGGCGGTGTCAAAGTTCATCTATAAAAGTGACTCCAGCAGAGATACAATAATTTCAAGATGTCTTGCACACTTTCAAGGCCCCCAGTTCCAGAGGCAGCAAAGAAACCCCACAGCATTATCGCACCTCCTCCATAATTGATTGTGGGGAGGGTGTTCTTCTCTTTGAATGCTTCATTTTTTAAATGTCAACTTATTTTAAAGAAATTGGGAGTTATTTTAAAAAAAAGTGAAAAGGTGTCCTTATATTTGGCTGCAACTGTAGGATTCTTGGAATATTCTTGGAATATTTTGGTAATTGTGACATATAAACACTGACTCTCACATGCTCAGCACTAACCTTTGGCTTCACACAAACAGTTTCTGATTCATCATTCAGGAGCAGAGACACTCAAATGATAAGGGAAACGACTCAGCAGTTTTCTATTAGAGACGTGATCATTGTCACGAGACTCCCTTTTAAGTAATTTATTGTGGAAACTGGCATGTAGGCTCACGTCTTCTTCTACTGCCATTTCTCCCCAGCTGCTGGTGTTTCTGCTGTTCGTCTGTGTGATCGACCTCCTCACAATTTTTCTCACACCCTAGGTACTTTTACACATTTTTGGCATATAGCAGATGCTCTTATACAGAGCAATTTGTCAGTGCATTCATTTTAAGATAACTAGATGGGACAACCAAATATCACAGTTATAGTAAGTACATTTTCCTCAAAGTCAGTGCTAGTAGTGTGGGTGGGAAAGGTGTGGGCACAGTGGGATTTAGTCAATGCCAGGAGATTTTCCTGGTTAGGTTACGTGGTCAGGGAACTCCTAGCCCTACATACTAAACAATGTAATAGTAATGTATTCAACAGACTAAAACTCCTTTTACATTAACAAAACACCACATAACTGTAATGTTTATCATACAACATTTTGTGTCTCTGATGCTATATTGGGTTTTTATATATAATGTTTAAAAAAATCAAGAACAAGGCCCATACCAGCCTGTAGCCATGGCAACAGAGGAATACACAAGACTGATGCCTCTCATTTTATAGATATATTTACTTGGTCAAACTGTCAGCGTTGTCCTCAGTGTCATCCATTTTCTTGTTTATATGCGAGTTCTGTATGTGTATTGTGTTTTGTTTCCCTTCCAGCCTGGTCCCCCATCTTAACTCTGAGATGTTGGAGAGGACATTGAAGGCCCCAGGGTTCCTGTGCTCTGCTACTCATCCTTTATCAAGCTCTTTATGGATGGCCAGACTTCTTTCCCTTTGACCGAGCACCCAACTGATGAGGTGAGCTTACTTTGATTCACAAAAAAGGCACAGATAATAATGTTTAATAATCATACATCTACACTATGGTTGACTGGTATGTGGTCAACAAACTACTGACAGTAGCATTTTTCTGAATCTGTGTTTTGGTCTCGCAGATGGACCCCTCCCAGATTCTGACCCGGGCCCAGTAGGTACTTCTGAAGACTCTCTGACATCCCTTAACCTCACTGTCTCAACATCAGCTGAACCAGGTAACACATTTGTGTGCACTGACCACCCAGAGCAAGGCTGATCTCAGTCTGTAGCCCAGAGAGTAGGACTGGGTTGAAATCAGCTGGATATGACATAATGATACATTTATTAGGATTTCACAAACATCAAACATTACACAAATACAGCCTATGATAACTTTCTGGGCTTCACCACATGTCAGACTGCTTTTTACCAATGGCTCTCAAAACACTGCAGATTGATATACCATTGTACTTTCTTTGACCCACATAATACCCTATTGAGTGACCCTCTCTCTCTCCCCCCTGTTCCTTAGCTGGAGGTCTTATGTGTTGACCTGGAAGCAGCTCTGATCTTTCAACTCAGCCCTTCCAGCCTCAGCCAAGAGTTGGACTTCCTCTGCGTTAGGAAAGTATTCAGACACCTTGACTTTTTTCATATTTTGTTACGTTAGCCTTATTCTAAAATGGATTAAATAGTTTTCCCCCTTCAATCTACACACAATACCCCACAATGACAAAGCAAAAAATATTTATCACGTTTGTTGAAGCACCTTTGGCAGCGAGTATCAAATCAAATCAAATCAAATGACCCTTTACTCAGTGATATCTCAAAGTTGTTGAAACAATGCACCTTTCCCTAGAAAGCAAAACCTAGCCTAGAGAGGAACCGGGCTACAGTCTCTTCTGGCTGTGCCGGGTAAGTCAGAACATGACCAAGATGTTCAAATGTTCATAAATGACCAGCATGGTCGAATAATAATAAGAGAACAGTTGAAACTGGAGCAGCAGCACAGTCAGGTGGACACAGCAAGGAGCTGTATTTGGGGCACGGTTTCAGGTCCTGGAGCAGGAGCATTGGACTGGGGACAGCAAGGAGTCCTCATGTCAGATCCTGGGACATCTTCTTGGGTAAGCTCTGTCTCCCATTCTTCTCTGCAGATCCTCTCAAGCTCTGTCGGGTTGGATGGGGAGCGTCACTGCACATCTAGTTCCAGGTCTCTACAGAGATGTTCGATCAGGTTCAAGTCCGGTCCTGGCTGTGTGCGTAGGGTCGTTGTCCTGTTGAAAGGTGAACCTTCATCCCAGTCTGAGGTCCTGAGCGCTCTGGAGCAGGTTTTCATCAAGGATCTCCGTACTTTGCTCCGTTCATCTTTCCCTCGATCCTGACTAGTCTCCCAGTTCAGCCGCTAAAAAACATGCTCACAGCATGAATCTGCCACCACCATGCTTCACCGTAGGGATGGTGCCAGGTTTCCTCCAGACTTGACATTCAGGTCAAAGAATTCAATCTTGGTTTCATCAGACCAGAAAATGTTGTTTCTCATAGTCTGAGAGTCTTTAGGTGCCTTTTGGCAAACTACAAGCGGGCTCTCAAGTGCCTTTTACTGAGGAGTGGCTTCCATCTGGCCACTCTACCATAAAGGCCTAATTGGTGGAGTTCTGCAGAGATGGTTGTCCTTTTGGAAGCTTCTCCAATCTACACAGAGGAACTCTGGAGCTCTGTCAGAGTGACCAGCAGGTTCTTGGTCACCTCACTGACCAAGGCCCTTCTCCCCAAATTGCTCAGTTTGGCTGGGCAACCAGCTCAAGGAAGAGTTTTGGTGGTTCCAAACTTCTTCCATTTACAAATGACGGAGGCCACTGTGTTCTTGGGGACCATCAATGCTGCAGAAATGTTTTGGTACCATTCCCCAGATCAGTCTCTCGACAAAATCCTGTCTCAGAGCACTACGGACAATTCCTTCAACCTAGTTGTAGAAATATCTCAAGTATGATTAATGGAAACAAGATGCACCCGAGCTCAATTTTGAGTCTCATAGCAAAGGGCCTGAATACCTATGTGTGTGTGTGTGTGTGTGTGTGTGTGTGTGTGTGTGTGTGTGTGTGTGTGTGTGTGTGTGTGTGTGTGTGTGTGTGTGTGTGTGTGTGTGTGTGAAATTCTTGGACCGGTGCAAGACGGACGAAAGCGAAAGCATTTGCCAAGAATGTTTTCATTAATCAAAAATGTTTGTATTATATATATATATATATATATACATTTTTAAAACCTTTTCACTTTGTCATTATGGGGTATTGTGTGTAGATTGAGGATTTGTATTTATTTAATACATTTTAGAATAAGGCTGTAAAGTAACAAAATGTGGAGAAGGGGTCTGAATACTTTCAGAATGGACTGTGTGTGTGTGAGAGAAATATATGGGGCTACAGGCACACCCGTGGACTGTTACTGAAGTTTGGCTTCCTTGAATCATGACAACTTGCCTTCCCTTCATGAACAATATATGTATGGGGGAGTTTGAAAACTTGGTCTTTGTCCTCCCATGAAGAATATACTTGGCTAGCTACATGATAATGTTGCCTTAAGGATATAATTATAGAGCAGAAAAACACTAAAATAAGTATCACACAGCTTACCTGGCTTTGAAAGAGGATCCGCTAGCTGTGCTCCTTTTAGACGTACAGTCATCAATACATAGTGCACGTATAACTTATTAACCTTATTCTCTACCTCAAGTTAATTAGTCACATTAGCCATGACCATTTTACACCAGACTCCCTGTAGACCAGGGGTCAACAACAGGCGGCTGGCGGGCCAAAAACATCCCGCAAGTGATTTCTTTGCCTTAGTTGTGGTCCATTTGCAGTTGTACAAAGTTATAATTATGTACTGGCTCTCTGACCATCCACTCAAACAGAAATCGTCCTGCAGCTGAATCTAGTTCCCTAGCCATGTTAGACTTTGTGGTTGTTATATCTCCTTGAGGGTCACAGGCCTAATCAAGTCGGTCAACTGGTGTAAGGGTTCAGTGCCCCAGTCTCTGTGATGGTCTCTATGTTGGTGATAGCAGGGTTGGAGGGGCTGTCGATGTTTCCTCCAGCAGCTGCTAGTGTGAGGGGATGCACCATGGACATGTGGACGTTGAGGTTGTGGGCCTTCTCAAAGCGCTTTCCACACAGTTTGCATGCAAATTCCAGATCAGCTTCTGCCTTGTGTTTAGTCATGTGGTACTTTAGCGATGCTCTCTGGCGGCACTGGAAACCACACACTTCGCACCTGAAAGTGAAGATAAAAAGGTTTAGTGAGGCCATAACCAAACAAGAAAATGCTCATCTAGAAGCCGCGCTCCTAGTGGTCGGGGACTTTAATGCAGGAAAACTTACATCTGTTTCACCTCATTTCTATCAGCATGTCACATGTGCAACCAGAGGAAATAAACTCTAGGCCACCTTTACTCCACACGCATACAAAGCTCTTCCTCACCCTCCATTTAGCAAATCTGACCATAATTCTATCCTCCTGATTACAAGCAAAAACCAAAGCAGGAAGTATTAGTGATGTGCATAATACAGAAGTGTTAAGATGACGCAAATGCTAAGCTACAGGACTGTTTTGCTAGCACAGACTGGAATATGTTCCAGGATTCAACCAATGGCATTGAGGAGTATACCACATCAGTCACCAGCTTCATCAACAAGTGCAATGATGACGTCGTCCCCACAGAAATTGTACGCACGTATCCCAACCAGAAGCCATGGATTACAGGCAACATCCTCACTGAGATAAAGGCTTGGTCTGCCGCTTTCAAGGAGTGGGACACTAATCTGGACACCTTTAAGAAATCCCGCTATGTCCTCCGATGAACCATCAAACAGGCAAAGTGTTAATACAGGACTAAAATTGAATCCTACTACACCGGCTCTGATACTCATCGGATGTGGCAGGGCTTGCAAACTATTACGGATTACAAATAGGTGTCCAAACTTTTGACTGGTACTATATATGATGTGGATATAGTACATGTTGGATTGTACATGTGGATAATATGTTGGATTATGAATAAGGTGACTGATTTTCATGCAGTGGACCATAAGTAAAAAAAAAAGTGTAGATGAGCTAATTCACTTCTATGCGCGCTTCAAAGCAAGCAACACTAAAGCATGCATGACAGCACCAGCTGTTCCGGGATGACTGTGTGATCACGCTCTCCGTAGCCGATTTGAGCAAGACCTTTAAAACAGGTGAACATTGTGGAATCATGGAATCATGTCGTAACCAAAAAAGTGTTAGACAATTCAAAATATATTTTATATTCTTCAAAGTAGCCACCCTATGCCTTGCGGACAGCTTTGCACACACTTGGCATTCTCTAAACCAGTTTCATGAGGTAGTCACCTAGAATGCTTGAAGGAGTAACCCACACAGTATGCTGAGCACTTGTTGGCTGCTTTTCCTTCACTCTGCAGTCCAACTCATCTCATTTGGGTAGAGGTCGCATTTGGGTAGAGGTCGGGTAATTGTGGAGGCCAGGTCATCTGATGCAGCACTCCATCAGTTTCCTTGGTCAAATAGCTCTTACTCAGACTGGAGGTGTGTTTTGGGTCATTATCAGGTTGAAAAACAAAAGATAGGGGGACTAAGCGCCAACCAGATGTGATATCACTGCAAAATGCTGTGGTAGCCATGCTGGTTAAGTGTGCCTTGAATTCTAAATAAATCACAGACTGTGTCATCAGCAAAGCACCCCCCACACCACCTCCTCCATGCTTCACGTTGGGAACCAGAGAACGGAGATCATCCGTTCACCAAGAATCTCAAATTTGGACTCATGTCCATTGTTTGTGTTTCTTGGTCCAAACAAGTCTCTTCTTCTGATTGGTGTCCTTTAATAGTGGTTTCTTTACAGCAATTTGACCATGAAGGCCTGATTCACTCAGTCTCTGAACAGTTGATGTGTCTGTTACTTTTATTTGGGCTGCAATCTGAGGTGCATGTAACTCTAATGAACTTATCCTCTGCAGCAGAGGTAACTCTGGGTCTTCCTTTGGTGTTAGAGCCAGTTTCATCATAGCGCTTGATGGTTTTTGCAACTGCACTTGAAGGAACTGTCAAAGTTCTTGAAATGTTCCGTATTGACTGACCTTCATGTCTTAAAGTAATGATGGACTGTAGTTTCTCGTTGCTTATTTGAGCTGTTCTTACCATAATATGGACTTGGTCTTTTACCAAATAGGGCTATCTTCTGTATACCCCCCCCCCCAAATACCTTGTCACAACACAATTGATCGACTCAAACTCGTTAAAAAGGAAAGAAATTCCACAAAATAACTTTTAACTAGGCACACCTGTTAATTGAAATGCATTCCAGGTGACTACTTCATGAAGCTGGGTGAGAGAATGCAAAGCTGTCAAGGCAAAGGGTGACTACTTCGAAGAGTAGTAAATATATTTTGATTTGTTTAACACTTTTTTGCTTACTACATGATTCCATGTGTTATTTCATAGTTTTGATGTCTTCTATTATTCTACAATGTAGAAAATAGTAAAAATATAGAAAAATCCTGGAATGAGTAGGTGTGTTCAAACATTTGACTGGTACTGTACGTGAGAATGCTGTTCATTGACTACAGCTCAGCGTTCAACACCATAGTGTCCTCAAAGCTCATCACTCAGCTAAGGACCCTGGGACTAAACACCTCCCTCTGCAACTGGATCCTAGACTTCCTGACGGGCCTCCCCCAGGTGGTAAGGGCAAGCAACAACACATCTGCCATGCTGATCGTCAACACGGGGGCTCCTCAGGGCTGCGTGCTCAGTCCCCTCCTGTACACTATGTTCACCCACGACTGCGTGGCCAAGCACGACTCCAACACCATCATTAAGTTTGCTGACGACACAATGGTGGCAGGCCTGATAATTGACAACGTTGCAACAGCCTATTGGAAGGTCAGAGACCTGGCAGTGTGGTGCCAGGACAACAACTTCTCCCTCAACGTGAGCAAGACAAAGGAGCTGTTTGTGGACTACAGTAAGAGGAGGGCCGAGCATGCCCCCATCATCAACAGGGCTGTAGTGGAGCAGGGCGATAGCTTCAAGTTCCTTGGTGTCCACATCACCAACAAACCATCATGGTCCAAACACACCAAGAGAGTAGTGAAGAGGGCACGACAAAAACTATTCCCCCTCAGGAGACTGAAAATATTTTGCATGGGTCCTCAGATCCTAAGAAAGTTATATAGCTGCACCATCGAGAGCATCCTGACTGGATGAATCACTGACTGGTATGGCAACTGCCCAACCGCAAGGCGCTATAGAGGATACTGCGTACGGCCCAATACATCACTGGGGCCAAGCTTCATGCCATCCAGGACCTCTATACCAGGCGGTGTCAGAGGAAGGCCCTAAAAATGGTCAGACTCCAGCCACCCAAGTTCTAGACTGTTTTCTCTGCTACCGCATAGCAAGTGGTACCCGGAGAGCCAAGTCTAAGTCCAAAAGGCTCCTTAACAGCGTCTAGCACCAAGCCATATGAATGCTGAACAGTTAATCAAATGGCTATCCGTACTATTTACATTGACCACCTTTTTTACGCTGCTGCTACTCGCTGTTTATTATCTATGCAGCTACTTCACCCCTACCTACATGTACATATGACGTCGATTACCCCAAATAATCCGTACTCCTGCACATTAACTTGGTACCGATACCTCCTGTATATAGCCTCGTAATTGTTATGGTGGGTTTAAAAAAAAAACTTTATTTAGCAAATATTTTCTTAGTCTGCATCGTTGGTTAAGGCTTGTAAGTAAGCGTTACATGCTAAGGTCGACCGATTTATGATTTTTCAACGCCGATACTGATTATTGGAGGACCAAAAATAGACGATACCGATTTCAAAATTGGCCAATTTTTATTTATTTATAAATTTGTAATAATTACAACAATACTGAAAACGTTTATTTGAACTTAATATAATACATAAATAAAATCAATTTAGTCTCAAATAAAGGAAACATGCTCAATTTGGTTTAAATAATGCAAAAACACCGTGTTGGAGAAGTAAGCAAAAGTGCAATATGTGCCATGTAACAAAAAGCTGACGTTTAAGTTCCTTGCTCAGAACATATGCAAGATGGTGGTTCAATATTCCCAGTTCTTTAATATTCCCAGTTAAGAAGTTTTAGGTTGTAGCTATTATAGGAATTATGACGCATCAACTATTTCTCTCTTATACCATTTGTATTTCATATACCTTTGACTATTGGATGTTCTAATAGGCACTTTAGTATTGCCAGCCTAATCTCAGGAGTTGATAGGCTTGAAGTCAGAAACAGCGCTGTGCTTCAAGCATTGCTACAAGCTGCTGGCAAACTCAGTAAAGTTTGAATTAATGCTTACAAGCCTGCTGCTGCCTACCACCGCTCAGTCAGACTGCTCTATCAAATATGAGCCTTGGGTCATTAATATGGTCAAATCCGGAAACTATAATTTCGAAAACAAAATGTTTATTATTTCAGTGAAATACCTAAGTCTAAATATTGTTGTTACATTGCACAACCTTCAATGTAATGTAAATTAGTTCGCTAAGAGCCAGGCGGAAAAAACTGTTGCATATACAGTGACTCTGCTTGCACTTGACACCATTTCCCTAGTTAATAATGCCTGCTAACATTAATTTATTTTAACTAAATATGCAGGTTTAAAAATATATACAGTTGAAGTCAGAAGTTTACATACACCTTAGCCAAATACATTTAAAAACTCAGTTTCACAATTCCTCACATTTAATCATAGTAAAAATTCCCTGTCTTAGGTCAGTTAGGATCACCACTTTATTTTAAGAATGTGAAATGTCAGAATTAATAGTAGAGAGAACGATTTCTTTCAGCTTTTATTTCTTTCATCTCATTCCCAGTGAGTCAGAAGTTGACATGCACTCAATTAGTATTTGGTAGCATTGCCTTTAAATTGTTTAACTTGGGTCAAACGTTTCTGGTAGCCTTCCACAAGCTTCCCACAATTAGTTGGGTGAATGTTGGCCCATTCCTCCTGACAGAGCTGGTGTAACGGAGTCAGGTTTGTCGGCCTCCTTGCTTGCACACGCTTTTTTAGTTCTGCCCACAAATTCGATATGGGATTGAGGTCGGGGCTTTGTGATGGCCACTCCAATTCCTTGACTTTGTTGTCCTTAAGCCATTTTGCCACAACTTTGGAAGTATGCTTGGGGTCATTGTCCATTTGGAAGACCCATTTGCGACCAAGCTTTAACTTCCTGACTGATGTCTTGAAATATTGCTTCAATATATCCACATAATTTTCCATCCTCATGATGCCATCTGAAGGTGAAGTGCACCAGTCCCTCATGCAGCAAAGCACCCCCACAACATGATGCTGCCACCCCGTGCTACACAGTTGGGTGGTATTCTTCGCTCTTGCAAGCCTCCCCCTTTTTCCTCCAAACATAACGATGGTCATGATGGCCAAACACTTATATTTTTCTTTCATCAGACCAGAGGACATTTCTCCCAAAGGTATGCTCTTTGTCCCCATGTGCAGTTGCAAACCGTAGTCTGGCTTTTTTATGGAGGTTTTGGAGCAGTGGCTTCTTCCTTGCTGAGCGGCCTTTCAGGTTATGATGATATAGAGGACTCGTTTTACTGTGGATATAGATACTTTTGTACCGGTTTCCTCCAGCATCTTCACAAGGTCCTTTGCTGTTCTGGAATTAATTTGTACTTTTCGCACCAAAGTATGTTCATCTATAGGAGACAGAACGAGTCTCCTTCCTGAGCGGTATGACGGCTGCGTGGTCCCATGGTGTTTATACTTGCGTACTATTGTTAGTACAGATGAACATGGTACCTTCAGGCATTTGGAAATTGCTGGAAAGGTCTACAATTTGTTTTCTGAAGTCTTGGCTGATTTCTTTTGATTTTCCCATGTCAAGCAGAAGCACTGAGTTTGAAGGTAGGCCTTGAAATACATCTACAGGTAAACCTCCAATTGACTCAAATTATGTCAATTAGCCTATCAGAATCTAAAGCCATGACATAATTTTCTGGAATTTTCCAAGCTGTTTAAAAGCATTCAACTTTGTATGTAAACTTCTGACACACTGGAATTGTGATACAGTGAATTAATCTGTCTGTAAACAATTGTTATGGTTAGGGACATTGTGCAAAGATGGTTCTTTTTTTCGGCAATGCGCTTTTTGTTAAATCACCCGTTTGGCTTAGTTGAAGTAGGCTGTAATTCGCTGATAAATTAACAGCCACCGCATTGATTATGTGCAACGCAAGACAACTTAGTTAACCTAGTAGACAAAGTGGAATCTCAATTCAATGGCTCAGACACAAGAGGCATGTGGCAGGGTCTACAGTCAATCACGGACTACAAGAAGAAACCCAGCCCAGTCACGGACCAGGATGTCTTGCTCCCAGGCAGACTAAATAACTTTTTTGCCCGCTTTGAGGACAATACAGTGCCACTGACACGGCCTGCAACGAAAACATGCGGTCTCTCCTTCACTGCAGCCGAGGTGAGTAAGACATTTAAACGTGTTAACCCTCGCAAGGCTGCAGGCCCAGACGGCATCCCCAGCCGTGCCCTCAGAGCATGCGCAGACCAGCTGGCCGGTGTGTTTACGGACATATTCAATCAAACCCTATACCAGTCTGCTGTTCCCACATGCTTCAAGAGGGCCACCATTGTTCCTGTTCCCAAGAAAGCTACGGTAACTGAGCTAAACGACTACCGCCCCGTAGCACTCACTTCCGTCATCATGAAGTGCTTTGAGAGACTAGTCAAGGACCATATCACCTCCACCCTACCTGACACCCTAGACCCACTCCAATTTGCTTACCGCCCAAATAGGTCCACAGACGATGCAATCTCAACCACACTGCACACTGCCCTAACCCACCTGGACAAGAGGAATACCTATGTGAGAATGCTGTTCATCGACTACAGCTCGGCATTCAACACCATAGTACCCTTCAAGCTCGAGACCTTGGGTCTCGACCCCGCCCTGTGCAACTGGGTACTGGACTTCCTGACGGGCCGCCCCCAGGTGGTGAGGGTAGGCAACAACATCTCCTCCCCGCTGATCCTCAACACTGGGGCCCCACAAGGGTGCGTTCTGAGCCCTCTCCTGTACTCCCTGTTCACCCACGACTGCGTGGCCACGCACGCCTCCAACTCAATCATCAAGTTTGCGGACGACACAACAGTGGTAGGCTTGATTACCAACAACGACGAGACGGCCTACAGGGAGGAGGTGAGAGCCCTCGGAGTGTGGTGTCAGGAAAATAACCTCACACTCAACGTCAACAAAACTAAGGAGATGATTGTGGACTTCAGGAAACAGCAGAGGGAACACCCCCCTATCCACATCGATGGAACAGTAGTGGAGAGGGTTGCACGTTTTAAGTTCCTCGGCATACACATCACAGACAAACTGAATTGGTCCACTCACACTGACAGCGTCGTGAAGAAGGCGCAGCAGCGCCTCTTCAACCTCAGGAGGCTGAAGAAATTCGGCTTGTCACCAAAAGCACTCAAACTTCTACAGATGCACAATCGAGAGCATCCTGGCGGGCTGTATCACCGCCTGGTACGGCAACTGCTCCGCCCTCAACCGTAAGGCTCTCCAGAGGGTAGTGAGGTCTGCACAACACATCACCGGGGGAAAACAACCTGCCCTCCAGGACACCTACACCACCCGATGTTACAGGAAGGCCATAAAGATCATCAAGGACATCAACCACCCGAACCACTGCCTGTTCACCCCGATATCATCCAGAAGGCGAGGTCAGTACAGGTGCATCAAAGCTGGGACCGAGAGACTGAAAAACAGCTTCTATCTCAAGGCCATCAGACTGTTAAACAGCCACCACTAACATTGAGTGGCTGCTGCCAACACACTGTCATTGACACTGACCCAACTCCCTTATATAATGTTACTTACCCTACATTATTCATCTCATATGCATACGTATATACTGTACTCTACATCATCGACTGCATCCTTATGTAATACATGTATCACTAGCCACTTTAACTATGCCACTTTGTCTACATAGTCATCTCATATGTATATACTGTACTCGATAACATCTACTGTATGCTGCTCTGTACCATCACTCATTCATATATCCTTATGTACATATTCTTTATCCCCTTACACTGTGTATAAGACAGTAGTTTTGGAATTGTTAGTTAGATTACTTGTTGGTTATCACTGCATTGTCGGAACTAGAAGCACAAGCATTTCGCTACACTCGCATTAACATCTGCTAACCATGTGTGTGACAAATAAAATTTGATTTGATTTGATTTAGTAATATCATCAACCATGTGTAGTTAACTAGTGAATGTGAAGATTGATTGATTGTTTTTTAAAAGACAGGTTTAATTCTAGCTATTAACTTACCATGGCTCCTTGCTGCACTCGCGTAACAGGTGGTCAGCCTGCCACGCAATTTCCTCGTGGATTGCAATGTAATCGGCCATAATCTGCATCCAAAAATGCTGATTACCGATTTATGAAAACTTTCAAATCGGCCCTAATTAAAATCAGCCATGCCGATTAATCGGTCGACCTCTACTACCTACACCTGCAGTATTTGGCGCATGTGACAAATAACATTTAATTTGAGGGTGTCACAAATCAAGAGTACCACGCGCTCTCCCAAAATCTTGGATGGAGAGTAAAACCCAGAAATTCAGACAAACAAAGAGGTAATGGATTGCATTCAAATATGTCACAAAGCTTACTTCATATTCAATGTTTTAAATGTTTTACTGCATCAGAGATTTCGGCACAGAGGTATATATGTCCTTATTAAGTCCCAATTCCTCCTTCCATTAATTCTTATTAACCCAAATCATACCACATTCAGTGCATTCGTAAAGAATTCTGACCCCTTGACTTTCCACATTTTGTTACGCTAGCCTTATTCTAAAATGTATTAAATTGTTTTTTTATTTCATCAATCTACACACAATACCCCATACTGACAAAGCAAAAACAGTTTTTTAAATTCATTTTTAAAATGTGCACATTTATAAAAAAACAAACAACAAATGTCACATTTACATGAGTATTCAGACCCTTTACTCAGTACTTTGTTATAGCACCTTTGGCAGTGATTTACAGTCTCGAGTCTTCTTGGGTATGACGCTACAAGCTTGGCACACCTGTAATTGGAGTTTCTCCCTTTCAGATCCTCTCAAGCTCTGTCAGGTTAGATGGAGAGCATTGCTGCACAGCCATTTTCAATCGTGTTCACTTCTGCGTTGTCTTGGCTGTGTGCTTAGGGTTGTTGTCCTGTAGGTGAACCGTCGCCCCAGTCGGAGGTCCTGATCCCTCTGGAGCAGGTTTTTAATCAAGGATCTCTGTACTTCGCTCCGTTCATCTTTCCCTCCATCCTGACTAGTCTCAAAGTCCCTGCCGCTGAAAAACATCCCCACAGCATGATGCAGTCACCACCATGCTTCACCGTAGGGATGGTGCCAGGTTTCCTCCAGATGTGACGCTTGGCATTCAGGCCAAAGAATTCAATCTTGGTTTCATCAGACCAGAGAATCTTGTTACTCATGGTCAGAGTCCTAAGTGGGCGGTTACTGAGGGGTGGCTTCTGTTTGGCCATTCTATCATAAAGCCCTGATTGGTGGAGTGCTGCAGAGATGGTTGTCCTTCTGGAAGGTTTTCCCATCTCCACAGAGGAACTCTGGAGCTCTGTCAGAGTGACCATCGGGTTCTTGGTCACCTCCCTGATCAAGGCCCTTCTCCCCCGATTGCTCAGTTTGGCCAGCTCTAGGAGTCTTGGTGGTTCCAAACTTCTTCCATTTAAGAATGATGGAGGCCACTGTGTTCTTGGACTTTCAATGCTGCAGAAATGTAGTACCCTTCCCCATATTTTTGCCTAGACACAATCCTGTCTCGAGCTCTATGGATAATTCCTTAGACCTCATTCCTTGATTTTTGCTTTGACATGCACTGTGCGACCTTATATAGACAGGTGTGTGCCTTTCCAAATCATGTCCAATCAATTGAATGTACCACAGGTGGACTCCAATCTAGTTGTAGAAACATTTCAAGGATGATCAATTGAAACAGGATGCACCTGAGCTCAATTTCGAGTCTCATAGCAAAGGGTCTGAGGCTGTAACGTAACAAAATGTGGAAAAAGGAAGGGGTCTAAAGACTTTCCGAATGCACTGTAATCAAAGACTTGGCTACAGTCTGACAGACTCATCAGTTCTTGAACCCCTCGCAACACATAAACCAGCAGAACCTTGCCTCCTGATATGAGCTTTATGTCCCTCTGTACTTACTGTAGTGGCTTGACCCCTGAGTGGCGCATCTGGTGTACAGACAGGTGCTTCCTCTGCTTGAAGGTCTGACCACACTGGTCACAGATGTAGTTCCTCACCTCTGGAAAAGGGTCAAACTTAAAGGTCCAATGCAGCCGTTTTTATCTCAATATCAAAATTATTTCTGGGTAGCAATTAAATAGCTTACTGTGATTGTTTGAACTAACATTGTCGCAAAGACCAATTTCTCAAGCAATAATTTTGCTTGGACTGTTTGGGAGTGGTCTGAGTGGGGAGGGGAAAACCAAAAACGATCTTACTGTCAGAGAGGTTTGAAACTCTATTAAATAATTCACTGGCTTGTGATGTCACTAGGCAGGCAAAAACTCCATCCCACCAAAACAGGCGGTCTTTTCAAACAGCTCTTACGCTAAAAGGGCATCATAATTTTGCTAAATGTCTTAAATGTAAAAATGTAAATGTAATAATTTTCACAATTTCACAGTATTATTATATAAATATAAAACAGGAAAATCACATTTGACTGCACTGGGCCTTTAATACAAGCACACAAACATCTCATGTGTGCGCTCAAATGGCACCCTAATCCCTATATTGTACTATATGTTTGATCATGGCACAAAGAAATTAGCCAGTCCAAACCTACCTGTGTGGATTAGTTTCACGTGTCGCTGCAGGTAGCGATCAATCATGAAGACCTTGTTGCAGCCAGGGTGAGGGCAGGGTCGCTCACGGATCTCTTCATGGTGCTCCTTAATGTGTTTCTGTACCCCAGATAAAAACAGCCCACAGAAAACACTTATGTATAAATAGAAATGTTCATAAGAGGATAAGCAGTGCCGTAAGGATGACTTGTATCTGACCTTCATGCCGTCTGCTCCTCGGTACACAGCTGAGCAGCCTTGGTATGGACATTTGTAGATATTGGGCAGCTCCTCTCTGAAAACAAAAAACAAACATGGATATTTCACATGTATTACTCTCCACTACCAGCTACACTCCAATTCAAGATTTTAACATCTGTTCTACTACAAAGATCTGGTGCTTTGGCCCTCGGACAGCTTCTACCGTACCTTTCTGACTTGATTGGCTTCTTCCAGCCAGGCTTGGGTCCTGGCTTCTTTCTAACTTTAGGCTCTTTGGGAGTTGTTGCTTCTTTTCTTCTGGTTCTCTTCTTCGGGGAGGCAACTCTGCAAGCCATGGGAAAGGGGAGAAAACACTCATGCATTTGCTGCCCTTTTTTCCGCTACCAATTTTTCTCTGATAAGTGCTCTTATGTCCACTTATGTGTTACTATGTTATTACTGTGTGTATCAATAAGAATTGTTCCATGTACATTATTTTAATTTGATATGCAAAATAGCTAGAACCCACATCAATCCACTCACTTCTTTTCTGGGTATGGTTCAAATAATTCATCAGAGGATCCACTTTTCCTTTTATCTTCCAACTCATCCTCACTGGACATGTTCCTAAGGTTTCACATGAACACACACAGCCTATAGTTTAACCAATCTGAACTTCCCAGAACTGTTAAACTTGAACCATGTGTGTCATTGTTGACTCACCGGTCATATAGCTCAATGTCACCTGTCCTGTCCATGAGTGGGGCAGGTGCAGGGCAGGGTGTCTCCTTAGCAAAGAGAAATTCTAGGAACAAGAGGGTCAAACAAATGAATTTGGACTGGCACCAGACCTTAAGATGGTAACCACCTACAAAGAGTCACATTTCAATGCAGTCAAGACTATACTTAAATACGGTGTGTTCCCGTTTCTCAGCGTAACTTTGAGGCACCAAAAGCTGTCTCACCATCTGCACTGGTGGTAGTAGCATCAGTGTTGATGGAACTCTGAGTCTGTGGGGTAGCACCTTGACTGGCCAGGGGCATGGTGGTGTTGACAGGGTTTCGGTTCCCTCTGGGCTGCTCCTCAGCTTCCAGTAGAGGATCGCACCCAGTGTGTCCAGGATTTGCTCTGGTCTGTGTGTCCATCATGTAACTATGTCCAGCCACACACTCCCAGACAGCCCTTACTGAGCCCCAGCACTGCCCCTCCAGCACTTCTTTCAGGTCAGGGCAGGAGCGGCAGTCTCCTGCATGGTGGTGGGCCCAGGACACCAGGCTGTGGAGACACTTGGGATCGGAGGGGATGGTCGGGATGGCTGGTTGTCAGGTTGGAGGAAAGAGAAATGGGACATTTAGTAAGGGGTTATCTCTGCGTATCAAAATCTGGTAATCATCTTGTCCTGATGGAATGTATCTACTTACACAACAAGCTGGGACGCACTGTTGATTGAGAGCACTCTGAACTTTTCCTGAAACCAAAATCAACATCATGTTTTGGTTTCACTGCTCATTACTGACCCTCCTATAGGTTTACAATCGCCACTCTCTACCCTGTGACATTACAGTTGCTCACATTTGTCCTCACCTGTCTCTGGTGGGCGCATTCACAGATGGCAAGAGGTTTACCCTCTGCAGAAACGTGAGCAGGATAGTGTGGCACTTGTAGAATTTTGTGTGGCAGTTCTTGCAGATGAATTGTGAGAGACGTGGGTCACGGTTCAGTGGCACTCCCACTAGGCGCTGAAAGTCTGTGTAGAAAAGCAGGGGCGACTGGGCTGGCTCTGTCTGGTCAGGGACCCCCTCCAGCTCTCCTGGCCACTTGTCAAAGGCATGCCGCAACCTCCGAGGTGAGAACTTTCCATGACAGAGTCGACAGAATGCAGTGCTGAGTCTGCCCATACCTGTAGGAAGAGTCAGAGGTTGCATTTGATAAAGTGTAAGAGCTGATCCTTTACCTTGTGGAAATAAAAACACACGACAACCATCATTGACCTCAATCTAGACTGATCTGTCAAGAATTTTGCAGGGGACTCACCTAATTTCTTTGATCTATTCTCTGGATGCTCCTCCCCTTCTATCTCCACAACTGACACGGTTGTGCTCAATTGTAATCTTGCAGATCTGTCACTTGGACCAACATCCTCGAAACCTCCATCACATGCAACTGATGGTAGAGTTGTTTTCACAGCATTCTTTTGTCTTTCTTGTCGCCCAGCAGGTTTCTTGACCCCAGCCACTGACTGAGTATGGCTTCTCTGTCCTGCTACCACATCGGTTAGCCGCGCTCGTCTCCCTCGCTTCTTCATTACACAGAGTCCTTAAGAAAAGTCCTGTCAATATAACGTGGCAGTAGCTTTCAAAGTTCCTTGAGTCTTACATGGGGAGCGCTGTTATCAGTATAGCTGTTTAAAACCCAAAGTTGATTTGAAACCTGCAGCTGCGACTTCCAATGAGGAGAACACGATTCGCCTCAAATTCTAGCAGTCATTTGTAGTTTTAACATTTGGTTGGTTGGTGGTTTAGTAAAATATACATAGTCGATTTAACAGTAACACAATATCGTAAAGGACGAACAGGAAGCGGTTTCTATTGAAACACGAAACCCGGAAGTAGTAAAAAATAATAATAATAACGCAGATAGAACAATAAGACAGATATTTCACCAGATTTATAAATGTGAAGCATCCGGTTGGCGTTTCCACTCACTACCAAATATGGTAACAAGAGGAAGGCCACTGGCCGGCAGTGGGAGAAGATGAACGAGATGGATTTTGACCGACATTCTGCAAATGTTCTCATCAATGGAACATTTGATCTCACTACAGTTTTATGTTACCAACACTAAAATTGGTTACGAACAGAGTGGACAATTCTTTGTAGACTTTACCCCTTTTAATAAAACATCGCTATGTTTAGGAGTGCAAAGGGCAAGTTAAGTTCTTGCACACGCGCACTTCACAGAGTAGGCGTTCCCTATCAATAGTAGAAAACGTTCCAGAACACAGCAATAGGCTCTTTCTCGCTCATGCTCGGCTCTGACCCCTCCCTGCTTGTTCTTCCCACTAAGACTATTTGTTTCCCATTGGATCTGACAGGCTGTGTTCTATTTTGGATTAGTTATTTTTTTTAAATCTGTAGCGCCATCTTGCGGCTGTTGAAATATATACTTCCGTTCGTTCATGCAAAGTTTACATCCGGAACGATTGGTCACAACAATAACAACCATGGCAGCAGCTGGCGCTGACATGAAGCCCCTTCAGCATGCCATGAAAATAGCTAAAGTGGCTATACAATTGGACGCAGGGAACCGACATAAGGTATTCTAATGTCAAGTTTACGAAAAAAGATTGAGTCAGAGTGCAGTATAACTTCACTATGCTGCAAATCCTGCCTCCAATATATATATATATATATTTACTGCAATATGTTTTGTGTGACTGCAGTTACAGTATAATTGCAGTTCGACTGCAGTTATGCGTCCAAAATACCACAGTCAACAGCAGTTTCAAAACTGCGATCTTTTTTTGTAAGGTTTGATTTAGAATTACAGTGGTGAACGAGTTTTATAGCCACGAGATATGCTTCGTTGATGACGTAAACAATGCAGCATCACTTGTTATAGTAGCTAGTTGGCATAATGTGCTATTATCTCTGTTGTAATACTGTTATGTTTCTACAGTAGCCTACTTGTAAGTTTACAGCTTTCTTTTTTTTTCTCTAGGAAGCCTACTGTGAATACTTGAGGAGTATCAACTTCATCACCCACTCACTTTTGGAGGATGCTGTATCTAGGCGTAAGATGAGGACAATATGCCATTATGCAAAACTAAATACATCTCATTTCATTCAAGAGGTGCTCTGTAGATAAGAGCTGTTATGGTGCTTTCAGGATGGGACTGTAACTACATCTTTATGCCTGGCAGTCACTGAGCATAAAGACATCTAAGCTCAATCAAGATACTATGACGTTTGTCATCTCTTTCTCCACTCCACTCAAAGCTGCCAAGGCAGGTCTATAAGTCATTTTAGAACAGTATTTCCCAACCCTGGTCCTTGAGTACCTCCAACAGTAAGCAGTTTCATTGTAGCCCTTGACAAACACACCTCATTCAACTCATTGAGGGCTTGATGATTAGTTTAATCAGCTGTGCTTGTCCAGGGTTACAATAAACATGTCTACTGTTGGGGGTACTCGAGGACAAAGTTTGGGAAACACTGTTTTAGAAGGTAGAAAATAAACAATTGAACAAGTCCAGGAGTAAGTAGTTGACTGTGTTTGTTTGTAGACAATCACAGGATTACCTCACACATTGATTAATTTAATCCCTCCTGAAATAATCAACAACACTAAAGGATGACTGTATCAACCTCGATGATGTAGATACTGAGATTTAATCAGTTCTTCGCATCGATTGTTTTAATTTAGTTGTAGTGGGAAGTGGTTACCAGTTGTAAAATGTTGCTTTTCTCTTCTGCTATTTTGATTTTCTTTACTCATCCAGAGGGAGAGATAGTAGAGGTGGAAAAGATGTTGAGGCTGGCTGAGCAGTGTTTGGAGAGAGCCAAGTCCTCCTTCATAGGAAGGAAAGATGAACCTGCAACCCCTATCTCCTACACGACACCTATCAACTTGGCAGCACTCAGCCTGACCACAGCCTTAGCAGTAAGCCCTGGAAAGATTGGTAAATATATTTAGCCCCAAATTTTGCAACGTTTTCAAATGACTTTTTCCCGAAACGTGTCAACCTCCTGTCCCTCCTCCAGTTTCGCCACAACCACAAGAGCCGGTTATTTACTCGGGGCCTGGACAGCGCAAAGTTCTCTCTGAGGGTGGAGGGGAGGTCATCACCTTCCTGTCCCCAGAAATCTTCCAGAGTTTGCAGATAGTGGAGTCGCAGGATACCAGGAAGTGAGTTGTTGTCAGAGAAACTGGGGACTAAACAATCAAGAGACAAAAAGGAGAGTTCTAGAAATAGCCACTCTGTGAAATAGAAGGACGCTCTCTGGTTACAGTATTCATGAGATGCCTACATCAGAAGTCACTCTTATCAATGAATGGTTGTCACCGTAGAACTTGTTAAATTGTTGAAGAGGTTAATGATTAATACAGAGTTGATTTAATACAGAGTATTCAAATAGTGCAGAACTGAAATTCACATTGTAAGCCACCGCAATCATAGACTTGATATATTTTATACCTTTGGTAACATGTGACTAAACATTTTTGTATGTTTTTGTGTGTTATTAAAGGGAACTTACACCCATAGAGGAGGCCTCGCGGTTGAACCAGAAGTTGAAAGAAAATTATGAAGCTCGTCTGGCCCGACTCCCCCCTGCACAGGCCCGTACACAGAAGACTTCCCTGGTCAGTCTTTGTTTGTGTGTTATTGACTTATACCAAAGAGACACCACATTTAGTTTAACCAAACTTTACATTGCATCCATGCTTTTAGAATATCCCCAAAGTTGGATAAATTGAGGGATCTTGTAAATTAGCTGGCTGCTATTTTATTATTATTATTTTTTTGTGAGATTCACACAGCTGTTATATCCACTACAAATGAGTTTGACACACACACACACACACACACATGAGTACCATCTGATGTTGGTATGAGGCAGAGTTGAATCTAACAAGAACTCAGCACATGTTTCTTCTACATTAATTTTGTCCATCAGTTCTGGGACGCTGCTATGGTGGGTATTTAGAGCTGTATACTTGCATAAAACTGTTTCGAATAAAGTAGACTGATAACATGGAAATAAGAAATTATTCATGCTTGACGCAAGTTTACTCATTGATTTATCTATTTCATATTTAATTTTTAAATATAATACTCTGGGTTTTGCATTGAAGCACAATCGCATGCATGCACGAGACAAGTGGCATGTGAATCCATACAAGGTTCACGCCCCTTCAAGGTGATTAGGGAATCGATTCGTTTGGACTTTATTTGGCGCGCCACACGTTCTTTTTGGATTCGAGTTTTAGATGAGGACTCAACAGGATTAGAGACTCACTCTAAGGTTAGAGATTGAGGCGAAATACAAACTCCAGCTGGCAGTTTTTTTTCTTCCTCTTCATGATCGCGTTGTCGTGTCCTTCAAGGAATACTAGTTTGACTTTTCCACGCGTTTTAGTCGCTTAGAACAAAAAAAATCACACGATTTAGATGCAAAGAATGTTTCGGCGACATAACGGCCACATGGATCTGCGGGCTCAGTGGGAAAAACTGAAGGAATTTGTGAAGGTACTTTTTATGTCCGTGTAGTTTCATTGTTTCAATTACGTTTTACAACTGGGAACTCGGAAATCTCAGATTTTAGTGCGTTCAAGAGTACTCTTTTCGAGGTTCTCAGTTATCGTGAAAGCACCAGTGCACCGACTACTACACATGTACTCACAGGGTGACTAGAAAGCGTTTCACTGTAAGGTCTACTACACCTGTTGTATTCGGCGCACGTGACAAACTTTGATTTGATTTAGTAGTAGGATGTTCCCAATGAGAGTTTTATTTATATATATACTTTTGTATATATATATATATATATATATATATATACACAAAAGTATGTGGACAACCCTTCAAATGAGTGGATTCGGCTATTTCAGCCACACATAAAATCGAACACAGCCATGCAATCTCATTCGACAAACATTGACAGTAGAATGGCCTTACTGAAGATCGCAGTGATTTTTCAACGTGGCACCATCATAGGATGGTCTTGGGCTTTTGACCATTTATTTGTATTCCTTGTGTCTAACTCCTTGTTAGAAAAGGTTTGGTCCAGTTATATATTTATGAGGTATTATACATTGAGTGTACAAAACATGAAGAAAACCTGCTCTTTCCATGACTTAGCTTTCACCTGGATTCACCTGGTCAGTATATGAACCCTTATTGATGTCACTTGTTAAATCTCATTCAATCAGTGTAGCTGAAGGGGAGGAGACAGGTTAAATAAGGATTTCCTTAAGCCTTGAGACAATTGAGACATGGATTTTGTATGTGTGCCATTGAGGTTGAATGGGCAAGACTAAATATTTAAGTCCCTTTGAACAGGGTATGGTAGTAGGTGCCAGGGGCACCGGTATGTGTGTCAAGAACTGCAACGCTGCTGGGTTTTTCACACTCAACAGTATCTCGTGTGTATCAAAAATGGTCCACCACCCAAAGGACATCCAGCCAACATGACACAACGCGGTGGGTCAATCATTTCTTGTGCTTTTTGAGGTGGAACGACCCAGTAGAAGTGACCTCTCCAGGAGCTTACTCAAGTGCAATCACTGACAACCCTTAACCAATGAAGTTGTTGTTCAGACCCCGATGAGACATATATGCAATCGGCCAACAGTCAGCCTACCTCAGGCAATTACTGGTTGTAGCGTTGAGGTGATAACATTTTATGTTTACCTTTTCAACTAGAATTCTTCCTCCTGGGAAATATCACTTGTCTGATCTCTCTCACAATGTAATTAGGACATTTCTGACATGTATGTAACATCTCAAGAAGTAGTCTGGATATGTAAAATATTAATCCATTTTCTTTCAACGCAGACACTCTCTCTTCAGAGGCAGATGATGGAGAACCTAATCATTGCCAAGGCCAGGCAAGATGCTGTATCCTTCTGCTAATGTGGACTTTCGGGGTCAGTTTGATATTATATAAGTCTAGGAGTCGATTGGTTAAGAATGTCCACTTGATTAAGTTACACGAGGATCCAAATTATGGCATCATGGCTGAATGAGCCTTCCCTGTGATCCTTGGTAAACACATTCCAGACACCCCATGTTATGTCTCCTGTAACTGAGTCATAAGAGGACCCTAAAGTTACATCTATTATAGTGACTGACCTGTTAGTGTTTTGAGAGAATTTATGCTATTGGTTATCCATGGGGATAGGCATGTAGTTTTGGGGTGAGCTGCTGTTTTATGTTTGGGAAGGGTTCCTTAATACGTGTGAAGCTACAAAGGAAGATGGAGGAGAGGAGACTGCGGCTGCAGGAGGAGGCCAACAGGTGAGCATTTGTCACCCCTGACAGTAGAACTTGGTACACATCACAGTTCAAGACTGTTGTATGGCTTTACAGTCTAACCGCATAAGTAATGTCTGTAGTATAAGTGCTGCTACTTTGTAGGAATTGGAATAAGAACAGAAACCTGACACTTGTGTATTTGCAGTTAAGTTTAGAATACTTCAGAACCATCTCCCCTCATTAACCACTCAATCCACCCTTAATTTAAGTCTTCTGATATGTAGTGTGAAAGTAATTGAAATGGTGCTTGGAGCTGAGCTCCAGTTGCATCCATGTATCTGAGTAAGGGCTACTGATTGGCACAGGGGTCTAAGGCACTGGATCTGAGTGCTTGAGGCGTCACTACAGACACCCTGGTTCGATTCCAGGCTGTATCACAAGCGGCCGTGATTGGGAGTCCCATAGGGCCCAGCGTTGGCCGGTGTCGGCCGTCATTATGAATAAGAATCTGTTCTTAACTGACTTGCCCAGTTAAATAAAAAAAATCAACGTGTCTATGCTGTATGCAGGAGATTTGCCGCATCTGGAACAATTACTGCAGAAGAACAGGAGCAACGTGTTTTGTACACAAATGTTTTGGAATATGAACAAGATCATGTGAGTTCAAAGTGCAGTGACAACTTGACAAGTCATTGTATCGATAAGTGAACTTTAGTGTTTCCTGTCGAGTTGTCCTCATCCTGTGTATGTTTGACTTATAGGACTGGCCCAAGCTATGGAAAGCCAACATTAAGAAAAATCCTGATGATCCCACATTGGTGTCCGGCCTTGTTTCATGTCTTCTCAGGTACTAAACACGAGGCCGCACAAGGCAGTCCTAGTTCTATAATTCTCTATACATAATGTTGCTTAATTTCTTTTTGAATAGAGGAGTAATTTTTGTGTGCATCCTAGCTCTCCAGACCACCCTGTGATGATGTTACTGAAAAGGCTCCAGTACAGAGTTTACAACAGGCTCTACCCAATCGTGAGTAAGAGTCTCCCTACAAGTCCTGCCCTGCCCATGAAACCCTCCCACAGCGCCCAGAGCCTGTTGATGTCAGACTCTCATCAGAACGTGTCAAAATCCGAAGTGGGCCACAGTATGTCCTCCGATGCCTCTCTCAATATCTCCTTCTCCCATGACCATATTGCTAACGAGGAGGATAGTGATGGGCCCCATACACTGGACAGGGAGAATTCGTTTGAGGATCTGGAGCAGTTTCTGACACAGCTGGACTGGGCTCCATCACATGGGGACCCTGACGTGACCTTTGAACAGTCACAGTTGGATCAGGAGGAGCCTCTCGTTCAAGACTTGGAGATGCGTGATCTCAAAGAACACCTCAAGGCTATTGTGAAGGACATCCATATTGCCATTGGTTAGTATGACTGTTAAAATGTACTATGTAGTAGACGTCATGTTTTGCAGTGTTTTCTAATTGTTGAGGGAAATGTATGAAAATAACTGTGTTGCAGATCAACTGCTGTCGCTATGCCTTCTCTCCTTTGAGTGTCTGAACACAGCCAGTTCTAAGGACCTGTGTGTGGCCAGCATAGAAGAAGCCTTCTTCACTCCCCTCTGGAGCTCTTTGTTGGCTCTCTTCAGGTAATCTTCTCTTCTCTTTTTTTTTTTTGCAGCTATGATCACTTGCCCATATTTTGTGGCAAAAACTAGTGTTTGGGGTTTTGAAATAATTTCACTATTCGAATAGTATCATACATTTCGTTAGGATATTCAAATTATATGGTGTTTTTTTTTATACATCTATATGTCTTAACCTAAGGACTGCTGGCACTCTGCTTAAGCTGCGGAGGGGGCAGTGTGTGTGAGAGGGAGAGCAGACAAAGGGAGAGGCGCCAAGGCAACTCGGTGACAGCCAAGACTAGCTAACTTGTAGCAGCCACAATGTTATTTATCATCCCATATAACAGTGCATGTCTTGACTAGAGTAGCCTAGAGAAGTTAACCATATATAGTTAACTAGGCTAATTGAGGCCATATGCCACTTTCTCCCCAACTCCACTCAGATAAAACAACCGCTTACCTGTTGGTTACTCAGCGGTAGCCTACTCCTTCTCATTTTGCTATATTTTCATTCTGTGATTTTATTGCATCTTGCATTGCGTTAGTGAACTATCACTCCACTTGCTACACTTTAAGCCTGCTGAATTTAATTAGCTAACATAAACAACAAGATACACATGTGAAGGTTACCAGTTGGCCAGCGGTCTTTTTTATGGGGTGCACGTCATAAAACCTACATTGAAAAGTTTGTTTTATTAAATTAATAATTTTAAATGTCATGGTATATCCTATATGTAACAATGTCACATGGATTTGTTATATACGTTGAGAAAAAGCATTTTCAGTGTTAAAATAGGGCTATAAAAATAACACAAGAATTTGAATACTAACGTCGGTTCGGATATGGTCCTTCTGTAGCTCAGTTGGTAGAGCATGGCGCTTGTAACGCCAGGGTAGTGGGTTCGATCCCCGGGACCACCCATACGTAGAATGTATGCACACATGACTGTAAGTCGCTTTGGATAAAAGCGTCTGCTAAATGGCATATATTATTATATTCGAATAACCAACCGTGCACATCCCTAGTAAAAGCTTCTTGTTTGCAAAAGGAGTTGGATGTCAGGCAGTGGTCAATAGATGGCGTCAGTATGCTACAACTAGAAACGGTTCCCTCTTCTCCTATTAGCCTGCTGCATGGTTGATTATGCGTATCAGTGTAGTGAGATGATTAACAGACCTGTGATTCAACCGTTCCTTGACGTATTCAATCTGTCCATTTAGAAAGGCAGTTCAGTGTGAAGCTGGTGTCAGTCATGTCACACTACTTGTTGATTTGGCATTGTTACCTCTTATTTCTTTGTGTCCTGGACTATGAAGGAAGGTCCACAGAGAGAGGGAACTGTCCTTTGAGTCCAGTATGAGGCTGTATCGGGATGCCTCACCTGGTGATGTTGGTGTCCCATCGAAACTGTACCCCCAGGACCCTGTCATGCTGCATGGTTCCTACCCCTACGACTCGGCAGTGCAAGAGCTTCGCTTGCTGTGCAGAGATTGCTGTCCCCAGAGAAAGCTGGAGTGCATTGGTGAGTGAGACCCTCAAGACCCTCACTGGACAATGATAGTGTGGGAAGTGTTCTTTACATTGCTCATACCGCAGAAGCATTTAATTGGGGGGAAAACCCATGTTTCTTTGCTACAATAACATCCCATACACAATGTTCTTTTATTTCAGACAGACTGGAATCTGTTTTGACTTGTTTGTGTGATGTTATTGATGATTTCCTTATGCCTACAGTTGGAAGCTTAGCCAAATACATTTAAACTCAGTTTATTCACAATTCCTGACATTTAACCCTTGTAAAAAGTTTTGTCAGAAGTTTACATACTAATTGAGTGTATTTGGTAGCATTGCCTTTAAATTGTTTAGCTTGGGTGAAATGTTTCTGGTAGCTTCCCACAATAAGTTGGGTGAATTTTGGCCCATTCCTCCTGACAGAGCTGGCGCAACTGAGTCAGGTTTTAAGGCCTCCTTGCTCGCACACTTTCAGTTCTGCCCACAAATTTTCTATGGGATTGAGATCAGGGATTTGTGATGGTCACTCCAATACCTTGACTTTGTTGTCCTTAAGCCATTTTGCCACAACTTTGGAAGTATGCTTGGGGTCATTGTCCATTTGGAAGACCCATTTGCGACCAACTTTAACTTCCTGACTGATGTCTTGAGATGTTGCTTCAATATATCCACATAATTTTCCATCCTCATGATGCCATCTATTTTGTGAAGTGCACCTGTCCCTCCTGCAGAAAAGCACCCCCACAACATGATGGTGCCACTCCCGTGCTTCACAGTTGGGATGGTGTTCTTTGGCTTGCAAGCATCCCCCTTTTTCCTCCAAACATAACAATGGTCATTATGGCCAAACCGTTGTATTTTTTTCTTCTTCAGACCAGAGGACATTTCTCCAAAAAGTCCGATCTTTGTCCCCATGTGCATTTGCAAACCGTAGTCTGGCTTTTTTATGGAGGTTTTGGAGCAGTGGCTTCTTCCTTGCTGAGTGGCCTTTCAGGTTATGATGATATAGGACTCGTTTTACTGTGGATATAGATACTTATAGGTCCTTTGCTGTTATTCTGGGATTGATTTGCACTTTTCTCACCAAAGTTCGTTCATCTCTAGGAGACAGAACGCGTCTCCTTCCTGAGCGGTATGACGGCTGCGTGGTCCCATGGTGTTTATGCTTGCATATTATTGTTTGTATAGATGAACGTGGTACCTTCAGGCATTTGGAAATTGCTCCCAAGGATGAACCAGACTTGTAGAGGTCTACAATTTTTTTTTTCTGAGGTCTTGGCTGATTTCTTTTGATTTTCCCATGATGTCAAGCAAGGAGGCACGGAGTTTGAACGTAGGCCTTGAAATACATCCACAGGTACACCTCCAATTGACTCAAATGATGTCAATTAGCCTAACAGAAGCTTCTCAAGCCATGACATTTTCTGGAGTGAAATAAGTTAAATAATCTGTCTAAACAATTGTTGGACAAATTACTTGTCATGCACAAAGTAGATGTCATAACCGACTTGCCAAAACTATTTTTCGTTATCAAGAAATGTGTGGAGTGGTTGAAAAACGAGTTTTAATGACTCCAACCTAAGTGTATGTGAACTTCCGACTTCAACTGTATGTGTTAGTCACCTTTTGTTTTGCGTCCTGTTCTGTTGCAGTTCGAACGTTGCGTCTGATCTGTGCTTGTGCTGAGGACTACTCCTGCCTTCATGAGGCAGAATCCAAAACTGCAACCATGTGAGTGTAATACTACAACATTGCTTTTATGGATATGAAAATGCTCACATGCTGGACCATGCTCGTTTCCCCTCAAATCTCTCACACACAGTGCAAACAGTGTTATTTACAGTGCCTTCAGAAAGGATTCACACCTGGACTTTTTCCACCTTTTGTTTCCATCTGAATTCAAAATGGACTAATTTGAGATTTTTTTTGTCACTGGCCTACACACAATAAACATCCCATAATGTCAAAGTAGAGATGTTTTTACAAATTAACATATATTTTTTTAAATAACTACATCACTTTACACCACACATATTCTACCACAAAACCTGGGAGGTTTTCCAATGCCTCACAAAGGGCACCTATTGGTTAAAAAAAAAAAAAAAAGGAAGGGAGACATTGAATGTCCCTTTGAGCATGGTGTTATTAATTACACTTTGGATGGTGTATCAATACACCCAGGCACTACAAAGATACAGGTATCCTTCCTAACTCATTTGCTGGAGAGGAAGGAAGCCGCTCAGTGATTTCACCATAGGCCAAAGGTGACTTTAAAACAGTTAGTTTAACGGCTGTGATAGGAGAACTGAGGATGGATCAACAACATTGTAGTTACTCCACAATACTAACCTAATTGACAGTGAAAAGAAGGAAGCCTGTAGAGAATACAAATATTCCAAAACATGCATCCCTTTTGCTATAAGGCATTAAAGTAAAACTGCAACAAAATGTGGCAATGTTTGGGGCAAAAACATTTACATTTACATTTAAGTCATTTAGCAGACGCACTTATCCAGAGCGACTTACAAATTGGTGCATTCACCTTATGACATCCAAAAACACATTACTGAGTACCACTCTCTATATTTTCAAGCACAGTGATGACTGGATCGTGTTATGTCCTTAACACTTGTAAGTGTTAAGGACTAGGGAGTTTTTCAGGATTAAAAAAAAACTGAATGGAGCTAAGCAAAATCCTGGAGGAAAACCTGGTTGTCTGCTTTCCACCAGAAACTGGGAGACAAATTCCCTTTTCAGCAGGACAATAACCTAAAACACAACATCAAATCTATGCTGTAGTTGCTTATCAAGATGACATTGAATGTTCTTGAGTGGCCTAGTTACAGTTTTGACTTAAATATACTTAACTCTATGGCAAGACCTGAAAATGGTTGTCTAGCAATGATCAACAACCAATTTGACTGAGCTTGAGGGATGTTGAAAAGAATAATGGGCCAATGTTGCATAATCCATATGTGGAAAGCTCTTAGAGACTTGCCCAGAAAGACTCATAGTTGTAATCTCTGCCCAAGGTGCTTCAACAAAGTATTGACTCGCAGGCTGACGACAAAATACATTTAGGAATCTATATTATTCAATTATTGCACCCACACTGCTCGCGCATGCCTGCCAACGAGCATCTGCGTTGCCAAGGGCTATAATAGAAGTCAGTTTTATTTCTGACGCAGATCGAGCTGCAAGTCCTGCCTCTCCCATCTCCTCATTGGTTTATAGAAGCAGGTACCCATGTGCCATCTCCTCATTGGTTATACCCACATGGGTGACTGAAAGAGACAATAGGTCTGTGGCGGCAACGCGGAACCCAAACCGGCTGTGTGCATTTACATTACATTTAAGTCATTTAGCAAACGTTCTTATCCAGAGCGACTTACAAATTGGTGCATTCACCTTATGACATCCAGTGGAACAGCCACTTTACAATAGTGCATCTAAATCTTTTAGGGGGGGGGGGGTGAGAAGGATTACTTATCCTATCCTAGGTATTCCTTAAAGAGGTGGGGTTTCAGGTGTCTCCGGAAGGTGGTGATTGACTCCGCTGTCCTGTGCAATCGTGCATAAATGTATTTTGTCCCCCTCACACCAAACGCGACACGTGGGTTAAAATATCAAAACAAAATCTGAAACAATTATATTAATTTGAGAAACGGGTCAAAAAGCATTAAACGTTTGTCAATTTAGCTAGTTAGCTTGTACTTGCTAGCAAATTTGTCCTATTTATCTAGCTTGCTGTTGATAGCTAATTTGTCCTGGGATATAAACATTGTTGTTATTTTTACCTGAAATGCACAAGGTCCTCCGCCAATTAATCCACACATAAAACGGTCAACTGAATCGTTTCTAGTGAACTCTCTTCCTTCCAGGCCTTTTCATCTCTTGACTTTATATTGCGACTATAAGTAGCTAGCAACGGCAAGCTAGCTAAAAAAGACAAATTAGCTAGCAAGTGCAAGCTAGTTAGCTAAAATGCCATAAATATTTCATGCTTTTCGACCTGTCCCCAAATTAATATAATTGGTTCAGAGTTTTTGATATTTTAACCTGCTTGTCGTGATCACGTTTGGTGTGGGGGGACCAAATTAATTTATGCACGATGGAACACGCGCTCAACCGGTTTGGGTTCTGTGTTAGTGGTGTGAATACTTATGTAAATTAGATTTCTGCATTTAATTTTCAATAAATGTTAACTTATCCAGAAACATGTTTTCACTGTCATTATGGTTATTGTGTGTGGGGGATATATATTTTAGAAGTTGACCGATTTTATGATTTCTCGATACCGATTATTGGAGGACCAAAAAAAGCCGATACCGATTAGTCGGCAGATTTCTTTTTTTAAACTTTTTTGTTTGTAATAATGACAATTGCAACAATACTGAATGGACACTTATTTTAACTTAATATAATACATCAATAAAATCAATTTAGCCTCAAGTAAATAATGAAACATGTTCAATTTGGTTTAAATAATGCAAAAACAAAGTATTGGAGAAGAAAGTAAAAGTGCAATATGTGCTATGTAAGAAAGAACGTTTCAGTTCCTTGCTCAGAACATGAGAACATATGGTGGTTCCTTTTACCTGGGAATATTGAATACTCATGTTAAGAAGTTTTGTGTTGTAGTTATTATAGGACTATTTCTTTCTCTATGATTTGTATTTCATATACCTTTTGCCTATTGGCTGTTCTTATAGGCACTTTAGTATTGCCAGTCAAACAGTATAGCTTCCGTCCCTCTCCTCGCTCCTACCTGGGCTCAAACCAGGAACACATCGACAACAGCCACCCTCGAAGCAGCGTTACCCATGCAGAGCAACGGGAACAACTACTCCAAGTCTCAGAGCGAGTGACGTTTGAAACGCTATTAGCGCGCACCCCGCTAACTAGCTAGCCATTTCACATCGGTTACACCAGCCTAATCTCGGGAGTTGATAGGCTTAAAGTCATAAACAGCGCAATGCTTGAAGCATTGCGAAGAGCTGCTGACATACACACAAGTGCTGTTTGAATGAATGCTTACGAGCCTGCTGGTGCCTACCATTGTTCAGTCAGACTGCTCTATCAAATGCTAGACTTAATTAAAACATAATAACACACAGAAATACGAGCCTTTGGTCATTAAAATGGTTGAATCCGGAAACTATCATTTCGAAAACAAAACGTTTATTTTTTTCAGTGAAATACGGAACCGTTCCATATTTTATCTAGTGGATGGCATCCCAAAGTCTAAATATTGCTGTTACATTGTACAACCTTCAATGTTATGTCATAATTATGTAAAATTCTGGCAAAACAATTACGGCCTTTTGTTAGGAATAAATGGACTTCACACAGTTCGCAATGAGCTAGGCGGCCCAAATTGCTGAAAATACCCTGACTGCTTGCACGGAACGCAAGAGAAGTAACACAATTGCCCTAGTTATTAGAAATTCATGTTAGCAGGCAATACTAACTAAATATGCAGGTTTAAAAATATATACTTGTGTATTGACTTTAAAGGAAGGCATTGTTTATGGCTAGGTACATTGGGGCAACGACAGTGCTTTTTTTTTGCAAATACGCTTGTTAAATCATCACCCGTTTGTCGAATTAGGCTGTGATTCAATGATAAATTAACAGGCACCGCATCGATTATATGCAAAGCAGGACACTAATTAACTACACATGGTTGATATTACTAGTGATTATGTTAAGATTGTGGTTTTTTTTAATAAGATAAGTTTAATGCTAGCTAGCAACTTACCTTGGCTTCTTGCTGCCCTTGCGTAACCGGTAGTCAGCCTGCCATGCAGGCTCCTCGTGAAGTGCAATGCAAGGCAGGTGGTTAGTGTTGGACAAGTGACCAGAAGGTTGCAAAAACGAATTCCCAAGCTGAGAAGGTAAAAATCTGTCGTTCTGCCCCTGAACAAGGCAATTAACCCACCGTTCCTAGGCCGTCATTGAAAATAAGAATGTGTTTTTAACTGACTTGCCTAAAAATACTGATTGTTATGAATAATTAGGGATTTCAAGTTATCAGCCATTCCGATTAATCGGTCGACCTTAAATATATTTAATACATTTTGAATTCAGGCTGTAACAACAACAACAACAACATGTGGAATAAGTCAAGGGGTATGAATACTTTCGGAAGGCACTGTTTATTAAAAAAAAAAAGAAATCTGACCTATTCTGCTTCTGTGCTTTTATACAGACTTACTGTACAGATATTTTGGGGGGAGTATCCAAATATATAATTTAGGACCTCCTGCCTCGGTCAGTGGTCGCCTTGTCAGACTTCATCAGAGATCACTAAGGCCAGACACAGCAGGGGTCTGGCCAAGGTTCACTGCCCCCTGCAGAGTGCCCCATCCTGGCCGACCCTCAATGTGGGTCGCCTTGTCTGGAACATACTCAGGCAGGGCCCAGCCAGCCTAGGAGCTGTGGATAGGAAAGTGGCTCTACTGGGCAGCAGAGAGAGCTATAGGTCAGAGACCATGTAATGGGTATGCAGAGTGTCGACGTTAAGTCATTTGAGGTTGGGGGAGTAATATAGTGAGAAAGTTTACTGGGTTGTTTGCTTGATTAAGTAGTCTACTACTAGAAGATAATTTAATGAGGCTTGCTAGTGTAGGCAGGAAACTGATGGGGTAGATCAAACATTTAAGAGCCAGTCCACACGCTACCTAAATGACACCCACTAAATGTCTGTCTGCGTAAAATTGTAATTGGACTAAAGCCCTATTTGCACGGGACCAGTATTACTAGAGAATGTTGGTTATGTAATTATTATCCCAGCATGTCTGTTTTTTCCAGTGGATGAGTCAGACGGGTTTTGTTTTAGCAAACTGCCCTGTAATATGTTTTTCACAATTGACCATTATGACGGAAGCCTGGAGGCTCCTCTGTGCGTGATGATATTTCAAATGTCTAGGGATAGACTAATGTTGGCCTGATGGCCTTGAGTTCGACGGAAGTCTAAATGATAATCCATATCAATAAGATCTGTAACCTATGCAGAGATTTAATTACCTGATGGATTTGGCAATTTATCAATTAAGTATGGCACTGGGGAAGTTGATATATGACAAAACAAATCATTCATCTGTAGGCTACAATCATAGCACTTTGTTTTAAACATCAATTTGTTCCTATGTTCTTACCCAAACTGGGATGCAGCACCTGTTAAACCCTGTAATATCCCTCAAAACAGGGATGACAATTTGCACGGGGTAAGTGGTATCAGAGGACCTTGGCGTTTGCTGAAAAACAGTTGTTTTTTAGGGATGTGATAACCTTCCTTCCAAGTCAGATTCGGACAGGACCAAAATTACAGATATGGTGAATTTGTGCTCGTGCACATAATTGCATGACCTTTGCACCCCCAGGAAAACGTATCCCATCCAAATAGGGCTTAACAGTGAAATGCTAACTTACGGGCTCTTCCCAACAATGAAGAGAAATAATACAAGGAATAAATACACAATGCTGTAAAGTACTTAGCTGTAAAGTATACACGGGGTACCAGTACTGAGTCGATGTGCAGAGGTACGAGGTAATTGCAAGCATTTCGCCACACCTGCAATAACATTTGCTAAACACATGTATGTGAACAGTTAGATTTGAGTTAGCTATGTCACTTTATACCTACCTATATGTACTAGGCATTAGATAATTAACAATAGCAGCAGCTTATGTGATGAGTCCGGAGTTAGCCCGGGTAGCTATCGATGAACTATTAAGCAGTCTCATGGCTTGAGGGTAGAAGCTGTTCAGGGTCCTGTTTGTTCCAGACATGGTGCATTGGTACCGCGCGGTAGCAGAGAGAACAGTCTATGACTTGGGTGGCACCAGTCTTTGACTCCAGCCACCCATAGGCCCATTGCATGAACTTATCAGGCACCTCTAAAACTAAAACTGTTTGAGGATGTGGGCTCCACAACCAACCAAACAAATCGTTCTCTCTTATTATGTTTGTTTGGAGCATTGAGGGCATAGCTCATGTAGTGCTGGCACAATTACTGTGTAACCGACAGTTATGGGTGAAGACCGTCATGAAAAAAACATTGCCATAACCATTTTAAAAACGTTTTATTTTGGGAACAAACCGCTACCTGAAGACTGGATGGCCGGGAATTCTTGCGGTTGTCTGTTTCTGCAGTAACGTGAACTCTTATCAACGTGCTGAAACAAGCAAGGTGTTGTAGCAAAGGAGTCTTCGGTTGCCTAGTCAATGCCCCCCCCAGAAGGCAGCAGCATACGTAGAAATAGAATAAATGGGATGGCATCCCCATTCAAGACAATTATGGCATAATGTATGGACTGGTGGCCATTGCAAGTGTTCCCATAGGTGCAAAGCATGAAGTAAAAGTAGGAAGTGTACCCATCAATATGTGTTTGAGCCACATCAGTTAAAGTAGCAACAAGCTTGCCCCACATCTGAGGATCTGTCTTTTTCAGCCATCTTTTTTTCAGCCATCTCTGTTTTGAGGGGTGCAAAATCCACTTGTCACTAGGGCTGTTGCGGTGAAGTCATGAAGGCAGTCAAATTCCACGTGACTGTTGAGTTATGGTAATCAGGCTTCTCCAAGCTCTGATGCTGCTGATGGTCATTGGTAGCCTCCCAAACTTGCTATTGTCCTTCTAATCACTGTGACATCAATGCAAATGTATTCAAAAATCTAATTGAACACTTCATGAGAGCCCATGTGCTCATGTTGCTCAAAATGTCTAGAGGCTATGCAATTGCGAGAGAGAACCGGAGTAATGGCCTCTATTAAAAATAGGTTTCCATCAGTTTTCTATAGGCTAGGCTTGCTATATTTATTTCTCAACCTTGCTAATATTAAGCACATTGCTTCTCTTTAAAACAGGAGTATAGCCTACCTGGCTGACATGAAAATAAACCATGGGGAAAGGTGTCCTCCACTCGCTATTTAAGTGCATAGATGACGTGTATTTTTTTCCCCTTTGCCCCTGTTTCGATACAGTGCATAATGGTCCTTTGTCAATCAAAACAAATTGGGTGACAATATTAGGCTATCACTTGTGAATGATGCCCAGCATAAGAAACGATGGCTCTTTTTTTTAATTTTTATTTTTTTTAATCAGTCGCACACCTCATGTAGCCTAACCCATGGGCCTGTATCTTTTATCTTACAGCCTACTACCATGTGCGCATTGCTGTGCTTATAATGTGAATAAATAGTTTATCATTTTAAGCTAAATGTTCTTATGTTGTGGCAGCCACATTGTGTAAAGAGTTTGAGGCTAGTGGTTGTATTCATTTGGGATCCATCGCATCCCACAACTGTCCCAGACTATGTTTGGAATATTTATTTCTCGCATAGTACAAAGGTCGACCTTTTCTATGGGGGATAGTAGATTGACATAGGCTAGTACTTTTGCTGTACGTTAGGCCTACTCACATTGTTGGGAGACAAAGTAAATGTGGACATTTCTTCCGATATCTTCAATTTGCACCTCGGAATTGGATAAGGACACGCGGAGTAGCGTCCCAAATGTCTCTCTTCACTTGTAGCCTGTGAGAAAGACCTGATCACGTGATGGGGAGCCAGGGAGAAGGTGCATTACGGCCCCACAAAGGGGATGCCACCATAAAATTGCTTGTCAAATTGTGTGTTGAGTTGCTGAAGTGGTATGTACAGCCGGTGCAAAAAAAAAATAAGCAGAGCTTATGCCTTTCAAAATAGTTATTTTCAATTCCTCATTAGTTGCATCATGCAGCCTTACAATGTATTAAAAATCCAAACATACAGCCCAACGTTTGTAGAACCACTGAAGTTACATGAACTCTAAATTAAACGTATAGGAATACCTTTTTCTTTGTTAGCCGCTCAACACAGTGTGCACTCACTGAAATAGTTTGGAGGAAATGTCCTTTCTATTTTATTCAGCTTTGTTCAATTGTATTCTTCATACTATAAAATTATGCCATGGAATTCTAAGCAAATATTGTCTGCTGAATGAACTAGTGTAGCCCACAGCCATTTGGCATAACCAGATCAGGACAACTGTGAATGCTTTTCTGTTCTTCTGAAATAGACTACATTTTCTTCATATCATGTTTCTTTAGACCTGTGTAAAATAATGTATTTATTAGACTTTTTAAAATGTAGGTTTCCAAAGGTCTGCGTCAGTGGCTTGTAGGAAGCCAGGAGATGCTAAATGCGTTTGTTAATTAACGGTCAATTACCGTGAGACGGACACTTGTTTGCTTGACAGTCACCGGCTGATTTTAAATTTTGTGACCGCTAGAACCCTACTTGTCACTTAAATCATGCTGGATTGATTGCTTTCGTTGTACTCCTGTGACTTTTTCATAGTCTTGCTTGTGCCTGTCGCTTTTTCACGTTAATGTTACGACTGTGGAAATGTTAGTAATGACCTGTCAAACCCCCGATAATTGTGGGCTCAATGGAATACATTATCTTTAGCGTTCTGCACCGTCTCGACAGTTACATCACAAAAACATAAGAAATAACTATTTTGATGGGTGTAAATTTGTGTAATTTAAAAAGTTATTTAATACAGTTGAATTTTTTACAAATTAGATGCACTAAAATGAATAACTTCTGAAAATGAACACTGATTAGTGATATTATGTCTGATCTCGCGAACAATGTAAAGTTTGTGTAATGTAGAGCCAAGCGTGTTTATTTTAAACCGAGGCTATCCTGCTATTGATACACTTGTTGAATTATGCAATGGAACATAACAGTAATTGAGGCAGTCTGGATGACACAGGTGAGTGCCACCCCTTTGTTAAGCTATTCATATACACTGAGTAAACACAACTTTTAACACCTGCTCTTTCCATGACTGACTAGGTAAATGCTACGATCCCTTGTTGATGTCACTTGTTAAATCCGATTCAATTAGTGTAGATGAAGAGATGTTTTAACTTCTTGCGTCGAGCCATCCCGGATCCGGTAATGTGACTACAGCCTCAAGCTCATTACCATAACGCAACGTTAACTATTAATGAAAATCGCAAATGAAATGAAATTAATCTATTTGCTCTCAAGCTTAGCCCTTTGTTAACAACACTGTCATCTCAGATTTTCAAAATATGCTTCTCAACCATTGCAAAACAAGCATTTGTGTAACAGTATTGATTGCTAGCGTAGCATTTAGCGTAGCATTTAGCGTTAGCATTCAGCAGGCAACATTTTCACAAAAAACAGAAAAGGATTCAAATAAAATCATTTCCCTTTGAAGAACTTCAGATGTTTTCTATGAGGAGACTCTCAGTTAGATAGCAAATGTTCCGTTTTTACAAAAAATATTTGTGTTGACAAATCGGTCCGTTTTCTTCATTCTTCATCACGTTTGGGTAAGAAAAAAAACGAAAATTGTCATTAAAACGCAAACTTTTTTCCAAATTAACTACATAATATCGACAAACATGGCAAATCGATGTTTAGAATCAATCCTATCTATCGACGATAAAATCCTTCGTGGCAGTTGACCTTCTCTTCTGAAGAAATGGAACGCGCATGGACCTACAGATTACGCAATAATTTCGACACAGGACACCGGGTGGGACAGCAGGTAAATGTAGTCTCTTATGGTCAATCTTCCAATGATATGCCTACAAACACGTCACAATGCTGCAGACACCTTGGAGAAACGACACAAAGGGCAGGCTCATTCCTGGCGCATTGACAGCCATATAAGGAGACATTGGAACACAGCGCCTTCAGAATCTGGGGCATTTCCTGTATGAAACTTCATCTTGGTTTCGCCTGTAGCATTAGTTCTGGGGCACTCACAGATATTATCTTTGCAGTTTTGGAAACGTCAGAGTTTTGTCTTTCCAAGGCTGTCAATTCCATGCATAGTCGAGCATCTTTTTGTGACAAAATATTGTGCTTAAAACGGGCACGTCTTTTTATCCAATAATGACAGCGCCCCCATAGGTTGAAGAGGTTAAATAAGGATTTTTAAGCCTTTAGACAACTGAGACATGGATTGTGTATGTATGCCATTCAGAGGGTGAATGGGCAAGACAAAATATTTAAGTGCCTTTGAACGGGATATGATCGTAGGTGCCAAGTGCACCGGTTTGTGTCAAGAACTGCAAAGCTGCTGGGTTTTTCACTCTAAAACAGTGTCCTGTGTGTATCAAGAATGATCCACCACCCAAAGGACATCCAGCCAATTTGACACAACTGTGGGAAGCATTGGAGTCAACATGGGCCTAGCATCCCTGTGGAGTGCCTTGTAGTCCATGCCCTGACGAATTGAGACTGTTCTGAGGACAAAAGGGGGTACGACTCAATATTAGGAAGGTGTTCCTAATGTTTTGTACACTTGTTGTATGAGTGCATTCTAAGAAAACAAGAGAAATTTGGCAAATTGAATACCTGAATTCCCGCATCCCAGAACTGTTTTTGTCCGTGCCAGTAAAATGTTTTACATACTATAATTCAGTAAATATCTAATGGATTTTAACAAATGTAAAAGTTAAATATTTTAATCCATTGTCCAAATTGCGTTTATTAGAATACTTTTTCAAACATTTTAATCATTTTGATGACCATTGCTAGTTAAAGGCCTAGTGCTGCCGAGTACTGCATCATATTGCATAAAAGCTGATGAAACTTCTACTGTAAAAGTGTAAACATTTGATCAGTGTTGCACTAAATCACCAAAAGTGGACACTCCTTCAAATGAGTGGATTCTGCTATTTCAGCCACACCCGTTGCTGACGTGTATAAAATCGAGCACACAGAGAAACATTTGCTTTACTGAGTGCTCAGTGACTTTCAAAGTGGCAACTGTCAACTCTTTTCACCTGTCAAATGTGAACTTCTAGGAGCAACAACGGTTTAGCCGCAAATTGTTACACAAGCTCACAGAATGGGACCGACGAGTGCTGAAGCATGAAGTGCATAAGAATTGTCTGTCCTCAGTTGCAACATTCACTACAGAGTTCCAAACTGCCTCTGGAAGCAACGTCAGCACAGGAACTGTTCGTCAGGAGATTCATGAAATTAGTTTCCATGGCCGAGCAACCGCACACAAGCCTAAGATCACCATGCGCAATGCCAAGTGTCTGCTGGAGTGGTGTAAAGCTCGCCACCATTGGATTCTGGAGCAGTGGAAGAGCGTTTACTGGATTGCTGAATCACGCTTCACCATCTGGCAATCCAATGGACGAATCTTGGTTTGGCGGATGCCAGGAGAACGCTACCTGCCCGGATGCATAGTGCCAACTGTAAAGTTTGGAGGAGGAGTAATGGTCTGTGGCTTTTTTTCGTAGTTTGGGATAGGCCCCTTAGTTCCAGTGAAGGGTAATCAAAATGCTACAGCATACAATAACATTCTGTAGCTGACTCTGTGCTTCCAACTTTATGGCAACAGTTTGGGGAAAGCCCTTTCCTGTTTCAGCATGACAATGTCCACGTGCACAAGCCAGGTCCATACAGAAATGGTTTGTTGAGATTGATGTGGAAGAACTTGACTGGCCTGCACAGAGCCCTGACCTCCACCCCATCGTACACCTTTAGGATAAATTGGAACACCGACTGTGAGCCAGGCCTAATCGCTCAACATCTGTGTCCAACCTCACTAATGCTCTTGAGGCTGAATGGAAGCAAGTCCCTGCAGCAGTTCCAACATCTAGTGGAAAGGCTTTCCAGAAGAGTGGAGGCTGTTATAGCAGTGAAGGGGGGGACCAACTCCATTTTACTGCCCATGATTTTGCAATGAGATGTTCGACGAGCAGGTGTCCACATACTTTTGATCGTGTAGTGTATTTCCTGATAGTTGCTGGTTGAAATCTACACAGGACCTTTTAACACCAGGTTTGCATCGGCGGGAGATTTGGCTTTCCATGGTGACCTTATCTTGTGGTAAGTTGGTTAACAGAGTTCCAAACCTCTCAGACAATAATGGTTAGTTTTCAGTTTTCTCCTTGCCACTCAGACCACTCCCAAACAGTCCTAGGAACATTCTTGTTTGGGAAATTTTTTGCTAACAGCAATTTAATCTTTTTTTAAATATGGAAATCTATTACAGTAAGGTAAAGTTACCCAGAAATTATTTTGATATTGATGATAATAAAGGTTGTATTGGGACTTTAACATGATTTGAATTAACATTCTACATTACCATGGAAATTCTTCCATCACAAGACCAGGTAGTCATTGTGAGTTTACCAGCCAAATTGCCAGGGTTAGGGGTTCGAAACCCCTTCTATTCATTTTATTTCTATGGCAGCACATGCAGTCAGGAGAGGGGAAAATGTGAGTTACAATAAATATAATAATTTTTTAAATTTTTGTTGCTTTTTGAATGGTTATTAGGGAGACTGGTCATTTGGCTGACCAATTATGGACACTGCCCTAAACGCATGCTCTATATTTGTCTCCTTGTGTTGGAGTGTGCAGAGCAGTCACTTTGGATGTGGTTTGCTGGATACCACTTCTTAGCTCTGGCGGATGTAGCTTATTTCTGGGAGCACCATTATATAGTGGCTGCTGGTTATGCAATGGAATATGAGTTCAGAAACTTCCCTTTTCGGTCTTACACTAGATACGATTTGCATTTAGGTCTGGTCAATATATTTTAGTGTGTGTGATTTGTTTTTGGACATGGCAATGGCGTACAGCCATTTCTATTATTGCTTCATCAGTGTGTTTCACTTTAAGAGTTTACCCATAGTATTTAAAGAAAGGCTTCTTCTATTCCGAGGAGTCTGTTTGATAACTGCAGAAGAAATGTTAATGCATTAAATGTGATCATTATTCTCACAAATTGTGTTCTTGTGTTCACAAGAAAGTATGAATGAATATGTATGTGTGTTTGACTTTGCACATTAACCCACTATCTGT
The DNA here is from genome assembly GCF_023373465.1 of Oncorhynchus keta. Lineage (NCBI taxonomy): Eukaryota > Metazoa > Chordata > Actinopteri > Salmoniformes > Salmonidae > Oncorhynchus > Oncorhynchus keta. The sequence continues at coordinate 31,258,050 of NC_068442.1, read as the reverse complement.
TTTCCCTGTCACCAAGCTAAGCATATCTGCTTTTAGTTTTAATGCACTGTATTGCTCTAACATAATTCAAAATACATTTCATGTTCTGGTGCTGTTTAGGCAATTTAAAGTGTTGTTTTGGGTGCTTATTTGTGGAGGAATGCAACTCGGTTTTCTGGGTGATTAGTGATGTTTTATTTGTTTCCCATGACTGTATTTGTATTTTAGTGGCAAAATGTAACTTTTGGGGCAACCTGACCAAATAGAAATGTGAGTATAGATCTATTATACTTGAAAGTAAGTCTAAGAAGCGGTATATTGATTCTATGTACAAGATTTCTATGCTTCCCGTTAAGTTTTGTTTTTGTATCTTTTACTTTCAGTTTTGTATGGCAGCTGAAACAACTATTTTTGGTTATGGAAAATGTATTTCACAGCGTTAAGATTGTACAGTGACACTCTACTTCACTTTGTCTTTTTTAAATATCCCCTTTTCCCCTTCAACTTGTTCAATCAGAACTTTCAGATCAACAACCCTGTAATGGCTTTTCAATTATGTCAACATCGTCTATGACTGGTTGCATTATGATGCTCCAAGTTTGACCCTGAATTTAATATTTATGTTAACCCTGGAATTTATAGACTAATTTCAAGTTTATAGTAATGTTTGTATTGACAGGTAATGAGGGTGTGATTTGTGTTGTGATTGAGTGTAAACACTTTATTATAGCACAACTATTTAAAAAATATTTGATTTGGTGTTTAACTAATTTCTTGCCTTTCTGTTAAACTAACCCTCCTTCTCTGTTTCTTTGTCAGTGGGGCAGATGACTTGTTGCCCATCCTCTCCTATGTGGCTCTGCACTGTGAGCTGCCTCAGTTGGTGTCAGAGTGTGCTGCCCTGGAGGAGTTCATTCATGAAGGGTAGGTCTCCAACTCACACAGACTTAAATCCCAGCTCACCTCACAGAAAACACGTCCCCTAATTCCATTCCACCTGCGACATGCTACTTTCCCCTTCTGGAGACAGTCTCCCCCTCTGGCTCCGTCTCAGAGTTTCCATGCGCGTCAGCTCAGACCACACCCGAGAGTCTATTTATCTCAATACAAACAGCCTTTAACAGGCTGGTTAGATTGGCAGTAATGAAGATGTGGGGATATTCTCGTTTGGTTTTCCTTCTCTACAAAAAGACAAATTAAAAGCTTACTTGATGTTCATGCAGCTCAGTGGTTTGGAAGCAGAAGAGTAAAGGCAAGGTGGGGCTCACTGGGGACCAAGGCCCTACAGAGGTGGGCCCTACATGTAGGAATTCTTGCTGTGATTTGCAAAATGACTAGTCAAAAAAGTAAAGAAGGGGTGATGCTATTTACATGCTTATTATTGATAAAAAAAGCATCAAGCCCCTCCCTACCCCCATCATAGAAGCATAGTGATAGACATCTTTCCATCGCTCTTTCTCTCTGTCACACACACACACAAGCAAGCCCTGGCTTGAGTTGCTCTCATGTCTTAGTCTCATTAGCTTAAGGTCACCCAGAGTTGACGAGGCTCCGGCCTTGCACCGCTCCCTTAAGGAAAACTTCCACCCTGCTTACTGTCTTGCCTTGTCACCCTCCACGTCTGTTCTTCCCTCCCCCTTTTATATCCAAATGGGCCAGGATTTTTTTTTTTAATAAAATGAAAATTAAACTCTTGCTTCACTGGACCATTTCCTATTGTTTCGTCACAGTATGGTTGGATATGAGAAGGGAAGTTGATGCTTGAAACAATCTTTATGATAATGAAAATGTAGTGTTTTTTTTGTGTGTTTTGGACTAAATAAAATGAATAAAATATGAGGTTGGTATTCATCACTTAATCTGCTGTGACGATTACCAAGATGTGGTTAGGCAGATTTGTATTTTTATTGATTTCTGTAAATTGTACAACAGTGGTCACCAACTGATCTTCTAGGAATTCCTACTTGATCAACAAACATTTGATTCAAAGCCCTGATCGCCGGGTAGACAGGGTTCACATTCTGAAGGGACATACTGCCTACATGGTGGACCAGGACAGCTGTGACTAAATCAAGTGTGCCTACTGTGCTGGCCAATTGGAAAGCTGAAATCACTGTTCCCGTCTTGCCAGTGTACCACGACCTACAGCAAAATGTTATACTAGCCTACATGAGATTTCATGACGTTTAAAACCATGTCCAGAAACTCGAAGAATACAGCAAAGAGCATAGCTCAGGAAGTAGGGGTTTTGAGGTTTGTTTTTGGGGGGACTAAAGTAGTGTGCTGGTTCTCTGGTCATTGGAACAATATTAATTTGTGCATGAGGCAGAAATAATGCGAAGCGACTAGAGTTTCATCATTAGGTGGAAGCACTCTCTCTGGTCAGGGATGTATTTATTCCACCAATACTGTTCCAAAAGTTTAATTTGTCCAATAGTAAATCTTGAACTTTTTGCAACTTTTTGGCGGAATGAATACTCCAAAGTCTCACTGGAGGAAAGGAGAGCGCAGGGACAGTGAGAGGCGCACCCTCTGCTGCTTTCTCCCTCTGCTGACACTGACCATCAGATGCAGGTACCACCAGTCCAGTAAAATAAAAAAGCAAATTATTTCAATTTATGCTCTGCCTCACAAGTAATACAACCACTGCTCTATTTTGTTATCAAAGCTAGTGTTTATTTTTTATTATTTAAAAAATATATATATGTATGTGTGTGTATATAAAATGTGTGTATGTATATATAAAATATATGTGTGTGTGTGTATATATAAAATATGTGTGTATGTATGTATATGTATGTATGTGTGTGTGTGTGTGTGTGTGTGTGTGTATAAAATGTGTGTGTATAAAATGTGTGAAAGTATATGTGCATATAAAATGTGTGTGTATAAAATGTGTGTAAAGTATATGTGCATATAAAATGTGTGTGTATAAAATGTGTGTAAAGTATATGTGCATATAAAATGTATAAAATGTGTGTAAAGTATATGTGCATATAAAATGTGTGTGTGTAAAATGTGTGTAAAGTATATGTGCATATAAAATATGTGTGTATGTGTGTGTGGTCAAAGAACTATATTGGCAGGCCAAGCATGGTATGTTTTAGGCTTAGGTTAATGTTGCATAACTTTACAGATGTAAGCCTATGTTAAAAAAATATATATTCTGAGCAGTAGATCTCTGCCTGCTTTTTGACTGCGATAGTGATCTTGGCTCGGAAAAGGTTGGTGACCACTGTTGTACAACGATGGTGCAGAGTTCTAACTGTTCTTCTGTCTAAGGTATCTGATTGGAGAGGAGGGCTACTGCTTGACCTCCATGCAAAGTGCTCTGCAATATGTGGAGTCATTGCACACAGGAGGGTTTCAGCTACACAACACTAAATTCACCTGATACAGGTAATGTACATCCAACATGGTTAAACATTTCACTGAGTGCAAATGAGGTCTTTCTCAAATACATCCCGTTTAGAGGCAACTCTTCAATCTTAATTAGTTTAATTTAAATAATTTGTCTTACCTGTAACAATTATAAAATGAAGTGAAATGTTAAGTGCACAGTGCTATGATACCATTGTGAAAGTGCCCAAACTAGAAGTTATTGAACTGATTGGGGTTGGAGGGTTCGCAGTTGGATGAATCAAATAATGTGGGCCCTTGAGCAATGTTTCCAGAGCGGGAGAATTTACACAGGGATTAACTATATGTGACATCATCAAACAGTCCCACCTAAACTCCCTGTGACATAATTAATCCATGCTAACTAAACATTTGATTTAAAAGTGTGCTCTGTCTGAGAGCTGTCAAGTTATGCAGGGCTGTTCAGTTATGAGGCCTCTTCTGTTCCACATTTCAGCTGGAATAACAGATTCGGTTTAAACGTCAGTCCGACCACCTCCCGATTCATGCATCCAAAATTGGAACAGTCCATCGTTGCCGTGGATTGTCATGATTTGCGGTTTCTCTGTTTCCTTTGTCATTGAGTGGCAAATCAATGTTTTACTGAATTTAATCTTATTTTATTGGAATTTGGGTATTTGCATTCTTAGTTCATCTCCTATTGATCTGAAATGATTCTGTATAACCACACACATGGGTTCGGTACTACACTTCAACATAACATGGTGGTGCAGGCTAGTGCTGCAGTCCGATTCTCTACCCTTCTCTCAAGTGTGCACTCGTTCAACCCTCATGGATATCACAAGGATTGTAAAAGGGAAAGGGAAACTGTAAAAGGGAAACTGCCTAACTCATGCTTATGCTAATCCAATGTTTTTAACTCCATGAGGGGGTGTGAACAAGTGTACACTTTGGTTAGAGGAGTAAAGGATCGGAATGCAACCTAGGAGCAAGTGAATAGCCTCTTTTCTACACCAAAGAACATTGAAGTTCTTTGATTGGAAAAGCGTCCTTTAAATGCTGTAGCAGGACACATTGTAGCTCTCACTAGTCTATAGCAGGTGTACTGAAATAATATAATATATAAATAATATTATTTTACACAAACTTCCTAGGTGGCAGAGGTCTGGATGGATATTGTAATTTACCTTGCAATCCATTTGACCCCAAACTGTTCACTCCTCATGTTGGCAGAGAGAGAAATGTGCAGTTTTAAAGCTAATTTCCTGCAATTCTACACATCTGTTTGTTCATATGATACCAGGAGTTGAATCCCAACTGAATCCCCCCCCCACCCAAAAAATATATATTTTTAAGTCTGGACGTATTGAACCCGTTCTGGGTCCGGATCCGGCCTGCAGATTACCTTTTAGTATGGCTGGTGTACAGGGTGTTGCGTACCAATGAATTGAGCGCTTGTTGTTTGCGATTTCAGGCTGCTGCTTTGAAATGGAAACCAGTATTCCCTGTGTTGCAGTGCTCTGAAGTGGCAGTGCCTGTTAGCTGCAGACTGGACTACGGTTCAACTTAATTCAGTGTTCTGAGCAAGAAATGACTTTGGCTGTCAAATTAATTTTCTTATTTAAGTTATGCAACAATGGTTCTGATGGGCTGGACCTAGTTTCCAAGTTCTGTTTCTTTTCACCCAGGTGATTTGACAAAGCCTGACTGTTACCTGGACAAGCTGCAATGTGGAATTTCTTTGCTTATGACTGCCATTGAGGGGCATTTAGGTCAAGTGCTTGAAGCTTTGTCATCCGTCAACCTGAAGTCTGCAAAATATTTTAATGCTATTGTCCAATATTGCTCAGTTTTATTGCTTTCGTTTAGGAACTGACCCTGTCATTTTATTAAATGAATGTCTGAAAGATGACTATGTACTACCATAGAGCAACATGTCTGTCGTTTGAAACTCAAAAAAAAAAGCATGAATTGATAAATTATTGTGGAGCTGCTTACAGAATATTAATAGAATAATTTATTTTAGATGTCAGGATTCCAGTTCAATTTTAATGCTTGCATTCAGGTTATGTTTTAAGGTAATGCACACATGTTGCTAAATAACTAGTTTGGTGTGAGTGATTTGAAACTATGCTAAGTATTGCATTTCGTGAGAATATGTGTTCATGCAAGAATTTGTAGGGACAATGCCTCTGAAAAATTGCATGCAAAATTGATATGGGCCCCCCAAAAAAACAATTTGGGACCATGATTAAAACTAATTTAGTGTCAAATTAGTTTTGAATTTATCCAAATATATTTAAGTGTTTTGTGCATTTGGGTGGATGGAGTTCTAGGGGGGATTCTCACAGGTTTATGGTTAATCGCTCTTCTGGCAATATTTTTTAAATTCAATTCTGACTTCACTTCTGAAAGTCTCATCAGTTAAACTAATTCACTGTAATAGCGTGGACGCCAGCATGCACTTGCAGATAAGATATTAATTGTTTTGCTACTGTGGTTAAACATTTTAACAACAATGTTTTATACTTACAGAATATATCATGAATTGGTGTCAGTACAGTATTAGGTTGAGGTTTAAAGTGGGATAGGGATGGATTTAAGGGAGAGTTTTAGTGTTTGGTCAACTCTCAGCATGTCCTCTAGTCACTCAAAGCACTGCCTCATCTTCAATGGTTGCGTTCCAGGCTGACTGCATTGCACAACGCCAAGATGGGTTTTTAATATATTCGCGAACCACATCGTATGATATTGCAATCTGATGCCAAACTGCACATTTTGACGAAGCGCGCAACTATTTGTTGATGTAATGCAACGCCTTTGACATAGTCGGCCTGTCTCTCACAGCTATATGAAAATGCAGAGCACAGACAACTCTTAATACCTGGTTTATTGACTAAATGTATCATTTTTATTCATACTGTTTTATGCTGTTGTTTTCTATTTAATAATTTTTATTTGGTCTGTTAAAGAAATGAATGGGTCCAAAAGATGTAAAAATGTTTTTGACATCATAAAATAATTGTACCACCTGTCAGCATTGTCTTTTGAAACCATCTGTGAAAATTGTAACACCAAAAATGTGCTAATATGTACTGTGTATATTTATGTGAGAAGTATATAAATAATAATATAATGGGCATAATGGGATGTAAGGAATGCTGTTGTATTTCACACAGTATGTGAACCACTACATTGACTCAACTAATTATGACCTGTGTTTGTTGTTTTTTGCTCTTGAAGCCTCATGAACATGTATGTTGGTTAGACTCAGATTCAATAGGTTATTTTATTGGAGAACCCCCATAGACATTCATCTGTGTGGAGGGTCTTAGTCTGGGTGGTTATGAATGTGTGTGTGTGTGTGTGTGTGTGTGTATATATATATATAATGTGTGTGTTGTCCTGGAGGTTTATAACAATAAAGAAGTTGAGGAAAAGTGTCCCTCTGAGAATTTGTTAATTACCATTCAAACTCTCTTCTGCTGAAGATATGCCCACTCCAAAAATGTGAAAACATTCAGCCAACTCCTTATATAGCCCTGCTGCATGCCCCTCCCCGCTGCACTCATTTGACTGACACTAGAATCTAATGCATTGTTTTGCTGTTTCTTTAGGATGAAGATTTGTTTAGAACAGACATAGAGAGCGGTTGGGGCAGTGTTGACCTGATGGGTCTGTGTGCTGGAGGCCTGGCAGGGAGGAGGGGAGATAGACACTGACGGTCATATGGCTGGATTGTTCAGAGTGCTTCCGGACCAGAGGAGAAAACATGCCAATGCGAATCAGGAGGAGTCCAGACAACCGCAGAGGACTAACTTTAATGCATAACTCGCACTCATTGTGTGTCCCCTTAAATCCCTTCAAGTCCACTTACCTTGTCACACACATGCAAGCTGAAATCTCATTCAGAGCTCGGATCCTATCAGGACCCATTATGCCGTAACAGACTACTCAGTCCCAGCCTCCTTGGCATGATACACTGCCCCATTCCCAGACAGATCCTCACAACTCCTCTTCCACCTCCCCTCATAACAGCCTATTACACGTACACACTCCGTGTGGTGCTGACATCCATTATACACAGTCTATAAAGCAAGAACACCCGAGTGGGCTCCCAAATGGCACAATCAAGGGTCTGGAATCATACCGGACCCTGGTTTGATTCCAGGCTGTATCACAACTGGCTGTGATTGGGAGTCCCATTTACATTACATTTTACATTTAAGTCATTTAGCAGACGCTCTTATCCAGAGCAACTTACAAATTGGTGCATTCACCTTATGACATCCAGTGGAACAGCCACTTTACAATAGTGCATCTAAATCTTTTAAGGGGGGGGATTACTTTATCCTATCCTAGGTATTCCTTAAAGAGGTGGGGTTTCAGGTGTCTCCGGAAGGTGGTGACTGACTCCGCTGTCCTGGCGTAGGGCAGGCCACAATTGGCCCAGTGTCGTCTGGGTTTGGCTGGGGTAGGTCGTCATTGTAAAAAAAACTATTTGTTCTGTAACTGACTTGCCTAGTTTAAAAAATTAAAAAATAAAAAATTTAAAAACCTCTTTCCATGACATGGACTGATCAGGTAAAATCTACAGTACACAGTTTTGTTGTAACCCTTGACAAACATACCTCATTCAACTCATTGAGGGCTTGATGATTAGTTGAAGTTGAATCAGGTGTGCTTCTCCAGGGTTAGGATTCAAATGTGTAATGTTAGTGTTACTGGAGGACCAGGGTATTGAAACACTGGTGTAAGGTACAGGAGGAGCTAGAGGTGAAGCAGAGGAATGTCTGTACCTCGGGTGGCCAGACCTGGGTTCAAATACTATTTCAATTTCTTTTCAATAGATTTCTAAACAAGTATTCAGAACCTTTATTTGAAGAAAAAAAAACAAGTAGTTGAATATTGGAATGTATTTGTAAATACAATAAAAAAAATTGACTTGCGCCTACATGTTGACTGCAAACATCAACTGATCAAAGGTCATGAAATTGTGACTGCAGGTTTATGCAGTTAATCTATGAGCAGCTATCGCCTGCATGGTTGACTATTGTCAGCTTATCATTTGGGTGTTTTTGTTTGACCCACAACAAATGTGACCAACGACATGAAAGAAACAGGAACCAACTCTTGTATACAGTGGATATGTACAAATTAATGTGATTTAATGTGATATTTGAGTCCCCCTCTCTCACCAATTGATTGTACAATGTACAAACATATTTTCAGGTTGTGAGTGCTTGATATGGAGGTTGGAGACATGTTTATTTCGACGACGTTTATAAAAGATGTTCTTTATAATGTCAACACTGCCATGTTGCACTGAACTTTGCTGTTGGAAAACCACATCGGTGTCTGACTTTCGGTTGTCACTGATGCACCTCCCCCTACTACTTAACTCCTCAACCTTTGTCAACAGTCGGTTGCTTTAGCCTTACCACTCAAACAAGCCCACTGACTCAAATACACTCCCATGCATTAAACCCAGGTATTTACTTTGATATACAATTTGGTTGACTACTTGGTTTTTACAAATAACCATTCAAAAACTCAAATAAAAGTACTTGTTTTTTGCTATGTATTTGAAAATACTCAGATAAAATATATTTAATAAACAAGTATTAATATACACATGCACTGTATTTGAACCCAGGTCTACTGGTGGCCTGTTATATCAGCCTATAACCCTGTGTGGGGTACTGGCTCTAGAGTGTGATCTATACCAGAGGATGCAGCAATAGGAAGCCCTAGGTTGAGATAGTTGGGCTGAACTTGACAACAGCTGTTAGGTGGGTTCATCCTCACCAAAGGACCATGCCAGGTGGCCTGGAAAGTATGAATGACAGCTACCCAGTGCATTTGTCACCCCATTGCCTGCTGAAATCTACTGTTCATGTCAACATTGGGAACTAATCATCTGATAAGATGTGTGTGTGAGGCCATGCTCTGACGATGCTGCCGTGAGATCAAACTGTCCTCTCCATCTCTCCCTGACCTCAGAGCTGGCCACAAAGTTGATTCAAGTCTGTGGAGTGTGTAAGCCTCCAGAAAGGTCTCCAAAAACACCAAATAACAATATTATTTGAATAGATACAGCATTAAACAGACAAATCCCTCTGCTCTCTCATCACACCACTCTTGAGTTGTTTCCCTGTCTGTCATATGTGGACCAGACCACACACACACCCACCCACATTATTGTAACTAAGGTTCATTGTAACAAAGAAACACTAATACTTGCAGGTGCATAAGTGATGAGTACATGTTCAAAATGTTATTTTCAGAGTTTCCTAGAATGTATCAAGTGAATCTGTTGCCTGCCAGTCTGTCTCTCAGCCTGACTGTATGTTGTGGTTTCTTTTGGCCTGTGAATGTGAATGTTTTTTTTTTAAATTGACAACTTAAGCTTTGGTAAGCACTTGCTACACTCACACGGAAAGGGGAGCATGATACTGCCAAGGTCTCATATGTTTTTCCGTCTGTTTTAATCCCTTAACTGATTCACATGTTTTAAAGGGGGATCGTCAGTCCAATGTTTTATGAAAACCAGAAAATAAATTTGATGCCCACTTCTTAACTGTTCTACCTTGCTTGATACCATGACTTCAGTCTGTTCTCAGTGATCTGTTGTGTCTTCAGGTATAAGTCCAGCCCAAGCAATAATCTTAAACTTAACTAGTAATTCATCATTTGCATTTCAGTTGTTTACAGTACATATTGAATTACTTTAATTATATATAAAGACAGCTGTATTTGTCTGCTCTGGTTCCTTTTATTTAATGCAGAACTACACCATTGTCTACAATAGCTTCAGTGCCTCTTAGTGAAATGTCAAATGAGGTCAGGTGACATACAACCTGCATAGTGCTCTTTGAGGCGGGAGGCCCTGTGTGACCCACTGAAGGCTTAAAATACTCATGTTACATGGCTCTAATTTTGTAATACATTAAAATAAATCCCTTCTCACCCTACTTCCTCTTTTAGAAGCTGATTCATGATATCTGCCTTAAGAACTTGTAAGTCCACCACCGTCCCTCCTATCCCTACGAAAGACAGTTCTCTTTTCCTATTAGAATAAGAAATGGTATCATACAGGAGGGTATATCAGCATTAGTGTGTGTAAACAGTGCTTGACTTGGGCAGAAGCTCACTGGAGCTGAGTACCGTCACCTCAGGTGTTCTACTGCTTGAGCTCCTGTACCTCTATAGAATACTAGCTCAAAGGTATTGTGGAGTTCCTAAATATAAACAGTACTGGCACCAAGTCAAGCACTGTGTGTTAATGTGTTTGTGTGTAATGGAGAGAGAATGACCGGCGGATTCTCACCCGCTACTCATTAAAAGTTGGCCTAATTGAGCTGTCAGCCGACACAGTCAAAACAAAACCACGGACAACAACCTCTGACTCAACTCGGTTAGTTAGTTGCCTCGACACAATTCAGTTTTTTTTAATTAGCATGACAAATATACATTATTGTTGCTAAAACATGCATGCCATTAACAGAACAGTAGACAAAGACACCAATGCACTCTGTGATATTGCTTTACCTCCGGGGGACCTCCCACCTCCTTCATTGTTTAGTTAAGGATGTGCCATCCCAGATAATTGGACCCAGATAAAATGGGAGGGCGTCTGAACAGGACAGAGAGTCACGCTATGGGACACAAATATTCCAAGACCCTGTACTGCCATCTTTTACTGCCTCACATTTTATTTGTCACATGCTTTGTAAACAACAGGTGTAGACTAACAGTGAAATGCTTACATCTTAGAGTCATTCTGCACTTTCCCAACAGAGTGCATCTAGATAATCTACACTTGTAAGCGCTTGCACAGTTCCATTGGAGCATTATGTTCTTGTTATTAGTGTATGAACACTGGAACAATGAAGGACTGTGCAGAAGCTGGTATGAAGTCGCATAAAGATTGACATTGTCCTTACAGATATATAATTTGACATGCAAAGAAAACAACCACATGAATTGACTATAGAATAAAATGGATGTGGAATGACTCGAGCACTATGGTATTGATAATCTGCAGGGACTTATGGCAGAGAGGGGCAGCGTTGAAGGTTACCCTCTAGAATGACGGTTTTTAAGTCTGCCGGGCAGTTGACAGGGAACACGGTGTGGGTGGTGTTCTTTCTCTCCACCAATGTGGCCACAGCCTCACCAAGGTCCAGGTGGTTCAGGTAACCAGGAGCCACACGCTCTGGAGGGGCCACACCTGTGTTGATCTTTACCTAAAAGAGCAAGAGAATGGAAGCCAGTTGGCATTGATTAATGATAGTCAATTTATGGTATATGAAACCGCAAACAATGCAAGGGAATGTTGTATTCACGATTGCAATGTTGCAGACAACTTTTATCAACAATTGCTATTTGGGCAGACAGACAAGTACTGCAACTGATACCCCAGCTAACTAACCAAGCAATGGGAGTTTCATGTTATGGATCTTGGCCAAACCTGGTTGAGTTTGCAGGGTACTTCTGGGTACTCCTCTCGTAATACCTGACAAAATGCCAGGGTGCTGGCAGCGCCAACAGTCAGGAACCCTGTACCTGGCATCAACAGCTTCTCCCCAGCACCACCTGCGGCACAGCACACATCACTGCCAAATAACACTCAAGTCATATTCAGCAAGTGCAAAGAGAAAAATCATGTTATATCAAGTGGGGAAGAAGGTTGTTCCTCAAAACAAGGTGTTGCCCATCTCTCACTCAAACTTGGCAAAAGGTCCAATCACTTTCACATAATGCTCAGAAGGACATATACTACTGTACTGGCTGCAGGGCCGGCTCTAGCCTTTTGGGAGCCCTAAGCGAGATTTTGTTGAGGGCCCCCTACCGCGAGGCAAAATATTTTAGTGCCCTCCCCCTTTTGACCGTGGAAAGTTTAAGTACATTTCCTGCAATTCTACACATTTTGCGATGGGGAGTACATAAGATTTTATGCGTTTAAAGGCCCAGTGCAGTAAAAAACATGATTTTGCTGTGTTATGTTTTCAGTGCATTTGGAAAATATTCAGACACCTCACCTTTTTCCACATTTTGTTACGTTATTGCCTTGTTCTAAAATTGATCAAATAAAACATGTTCCTCAGCAATCCACACACAATACTCCATAATGGCAAAGTGAAAACAGGTTCTGAATACACACCTTATTTACATACGTTTTTGCACCCTTTGAAAATTAGCTTGGATGCATCCGGTTTCCATTGATCATCATTAAATGTTACTACAACTTGGAGTCCACCTGTGATACATTCAATTGATTGGACATGATTTGAAAAGGCACACACCTGTCTATATAAAGGTCTGACTGTTGTCATTGCATGTTAAAGCAAAAACCAAGCCATGAGGTGGAAGGAATTGTCCGTAGAGCTCCGAGACAGGATTGTGTCGAGGCACAGAACTGGGGAAGGGTACCAAAAAATGTCTGCCGCATTTGAAGGTCAACAAGAACACAGTGGCCTCCATCATTCTTAAATGGTTGAAGTTTGGAACCACCAAGACTCTTCCTAGAGCGGGCCGCCCGGACAAACTGAGCAATCAGGGGTGAAGGGCCTTGGTCAGTGTGGTGACCAAGAACCCTTTGGTCACTCTGACAGAGCTCCAGAGTTCCTCTGTGGAGAACCTTCCAGAAGGACAACCATCTCTGCAGCACTCCACCAATCAGGCATTTATGGTAGAGTGGCAAGACGGAAGCAACTTCAGTAAAAAGGCACATGACAGCCCACTTGGTATTTGCCAAAAGGCACCTAAATGACTCTGACCATGAGAAACCAGATTCTCTGGTCTGATGAAACCAATATAGAACTCTTTGGCCTGAATGCCAAGCGTCAGGTCTGGAGGAAACCTGGCACCATCCCTACGGTGAAGCATGGTGGTGGCAGCATCATGCTGTGGGGCTGTTTTTCAGCGGCAGGGACTGGGAGACTAGTCAGGATCGAGTGAAAGATGAACAGAGAAAAGTACAGAGAGATACTTGATGAAAACCTGCTCCAGAGCGCTCAGGACATCAGACTGGGACGAAGGTTCACCTTCCAACATGACAACGCAGGAGTGGCTTCGGGACAAGTCTCTGAATGTCCTTGAGAGGCCCGGCCAGAGCCCGGACTTTAACCAGATCAAACATCTCTGGAGAGATCTGAAATTAGCTGTGCAGCGACACTCCCCATCCAACCTGACAGAGCTTGAGAATATCTGCAGAGAAGAATGGGAGAAACTCCCCAAATACAGGTGTGCCAAGATTATAGCGTCATCTCCAAGACTCAAGGCTGTAATCCCTGCTAAAGGTGCTTCAACAAAGTACTGAGTAAAGTGGTCTGAATACTTATGTAAATATAATATTTCCGTTTATACCGTTTAAAACATTTGCAAACATATTGCTATATCATTATGGGTATTTTGTGTAGATTGATGAGGGATAAAAACCATTTAATCTATTTTAGAATAAGGCTATGACAAAATGTGGCTAAAGCCAAGGGGTCTGAACACTATATATACACACAAACGTATGTTGACAACTTAAAATTAGTTGATTCAACTATTTTAGCCACACTCATTGCTGACAAGTGTATACAATTGAGCATGCCGCCATATAATCTCCATAGACAAACATTGACAGTAGAGTGGACTTACTGAAGAGCTCAGTGACTTTCAAAGTGGCACCGTCATAGGATGCCACCTTTCTAACAAGTCAGTTCGTCAAATTTCTACCCAGCTAGAGCTGCCCCGGTCAACTAAGTGCTGCTATTGTGAAGTGGAAACATCTAGGAGAAACAGAGGCTCAGCCACGAAGTGGTAGGCCAGACAAGTTTACAGAATGGGACCACCAAGTGCTGAAGTGCGTAGTGCATAAAAATCCTGTCCTAGGTTGCAACAGTCACTACCGATTTCTAAACTTCCGCAGGAAGCAACATCAGCACAATAAGTGGTTGTCAGGGGCTACATAAAATGGGTTTCTATGGCCGAGCAGCCACACGCAAGCCTAAGATCACCATGCACAATGCCAAGCATCAGTTGGTGTGGAGTAAAGGTCGCCGCCATTGGACTCTGGCGCAGTGGAAACACATTCTCTGGAGTACTGAATCACGCTTCATCATCTGGCAGTCTGACAGACAAATCTGGGTTTGGCAGATGCCAGAAGAATGCTACCTGCCTAGTTTGGTGGAGGAGGATTAATGGTCTGGAACTGTTTTTCATGGTTTGGGCTAGGCCCCCTAGTTCCAATGAAGGGAAATATTAACGCTACAGCATACAATGACATTTTAGACGATTCTGTGCTTCCAACTTTGTGGCAACCGTTTGGGGAAGGCCCTTTCCTGTTTCAGCATGACAATGCCACCATGCATAAAGAGAGGCCCATACAAAAATAGTTTGTCGAGATCGAAATGTAAAAGAACTTGACAGGCCTGTACAGAGCCCTGACCGCAACCCGATCGAACACCTTTGGGATCAATTGGAACACCGACTGCGAGCCAGGCCTAATCGCCCGACCTCACTAATGCTTGAGGCTGAATGGGAGCAAGTCCCTACAGCAATGCTAATGCCCATAATGCCCAGCAATGCTCCATGTTAATGCCCATAATTTTAGAATGAGATGTTTGACGAGCAAATGTCCACATACACTACATGACCAAAAGTATTTATACATTAGGAGGTTGGAATAATACTGTGACATTGTGAACATGATGATAATGCCTTTTTAGTGAAAGAGCTGTTTGAAAAGACTGCTTGTTTTGGTGGGATGGAGTTTTGGCCTTCCATGGTGACATCACCATGCAGTGAATTAGTTTTGACCAATAAGAAAGAGAGTTCCAAACCTCTCTGCCAATAACAGCTAATTTTCAGTTTTCCCTTCCCCACTTAGACCACTCCCAGACAGTCCTAGCAAAATTATTTATTGAGAAATTGCTCTTTGCTAAGAAGCTGTGTTTATTTTTTACCATTTTAATTTAAAATCAATCACAGTAAGGTACTTAATTGTTACCAGAAATGATTTGATACTGAGATAAAAACAACTGAATGGGACTGCTAAAGCACATTTTACACAATTATATATATTTTTGCCATGGGGCAGAGAGAAAGCGTTGCAACTTTATGACTAATTTTATTCAATTCTACTCATTTTGCAATGGGGCAGAGAGATTGTCTGCCGTTTTAAAGCTAATTTCCTACAACACATTTTGCCATGACTTATGCCATGTTAATATGATATCTGAGTGAGAATGACGGAACAAATCAATGGGGGCCCCCCGGAGGTCAGGGCCCCTGGGTAAGTGCCCTGGGTGCCCAGTCGGTATTTGGCCATAATTACTACATGTTTAGATAGTCTAACCAGCTATCTAAAAATTGTAAGCTGACATGGCTAATTGAGTGACTGTCAGTAACTGACATAAAGAAAAACTACTGATGCACAACCACATTTCAAAATTGCACCTGGTGCATTCTACTAGTCTTACTCTCACCAATACATTGAGACACCGACTGAGTTCCCCAGGGGACATAAGCGACCGCTTATGTCACTTGTGCCTGGAACCGGCACTGACTGGCTGGGATGTTGGGAGGGGCACAGGTGGGAGACTCACCTGTGATAAAGGTGTAGGTGCAGTTGGGGTCATCTCTCACCAGTGGAAAGAAGACCTTCCATGATACAAAGGTGCTGAACAGCAATGTCTCAATCACCTATGGGTGGATGAGAAGAATGAGTAAAATAATAGATTAATACGGAGAAGAAAGGAGGGAGAGAGGTGGCGAATTCAATACGAGAGGAAAATCGACAGAGATGTGGAACTGACAGCAAAGAGAGGAAGACTGGAGTGAGGCTTAAAAACAAGTCATGGCAGCTTAAAAGATAATGGTGATGATATCAACTCTGGATCATGGATTAGTCTGAGTTGTGTTGAGGACTCACCCAGTGTAGTTCTTTCAGAGTCTGGCTATGGGGAGGTCCACCCTGCCACCAGCTGAAACCCAGAGATGACACAATGTCTGTCACCTTGCCAACAGACTTCAGAAGGGTCTGCTTGACCACCTCTGCCCCTTCCTCTGAACCTAAGAAAAAGAGTAACAGAGTTTAAGAGGTATTTCCATACACTACCTTTTGGGGATATGGGATACCTTTAACAATACTCTCACTTGTAAAATGTGTCGATGTAAAATTGTTTCTGACAAGAAGTATTACCAACATTCCCCACTAGAGTGGTGAGGTGGTCTTTGGTGGAGGGAGAAACAAACCCCCTGAGTTTATCCAACCTGCTGTTGTCTCTGGAGATAACCGCCACCTTGAAACCTTAAAACGAGTATAGTACACAGTCACAATCAGGACATGTCATTATCAAATGTGACTGACACATGGCAAACAAAAGGGCAATTTTACTGCAGTAGATGGTTCTGCTTACATTTTAACTCGGTTTCATATAACATTGTAAAACATGTCATGTTACTATACTATAAACAATTAAATTGTCACTTGAGGAGACTGTGTGGTTAGACAAATTCATGATTGACATTATGATACCCTCTAACAAAAAGTACATCCAAAAGGGCAATACCAATCAATTAACTCAGCGTCGTGACATTTTGATCCAAACCATACATTTATTATCTATTGCTTCCCGACGAACCTGTGTCTAGACTAAGCCTTTTTACCAGCACTATTGACGAGAAAAAACAAACAATATATTAACATTATTCTTGAGGTTAACTGCTAGTTGGATTTCAATTCCTAAGACCTCAAGATGACGTCAAGTTTTCGGATATTCTTAAGAGAATCACACCTTGAATTATGTGCGTAAAGGAGATGCCAGTTGTTTTACGGGCAAATGCACTCATGACAACCACATTGACACCGCCATAATCCTTATTTTCCGCGCAGTCTCAATTACTAAATGTTTATTTCATATATTACCCAACAATATACCTTGAGAAACGCACAAATCAACTAACTTCCCAGCAGAGCCATGCTGATCCAGCAGACAACGACCATACATGCGTAAAATGTCACGTGGCATACAATTTAACAGACCTCTTCATATATAGCCTATCCTACATATTTTGCACGCAGGACCTTTTAGATTAATTTCACCACTTAATCCGGCCCATTGATCGTGGGCAGAGGCATTGTCTTGGCGCAGGTGTATCGGTCCCCAGACTCCAAATGCTCCCTAACTCAATGAGGACATCTTACCTTTGTCAAGGAGTGCTTTAACTATTCCAGAGCCCACTGTTCCTGCTCCACCGAGAGCTAACACAACTCTGTCAGCGTTTGACATGTTGGATAGGTCCACAGGACTGAACAAATGAACAGTTTTAATGAGACTGACAGTCTGAGTCTATGGAGAGCATTTTGTACCGCCCGGGACCTTTAAACAAATCATAGCGGCCACAGTTACGCTCTTCTACCAGTGTCACTGAAGCCACGCCCGTATCAGGTGAAAGAACAACCCACAAAACCTAACTGATTTGGTCTCTCTCTCTCAGAACAACAATGACTACATTTACATGCAAACAGTATTGCGGATAGTAGGTCATATCCCGCTTAGGGTCTTATTCGGGATAAACTGTTTACATGCACCTTTGATATCCCGTTCAGGATTGTCTCTGTATCCTTGAATAAACATAATATTCCTAAATTAAGTTCATATTAGTTAAATTGAATAGTAACTGAAATCTGGACACTGGCTGGAGGCCTACGACCTCTCACGTGTAGCGTAATATAATATTAAATCCAGCAGAGGTATGAATGTCTTGCTGTAAAATGATACAATGTGGTCCTTCTGTAGCACAGTTGGTAGAGCATGGCGCTTGTAACGCCAGGGTAGTGGGTTCGATTCCCGGGACCACCCATACGTAGAATGTATGCACACATGACTGTAAGTCGCTTTGGATAAAAGCGTCTGCTAAATGGCATATTATATTATACATATATTAACAGGAGTGGAGAAATATGATTTATTTCTTTCAGCATCTCTTGAGAAAATGTGAAGGAGCATGTAATGTGTTATATTTGACACTGTCATGGAAGCAGACAGTATTTCAACCACATAACATATGCGCCCAAGATGAACTTAAATCTTATCAGAAACGTACTTCGTCGTTTTCTCAGCTTTTCTTTCCCTTAATTAAAACCGGTCAAATTGATGACATTGGACATTTTGCACAGGACCAATCTTTACACTGTTTGAGTTATTGCGTTTCCCCCCTCCCTAAACGAAACAGACAACTTTAAAGGTGTTAACTAGATTCATGCATTCATTCTATCGATGTAAGACATTAAGAAGGTAAGAACTACTTTATTTAGTCTTCCAGCGTAACAAGATATGACAGAAGAGAAGATATATTTAACTATGGGTGACAAACAAATGGCCTACCAAATGTCAAAAATTAGAAGCAGAAACGTGTCTAAAGAAGTATCCAGTATGCTATACGGTCCCGTAAGAGTATCAGCAAAATAGATTATTATGGTGGATCGAACTGCGCAGGTAGCCTACTTTTTGAAGTGATTTGTTTGAAAATCAGATGAAAACATCATGACATAACACCATAGACTGCACAACACCCCATGATATACCCAACTAAGCCTGCACAGACCGTGAAAAACAACAGTAAACAGTATGCATGTAAACGTGGTTAGTGAATAAATAATGACATCGATAGAATATCGCGCACTCTGGTGGAGAAAAACATAGATTTCGGATGAGCTCAAAGCAGCCTGTTGAATTCGTAGATGTATATTCATAGTCACAGACTCCTCACTCTCTTGCTGTATTTTGAATATTTATATTGCTGTATATTAAGACAAAATTACGCAATTGAATGGTTTGGTAATTTGTGAAGTATAAAAATGTACTTATTTTGTCAAACCATACGCCGGGCTGGCGGCCGAGCTAAATCGAAGGCCCTCACACTTTTAGGGTGACACGTGACGGGGTTTATTTTTCGGAACTCAGGGTTGGGTTCAAATCACGCTCGTCAATTTTTACAGCAGTGTTCCTTGCATTTGTGATGGTTTAAGGAAAGGTCCCACCATATATATATAAAGTGTTGGTGAGTTGTTTTTGTTTTTTTAGCAACTGGGTTTCATACGTTTTCAGTATTTAGCTAGTAAGCAAGTTAGCTATATTACTTAGCTTATAGCTAGCTGGCTGGCTAGCTAACGTAGTTGCCAAAACGCACCAGCAAGTGGACGATGGAGTCGTGTGGTTGAATTTCATAGCTAAAATTATTTCTTTAAACATAGTGTCAGCAAAATTGTACGGGTGGGCTGGTGTCATTGACCGAGCCCAGCAAGGTGCGCAAAAGCTAGCTAGATAAATAGCTAGATAACTAGCTTTTTTTTAACACACTATTGTGTGTTTTGACGTTAACGCTACTGCTGACTTGTAACGCAATTAAAAGTTGTAACATTTGGTCTAATATTTATAACACGCTGTCTACTTTTCAGCTAGAAAGCTAGCTAACTAATCAAGTCTTATCAGGTCACTTTCGCTTTCATTTTAGGGAGGGCGACATTTTCATCCCTAATGTAATGACTGAATGTTATGGGACCATTCTTCTGGGATGTAAATGTGTGATAAACAGACGTCATTTCTAAAAACAATACCTAGGTCAAATGATTCCAGTTGCAGTAGAGTTCAGTCAAGGGGTTTCATTGATTATTTTGTCTTTGTTGGGTTTTTTCTATGTAGCTGAGATGACTGTCCCTGGGAAGAAAGCCAGGTATCTGGTGGAACTGTACCGGGTCAGTTTGGAGCACCGGATTGAGCAGGGTGACTGGAACCTAGTATGCAGAGATGAGGAACTGATTAAGAAGGTAGAGGGACTGCTGATGGGGGACTGTGCCCAGGACACACATTCCTTGGGACTGGACCCCCTCAGTGTAATGAAGGACTCGCTTCAGACAGCACAAGGAGTTGGATTGAAGGGGCTGGCTAGAGCCTTTGAAGTGCTGGAACTGGCATCCCTCAACCTGTACTTGTGTCCCTGGAGAAAGGAATACAGAGTGGTAAAGGTATGCTAATTTGGGGAATATACTGGTAACTGCGAAAATGAAGGAAATGCCAACAGTGTGTTGATGGGGCATTGAGCCTCCATGAGCTGCCAGAACAGCTTCAATGCATCTTGGCATAGATTCTACAAGTGTTTGAAACTATACTGGAGGGATGCGACACCATTCTTCCATGAGAAATTCCATAATTTGGTGTTTTGTTGACTCCAGGCAGTGCTTCAAGCTGTGTTAAATTGGGTTGAGATCTGGTGACTGAGACACACACACATCCCTTTTAAACTCCATATGCTCCTTTGAGACTTTCTAAGTCGGAGTTATTTTCTAGCATGCTAGCCAAATTAATGGGCAACTGGTCATTCTTATACATGACCCTAAGCATGATGGGATGTTTTAATTGCTTAATTAACTCAGGAACCACACCTGTGGAAGCACCTGCTTTCAATATACTTTGTATCCCTCATTTAGTCAAGTGTTTCCTTCATTTAGGCAATTACCTGTATATTGGTAGAGTGCTCATCAGCAATTTATAATCTTATCATGAATGCTGTTTTGGCTTCAATTGTGTGACTGCCTTTGTCCAGAAATATAATTTGTTCGGTTCCTACATTTTAATAACAATACAACCTTCCTCCTTTTATAGATGTTCTCAGGCATGTTCACACATTACATCAAGCCGGCGCTGTCCATGCAGCAGGTGGCCGATCTGTTTGGGTTGCTTGGGTACCAGGCTTCTGAGGCCAGACTATGTGAAGAGCTTAGGCTGTGTTCCCCAGCCCTCCCAGTGGACACCCTTCTCCGCCTGTCCTGTGCTTTCTTCACTGCACGTTGTGAGTGTCGCTTACTGCTGTCTGCCATAGTACCCCAGGGCAGAAGGGTGGAGTGGGAGCTCAACCTGGTGCAGGAGAGGCAGAAAGGTCACAGCCTGCAGATAGCATTGGACAACAGCAAGAGAAGGTTGGAGACTATACCACAGGAAGGGGATTTTCTTGAGTCATCTACTATAGAGGCAGACTTGGATTTGTACACAGATGATGAGTTTAATGGGCATAAAGAAGTTGGGTTAGTCAGAGATCCTCTCTGTTCACCAAGAAGGGTGTACACGAGAGGGCTTTCTCCTCAAAGAGAGAATATCTGCGTCTCCTCACTGAACTGCCAGTTGATTAAGACACCATCATTAGCACCAACCAGAAACACCCCAACTCACAAGCAAAGGGAAAGTCCAAATAAAGAGTTGGCCATGTGCGGGTCAGATAAAGGGGATTCACAATTGCTGTCTGCAAAAGCATCAGGGAATACCCACCCTGTGTCACCAGGGGGCAGTCAGTTCTGCATCGAGTGCTACCCTAGCCCTTGCATCCATCATTGCAAGAATTGCAATACCTTACACTGCCCCATATTGGAGAGGTGCAAAGACAAGGGTCATGAAGTAAAACATATTGATGGTGATGAAGTCCTACAGGAGCAGAGAGAGAGCAGTGGATTATCACAACTGCTAGGAAGTCCTGGAGAGGGAGGTGTGCCACTCTATGAGGATAAGAGAGAGTTCTGCCCTCCACTTGATGTTTTTGAAGCAGGAAGCCTTACCCCTCAGCCCATTCCTTTTCATGACTGTTGCAACACTGCCAATCCAGACCCTGAGGTTACCTGCCTCACCTGCAAGGTATTCCACACTAGAGCCTGTAAAATGTTGGAGATGTGCCAGAGAAAGCACAAGATGCTCATGTTGGATGTCTGCTCAAGTGGGTTGGGGTGCACAAGGCCCCCTTGCAAACTATGCAGGTACTGCAGTGTTGTGTATTGTAAAGACTGTTGGTATAGAACACCACTTCAATGTGTTTGTGGCTATCCTTTTGATGAATCCTCTGAAGTTTGAATTTAGGAACCATTTTAAAGGTACTTGATGGAATTGGGAAAAGCACTGATTAAAAATAAAAAAAATGCCTATAAATATAATGATGGCAATCACTTACACGTTGCCTTAAATTCACAATATTCTTAATTTGTAATACGATTGTATAAATTAGCTTTATCCCACCCAGGGATTAAAAGTGAAATGCCAAGCTCTTCTATATTTTTCTACTTTAGTCAACTCCGTAGGACCTTAAATTGCCCTGAAAGTTTTTCATGATAATTCATCCAGTCTCATTGACTGTTGGGATCTGAAGCCTTATACTTATGTTAAAGTCTAATGCCAGTGATACATGTTGCAGCTCAAGAGTTAAGATAATATTGCTAAATGTGGGTTGAGGTTAAGTTGCTTGTTTTCATTATTTGTTCTGTTGTCAAAGTTATTTGAATAAAAATGGGATTTAAATTGGAAAAGATGTCTCGTGCATTTTAGATGTTGTGGTACATAATTGGCCCAGCGCTGTTTTCCCTGCGGTCAGCTATCGGAGCCCTATACTACAAATCAGGTTTGAGTAGTGAGGTAACTTTGGTCAACTGCGAGTTCAACTCGCGATAACTGATCACGTCTCACCTTTTAGCCTGGTAAATTTCTATGGCAACAAATCCTTCATAACTAACCTGAAGGGTATATTACGTACGGGGTTTGAGGAGTCAAGGTAACTTTGGTCAACTCTGAATTAAACTCGATAACCAGTCATACGAAAGTGGCTCACCTTTTAGCCAGGTAGTTATATGGCAATGAATCCTTCAGAACTGACCTGCTCCGGGGCAGGCTAACTCCACTTCTCCTGAATGAAGTGTCTGAGCGGTGAGTTGAGGACCAACTAAATAAGATTCCCTCCCTCTCACAAATATTGCGTCATCATCCCTTTCATTTGAGGGAAACCACTGATTACTATTTTATTAATCAAATGCTTTTTTTGTAAAAGTAATTAAAATACCTATAACATTACATTTAGTAAAGACAGGATGAATTTGAAACTTCATGCACAGTAAAACTTGTATGACTTCATACAATTATTTAAAGGTGCCTGTGCACACCAATGACAGCATAAAATACAGAACTTCTAATGGCCTATTTCACACCACAGCCTGCTAAGATGTGATCGCCCAAGGATGGATGTTTTAGTATTGTCTCAATGAGTACGATGTGCGACATGCACACGCCGGATGAGCAATATCCACTGTTGTAATACGGATGAAGCCTGAGCTGTAATGTGAAGATAGCTAGCTTTAGAAAACCTAAAGTCGTAGTATACCACTCGGGTGACAGTTCACAGTTGAGTCAATATTTTAGCTCTAATGTTTGTGGACATTTGAAACAACTTGCAAGATAATTCAATATTCATTCAGACTACAAATCTGGCTTCATAAATACATTTATTAATAAAGAATCAGTAAGAAAGGTTTCTTCATGGTCTGTTGTATATTATGTCCAAGAAGTTGTCTTAGTGCTCAATCAGGGTGACAAGGTTAGTTTGAAACTGCTGCCCATTTCACGTTGAAGGTTTTACTGTCCATGCGGTCAATGTACCGGACTCTATCCAAGTGATCCATCTCAAGCTGTAGGATGCGTGCGGGCCACCCGCTCACTTGCCAGGTCACAGGCTCTGCCTTCTCATTCAGGCATTTGAAACAAAAATGAAAACCTTATTAATAAAAGCAGTCACACACACATGCATAATTAATTTAATGTTGACCTGCCATGGGTCCAGTGATTGAAGTCAGAGCAGGTTTGGGTAGATTAAATCTGGGCAAGTTTATTTCAATTTGTCAATTTAGCTGCTCTGTGGAAGTAGCTATACATTAGAACGGCGATATGTGAATTCTTCTATAGTAGCTGTTATACCGTGGCTAGTAGAAAGGGTCGGAACCAATTTTCAACGAATTTACTTTCTTCGTTCTCGATTCGAAAGAAAAGTGTATCTTATAAATGTCCGTGTTCAAAAAAACGGAATATTCAAAACGTGGATTTTACTATCGAGTGAGAAATGCCTCTTTGTTCAGGTTGCACTGTCATCTACATAAAACAACTTGTTCCTGCAAAGAATGTTGGGAAATGCAAGATGTTTGACAGCTAAAATGGCAAAGATTTTACTATCTTTCTGAATATTCTCTGGTTTTTGGAGAAGCAACTGAACACAGTTTAAGATACTTTCTTCGTTCTCGATTCGGAAGAAAAATGTATTGTCAAGAACAGGTTAACAGTGAGCCCATCCAGGACCCGCAGCTGGTGGTTGATGAAGATCCGCAGAGGCACAGTGGTGAGACTGTGGACTTCAAGTGCAGCAGGCAAGCTGTGATCTAACATGCGCTCTGGGAACTCCAGAGCTAAGATACTAGTGACAGAGCTAGTGACACTACAACTTAAGACGCACACATTTGAACTTCCGCAACACCTTCACAACCTGAGATGCACACATTCGAACTTCTGCATCACCTTCACCTTGGTGCGGATCACCTCCTGAGCCTCCGGACCCTGTGCGGTCCCAGGGTCCACCACTGCAGCCTGGACTCGAAGCACCAGGTCACCCACCTGGCAGACATGGGGGTATGACTATGAAGGACTTGGCGGGGGCTGTATCTTCCGCTTCATATACTGTAGGTATGAACAAACCTTGACGCTTGTCGAGACCGAGAAGGGGCCACAGATTAGACGGGGACTACCCAGCCAATGGAGACAGTGAAATGGGGCCATGGGGCTTTTGAAACACACATTCTTTAGGCCCTGACTGCTGCCAGTCATGGCAGCAGTCAGTCAGCTAACTTACAGCCCACCTACAAGAGACAAGCAAAGAACTGTCAAGAAGTAATTCAACAAAATATGGTCAACAACATAGTGGTGAAAGAGAAAGGTTGATATGTACATGAAAGATGGCCTGCTTACCAAATCAGTATTTCTGGCCCGGGTATGAGCAAAATCCTTTCACATTATCACATAACTGAGAAGCTAGCTAGCAAGCAAATAGCTACAGCAACTAGCTAAATTAGCGCACTAGACTAGATGACATTGAACCAACACTAAAGTCTGACTAACACGAGTATCTATGCCATGCAAGTGCTACACGTTTTCATAACATAATTACGTTTCCCTTAAATGTACATATTACTATATTGATTGTAGTATGGACAGTGATGCCATTGTTATACTGTAGTTAACTTTTTAAAATGAAAATACACACAAGCATGTCATCCCCACTACAGTTTAACCAGATAATCACTTCCGAGTCAACTATTTGGTCAGGTCTTCACCATAGTCTATGTGACGGTGGAAACGGGAATTATTTGAAAGGGGTTGAGATTGCTTAAAGGGGTTGCTACATACATTTTTGGATTTGTAAATATCCATAGATTTTTTAAAATTATAATTTATAACTTATCACATGAGCTTAGTTTAACTGCCATACCCCATCATAACCCAAAATATAAGCTTGTTTTACTCCCAATGTTTGTAAACAAAGTATATGTATGTATAGCCTCAAAACATGGTTAAAACTATGATTCTTGATATCAGGGATGGTCAGTTCTGTCTATGAATTTGAGAGTGATTCAATTTCTTTAGCCCCATCCCTCAGGTTTTTGCCAAAACAGTGGTGAGTTCACTTTATTGTTTCAACTACTGATTGGCCCTTTAAATGGTTGATAATCAGGAATAGTTTGTGCTGTATATACCTCTAGCGATTATGTTTTATACATAGTTTGGTCAGACGGTTCCCAGTTGACGAATAGTGCTACCCTAACCACAAACCTTACCTAACCGTAACCATTTTACATATCAACTTCAATAGGGCAAGGACGTCCCAAGGATCCCGGATAGCACGGACCAGGTCGTGACAGTCTTAACCCGGAAATATTTTGGATACGTTTTCGCTAACGAGCGAATTCTGAACTTGTCCGTACATATTCATCGAGGACCAATGACAGTCTTTGTGTTTCTGAAATTAAACCAGAAGCCCCCCCCCAAAAAGAAGTAGATTGACTAAAATTACACGAATCTAATCAGGCACCTGATTCCGCTGCTGGGGACGTTTTGCAGCAGTTCAAATAGATGGAGGGAAGAAGCCTTGAGAATCATTTCAATCCGTCTGAGATTAAATGTTTGGAGATCATCCCAACGCTGCCAATGTGGATCATTGAATATGCCTGGGCTCACAGAATGATGGACACATTGGATGGTAAGCAACAACAACAAAATCAATTTGTTCAAATCCGTGTTTGGGTGATTATGCAACAACGGGCACTTCCATGTCCTCGGTCAATTTTGGGGATTTTATTTAAAAAAATAAAACAAATCCAAATATTTCTATGTTAAATTCACACTGGAATCACCCCATACCCTTCAAACACCTCTCTATCAAGTAATTTAGCTACGTTTCAGATGCATTTTATACCTCAATTTCACTATTTTGCCCTTGGCCCTGACCCAGACTTAAGCTTCTACTATGTTTTTCTATGAGAACATTAATAATTACACATTATATAATGTTATGTACTACAGAAAGAGTCAATTAAATAAAATCTATATCTATATTTATTGTGAGTATGCCCTTTATATTGTTTTCTACACAAAATATACCTGTCCTTTGGGAGTGGTGTCATTTCCACCACTGAGGACAAATTCCTCATTAATGAAGTTTTTTCAAGCGAATGTTAATTTAGTTACAATGGAAACGCATTGTGACACTGAAGCACATGGCTGCAGTGGACAGTTGTTCCAGATGTGATGTCCAGAAGATGAAGAAAAATCGAGGGAAATATTGCTTGTGCAATTAATATTTTAGTTGTCAGTCATTTCCCAACAGGCTATAATTTCTTTAATTTGTGGTAGAACTTTTGATTTAAAAAAATATATATTTTATGTATTTAAGGTAAACAATATGCTAGCTGTAATACTAATCAAAGCATGCTGAGCTGTCTGCCGATTTTCTCCAGAAACTGTAGAAATGTAATTTCCATCCCATTTCCAAATTACAGAAAGTGGTGAAAACGCCCCAAACCATTATCTTATTCATTTTTACTTTATTTTTTAAATATATATATTTTTAACTTTAGGCTTATTTAATCATGTTTTAAATTAATTGAATCTAGAAACTGCTCCAAGGTGTGCACATATTGGAAACTAAGTAGTATTTGTCTTTATTTTTAGAAGATGCCACATAAAACAGCACAGAGGTCACAGACATAGAAACAAAATAAAAACCGATCCTATACGATACCAGGAACATCTGCAAAAAGACAGGGAGAGATACTGAAAGAAACGAGATGAAAATGTAACCAACGGAATAGAAGACTTAAAGAGAACAGTTGCAAAGGAGACCTACCTATCAGGCAACACATCACCTCAGTCACCAGATGACTTGCAGCCAGAACATGAGACCTACCTATCAGGCAACACATCACCTCAGTCACCAGATGACTTGCAGCCAGAACATGAGGCTAACATACCTGCCCCTGATGCACACCCTGATACCCATTCCTCATCGTCTGCAACATGAATGAGAAATGTAATACTTGCTGGAAGGAAAAAGGTTGGAAGAGGTCGCACAAAAGCATACAGAGATCTTAGAATGACAAATGTCAAAATTGATAATGCTTTACGGAATGCTGAGAAATATATAATTTCTCTGCAAAACCCACGCCAACCTCCAGTTCATGGCGGACAAACTACAGTATCACAAAGTGATCAGCTGCAGCAACATTGAGAACGTTTTTGAGTCTTTGTGCTGTGAGAACCTGAAGAAAGAGCTCATGTATAGAGAGAGTGCTCCCTTCGCCAAGCAAAAGAGCTTGAAACATCTGACTTTGATGCTGGTGAGCAGACATGGTGGTTTGAGTGGAAAAACAAAGCTGAAGAGAGAGAAGAAAAACAGAGGGAAACATGGAGAAGTTCACTGTACATTTGACAGTAATAGAGAAGGTATGTGGCACACTGCACATTCTATTGGAGGACTTCTCCAAAGGATTGAAAGAGAAGTTGGGGAAACACCTGTATAACATTCAACACCAATACTCAAATGAGAGAATTAAGAGAATCTGGGGAAAGAGGAGATCATTGTGCATATTGACTTTGCAGAGAACTACCTGTGTAAATACACCAGTGAAATCCAGGCAGTTAACTTTGGTGATTCTCACAAGCAGGTGACCCTCCACACCTGTGTTGGATATACCACAAATGATACAGTTTCACTTTGCTCACTGAGCTCTTCTATGCGGCATGACCCCTCTGCTGTCTGGGCCCATCTCTCAAAAACACTGGCCTACTTCCTTGAGCTCTGCCCATTGACTACTGCTGTACACTTTGTGAGTGATGGGCCTTCAACCCAGTATAGGTCTGAAATGTTTAACAATAGTTGTTCAAAATGTTTGCAATAAAATATTGTTTTCATACGTTTTTTTTTTAACATAGTAATTTCCATCACAACCCATATTTTGAGGTAAATGCGTATATTATGTATAATTTACATACATTTATTTGTTTTAGATATGGAAATCATATGTTTATCATAATCTCACAAAAAGGTTGGGTGGAAATATCTTATTTTTCATGATAAATAAATGTTTTCAGCTGTCGCCAAGGCAAGTTTATACATTCAGGCGTCGTGTTGAATGATTAATATTAGGAAAACCTTAATCACTTTAAATAATATTCAATACAAGTTCATGTACAAATGTATAAGAAATATGTTATAAATCAATTGTATGATATTTCATTTTCAACTAAAATGTATGTTTAATGACGTGATGGAAATGACATTTGTGTATGGCTGTTTGGGGAAAATGACAAAAATATAAATTCCTGAATAGTAGATCGCAGACATTGTCAGATATAGTTTCTAGACAAATCAAAGACAAGTAAAATACTGGTAAAATGGTGTTTGAACCAGTTTTAATTTTGCACAGTCAAAAGTGCCGAAGTTGCATAATCACCCGTTTATAAACAGAATATATTATTTTAAATAGTTGACACTAATTAAATTATATTATTAGACCTATATGGGCTAATATAGGACATGCAAAACATAATTAAGTTAAATTTAGTCAATAAGATGGTAAAAAGGGAATTGAAACATGGTATTAATAACCCCAAGCTGATAAATTGACATGATAGGTGACATTCCTTTAAAAGTTTAACCTATTTGTTATATCCCTGTTTGTGTGTGTTCTCTAGCTCTGGACCCCAGCAGATGGCCAGAGGATGACCTACAATCTGTCACCCTAGATGAGCCATGGAGGTTACGGGTGGCAGCAGCCCAGGCGTATTCTATAATGAAGACAAGAGACATCAAGAGCTTTGAGAGGGTGATGGAGTTCATGGATGTCACTTATACACTGCTGCCACGACTGGTGCCCCCTATCAAACACATGAAAATCATGTTTGGCCTCAAGACCAAGGTATGTAGAGGTTTCACATAAGGTAGAGAACAGTTACAGGAAAGGGGTGGGAAATCGCAATATGTGGATGCATAGAGAGGTTTCCAAGGCCATGTATGCCTACTAATAAGTTGGGCTGACTTGTTCAGGTACAGTTATTTTAACTATGCTGTGTTTGTTGATTTGAGTTTTGGTGGAACAAAATGAGCAGCTGTGTTTGATTTGTATTCTGGTACAGATAATTATGTGGAAGCTTCGGGAAGACCAAGGTATTGTCAACACTGTTTTGAAGATCATTAAGTTTTTTCCAAGTAGACTACCTCAGTACCATGAATGTGTAAGTAAATGCATTATAACTGCCTAATTTGATTACTTTGGATGACACTGTTGACTAAACTGAATCAGTTGTATATCAAGAGTATCAGCATCTCTGACCGACCCAGTGAGTATTGGGTTGCTGAGCTAAATGTCGCCTTTCTTTGTTCCTCTTCAGAGCCGACAAGAGATGCACCTAATGAGGAAGAACCACCAGGACTTTAAGGCTTTGGCCCAGACTCTTGCAATGGACATGTCCATGCGCAACTCTTATATCAAGGTTAGCTAAACCCCCATCGTCTGTTTAACACCCCCTTTCTATTCCCCTCTTTGTCTCACACAATTCAGTGTTAAATTCGTCAACAAAAATAGTGACAAATAATCATCAAACCCCTATTTTTCAGTGGCAATTGACGAGACTATAACTGACTAAATACACCCAGAAAAGAACTAGAACAAAGCAAATGTTTTATTTTAGTGTAGACGAGTTGAAATTCTCTTTGACTAAAATCTGACTACTAAGGGGACAGAATAAGAGTTTTTGGCGAGATTGAGAGCTTTTCAGTGGTAAGCACAATTTTAATATTAGCAGCACAGATTGCACAGTTCTGTTAATCAGTGGGAAGGACACAACAGTATGTTTTTATCCCTGTTGACTATAGAAACGTTTTTGAATTTGTAGTCTTGCTCAACCCTTGCACTTTCCCCACTGAATTTCATAGCCGGGTTATGTAGCCAACATCCTATCGAAGTCTTTCCTCAGAGAAAACGGTTTGATTCTAGCCATTACCATTCAAAAGATATGACTCATAATACCGGTGTTACATTTGATTTTTCTTTCTATTGTGCATTGGCGCCAAATTTTACATTCATAAAGCATAGCGCAACCATTCTACAACTAGGCTGCTTACAGACCAGACAGTTAAATATTTGTTTAGGCTACACCTTCTTCAGTCATGTTACCTCATTGCCTAGCTATATACAATGCATTTGGAAAGTGTTCAGACCCCTTGACTAGTACCACATTTTGTTAGACTTATTCTAAAATTGATTCAATATATTTTTTTCATCATCTATCTAAACACAATACCCCATAATGACAAAGTGAAAATGGATACCTTATTTACATAACTTTTCAGACCCTTTGCTATGAGACTCAAAATTGAGCTCAGGTGCATCCTGTTTACATTGATCATCCTTGAGATGTTTCTACAACTAGATTGGAGTCCACCTGTGGTAAATTTAAATTGATCGAACATGATTTGGAAAGTCACACACCTGTCTATATAAGGTCCCACAGTTGACAGTGCATGTCAGAGCAAAAAATGAAAATGATGTTGAAGGAATTGTTCATAGAGCTCTGAGAGAGGATTGTGTCGAGCCATGGATCTGGGGAAGGGTACCAAAAAATATCTCCATTCTACTTTTGGACATCAATGTGGCCGCGGCATCTGTGGAATGTTTATGAGAGACGAGTTACGGCGGTGCAACCCATAATACTTTTGAGGTGATTGAGCTACTCTCTTTGTCTCTCTCTGCGATTGGGTGTCTTTCTTTTGTATATAATGTACAATATCTATGTCGGATGAATTAGGAATTTACATGGCCAGATAATTCTTATACAGTGTATGTTTGTCATTTCTGCTGTTGGGAAGAGAATAGGATGGTATGCAGAAAAATATGTTGGTAAGACAAGGCTATTTATGTTTGTGCACATGGAAGACAGTCATTTGTGTTTACTTTACTGATGTGATGTGACTAAAATAAAAGTTTAGTTTACTAAAATGGCCCACTGTTTTTGTCATTTTGACAATAACTAGACAAAATCATTATTCAAGTGACTAAGACTTAATAATATTATATAAAATGACTAAGACTAGACAAAATCTAAAAGAGTGCCAGAATGAACACTGGCATGATTACATAGGTGTAATTGACATCTTTATGCCTTGTGACCTTCAACTATGTGAACTGTGACCTTCAACTATTCCTGGATTCAGTGGTTCCTAAAGAAGACGTACAATGCTGAATACGTAATAGGCCAGTCTGAGATGATAGTGCCATTATAAAGTCTGGGTAGTAGTTCCTTTGCTGTACAGTAGGGGATGCTATATACCCAGCCTCTTGCTACACTCAGCCTTTAGTTGCTTGTGATGGAACTCCAAAACAATGGAGATGGTTTGATGGAGCAATGCCTGTCGCCTCCACTAGGGTTGAGGTATTGTGTGTAGGATGGAGTATATGTATTGATCTGCAGGTTCTCTTTCAGGATTTGATGGAGGACCAATATGGAGAATGCTATGCCCAGAAACTGGAGGACAGGTTGCTGCATTACCTTCAGGTACTGGAGTCGACGCTGCAGAGCGATACCTATTTTGACCAGGTGTGTGTACATACAATAATTATTGAGATTGTTTGAGGATTCAATCAAATAGAGAATGTATGTTCTCATGCTATTACATAACTGTCAATGTCCTTGTTATCCATGTGAATGTGCCTATAGCTGTTGAAGCAGGAGGGTCCAATGGCATACGAAGAGGAGTTACTATTGCCGTTAATTACCTGTGACTCCACCTCCCTTGCTGCGTCCTTGAAGAGGCTATTCCACTCTGGTCAACAAACTCAGCATATTAACAATGACATACAGATGTAAACACAGTACAGTATGTAAGACCACCAGGAACCTATAGTACTGTAGATAAATATGTTGTCTTTCTATTCCTTCAGACAAGTCTTCTTCAAGATGCCATCCCAGCCACGGAGCCCATAAGGTATCAGCACAGGAGAGGGGAATAGGCCGGGAGCTGGAGGGTCCTGTGACCTCGAAAGTTGTGCTAAGGTTGCCCAAGGAGAGAACACACAAAGACGGGCAGTCACAGCTTGACAGGACAAGTCTCTACGCATTCCAGGGTATCTGTCAAGATAACCGAGAGGAGAGATCCAACTCATTGGGGTTGGGTCCACACCATGCTTGTGCAGCTGAGCAAAGTTTAGAGCCACAGGCCCTTACCGTGGAGCTGGGGGTGGATCTGTCCAAAGACAGTCCACTCCTCCTGGAGGAGGAAGTCTCTGATGGGGAGGAGGGGAGCCGAGGCAGGACGGAGGTGGAGGACAGGCAGAACAATGAGGTGCCTGAGGCCTCCCCACTGCAGCTGTGCTCTAAACACCAGAAATGGGTGAGGAGCATTCTGCAGGAGTGCTCTGAAGAACTGCTGTGTGAAAAGAGTGATACCCCAGTGCACTGTCAGGGGTCCTCTTTCACCTCATCACAAGACTTGACCCCATCCCTCCTCACCCTTTGTCAACCCCAACATCTAACTCTGGCCACACAGAGCCCTTCCCCTCCTCAAACAGTGGCTGTATCACAACCTACGGACCTCGATGACAGAGCCCATTCTGAACAGGCTGGAGAACCAGCAGACAGCCCAGAGGCCAGTAGAACACATAAGGTCAAGCTGAGACTGTCTATGGAGAGTCAGGCTCTTCTGCTTATATCAAAGTTTCTACAGCCATTTGTGCGGCTCCGAAAACTGACCCAGCAGGAGTGTAGCATGGCTGCAGAGCTAAGAGGGACCAAGACCACTGAGGAGGAAGACCGTGATGATGGTGAAGAGGATGATGAAGAACAAGTGGAAAAAACTCCAGTGTATTCTTATGATTTAAACACGCTCTATTCTAGTTTTGAGTCAAGCTCTGATGAAGGTCCCGAAACACAAGATTCAGATCCTGACTATGTTCCTGGATATGGAAAGAGGATGTACAACCAAAGTGTGTGATGGAGGAAGAAGCATGATCCCGGGGTTGACAATGAGGTATGGGATTAGATTAAGGTATCAGGGTGGTGTCCACCATTTGCCGCGGTGAAATGTATAGCTGAGGTTAAACAAACTGCTACATAATTATTCAGCATCAGAATTCTGGTTAAATTTCAGTAAAACAGTATTCAATATGCCCAGTTCAACCAGGTGTAATGTTGGTATAATAACCTTTTACATACCATAATACACAGCACCAGTTTCTTACTGACCTAGGTTCTTGGTCTGTGACAATACCAGTATCTCTATTTTTTTCCATGGCAAAAATGAAAATATGTGGCACACCAAACTCTGTAAAATATTGTGTGCTATAGCTTGGACAATAAACATGACTGGATGACATGGGGATTTTTTTATTTCCAACATTAGGGTTATTTTTTTCCTAAAAAAGTTACATTCTTTTTGTGGATTGTTTCCTAGCCACGATATTATACTGGTATCGTCCCCAATATTTCATGCTGTGTCATGTTGATTCAGAGGGGTCTGTTTGATGGTGTGACATGGATTAAATATTACTCAGATATTCTGAGTGGACTGCTACTGTCCATAACATGCAACTAAAATCCGTTGACCAGTCATTGTGCACCTCCTTTTGTTGACAAATCAATGATGATGACGTCATTGGGAATTGCGTACATCACTGAACAAATGGAAAAGCTGTGAATCATTCCTGATTGTGTCATAGGCAGCTCATCTTGTGAAGTGAGGGTTCAGGGTCATCATGCTGTCAGTGTAAGCCACCTATGCATTTGTGCTTACACACTACCATTGTTAGTTAATCCATATATTAGTTAGTCCACGGCAATTTTGGGGTAGGTCAAGTGACACAGATTCAGGGTATGTGGGCTAATGAGAAGACAGATGTTAGATGACTCTGCAACATATTCATAGGAAGGGAAGCTAGTAGAGGGCTTCCATAGAGAGAGAAGATGCCAGGGATTCTCCTTTACCCAGAAGAGGGTCATTGGGCCAAAAGCCTACAAATAGGGTCATACATATTATTAACACCTCATCATTAAGAGACATGTGAATCATGATGTAGCAGTCTGTGTTTACTTCAGTTTTAAAATCATGTGTGGGAAATGGATTGGTGAGCAGCAAGGTGTTGAGGTAAATTACGGTTGTTGTGAAGTGAGTAGGTACTTGACTCATACAATTACGAGTCACTTTTAGGTAGGTGAGCTTGAGGTCCGTGACATGTTTTATTTATTAAGAATGTATATGTGGATAGGTACATGGTCAACAGAGGGACATGGAGTGACAGGGTCTTTAACTGACTCAACCCCATCATGCCTGCTGGCGGATAGGGCACAGGGTCCTTAGCCAGATGATAAGGGGATGGTGGGGTACAAAGTTCCAGGGGATTTTTGTGTGTGTTGGACCACTGCATAAGGTTTTATTAGGATGTGTATTTATTTATCTACATTCTTCTGTAAATTTTTCAGGACACAGTGGCTCTACCAATATTGCATAATGAGTTGTTCAGTCTCTGTTAACTGAGTTACCCATCATGAGAGTAAACAACCCCAGAGTGAATCAGAAGTTATGCTGTTGGCTACCTGTTACATTACTGTGTTAAATAAACTTTTTGTGTGAAATTACATGTATAAATGAAAGCTATATTTTACATACATGAAGCAATTGCGCTGTATCATATGCTACTTATCTGTATTTTACTCTATATACCTATTTAGCTTTTATGTATTACTGTGCACATACTGTACCTTATGCTGTGGGTATTTGGGACATTTGCCAGAAATCCCTATCATAATTACTCTCAGCAACTGGGTTGCAAAATCACCCAATGCATGGAGCACTAAACACTGCTGCACTATCAAAACAAGTTCTGGAAGGACTATTATTATGCAAAGTTGAGATGTTCCATAGATTGGGGTCTACTTACACTACATGACAAAAAAATATGTGGACACCTGCTTGTCAAACATCTTATTCCAAAATCATAGGCATTAATACGGAGTTGGTCCCCCCTTTGCTGTTATAACAGCCTCCACTCTTCTGGGAAGGCTTTCCACTAGATGTTGGAACATTGCTGTGGGGACTTGCTTCCATTCAGCCACACGCGCATTTGTGAAGTTGGGCACTGATGCGTTCCAATTCATCCCAAAGATGTTCGATGGGGTTGAGGTCAGGGCTCTGCAGGTCAGTCAAGTTCTTCCACACCGATCTCGAACAAACCATTTCTGTATGGACCTCGCTTTGTGCACAGGGACATTGTCATGCATTGTCATTCCCCAAACTGTTTCCACAAAGTTGGAAGCACAGAATCGTCTAGAATGTAATTCTATGCTGGAGGGTTAAGATTTTCCTTCACTGGAACTAAGGGGTCTAGCCTGAACTATGAAAAACAGCCCCAGACCATTTTTCATCATCCACCAAACTTTACAGTTGCCACTATGCATTGGTAGAGTTCTCCTGGAATCCTCCAAACCCAGATTCGTCCATCGGACTGCCAGATGATGAAGCATGATTCATCACTCCAGAGAACGCATTTCCACTGCTCCAGAGAACAATGGTGGAGAGCTTTACACCACTCCAGCTGACGATTGGCTGGAAACTTGGCCATGGAAACTAATTTCATGAAGCTCCTGACGAACAGTTCTTGAGCTGACATTGCTTCCAGAGGCAGTTTGGAACTCGGTTGCAACTGAGGACAGATGATTGTTATGCGCTTCAGCCCTTGGCGGTCCCGTTCTATGAGCTTGTGTGGCCTACCATTTCGCGGCTGAGCCGTTGTTGCTCCTAGACTTTTCCGCTTCACAATAACAGCACTTAAAGTTGACCGGGGCAGCTCTGGCATGGCAGAAATTTGACGAACTGACTTGCATCCTATGACGGTGCCATGTTGAAAGTCACTGAGCTTTTCAGTAAGGCCATTCTACTGCCAATGTTTCTCTATGGGGATTGCATGGCTGTGTGCTCGATTGTATACACCTGTTAGCACTAGGTGTGGCTGAAATTGCCAAATCCACTCATTTGAAGGGGTGTCCACATACTTTTGTATATATAGTGTACCTCCACTTTTTATGTTTTTCTTGCTTTTAATGAGGAAGAAGCAGGCTCACCCTAAACTACGCTCAAGCTGATTGAGCCTCAAAAAGTTTCTTGGAGACCCTATGGACCTTTGATAAAGGATGAAATCAATTACTTTTATAAATATAAACAGATTTATGCTTCATTAGAATTTTAAAAAGCTTTTCTCCAATCATGAAAGGTAGGAAAATCAGAGGCCATCTATCCATGACTTGGTCAATGATGTTGTATAGGCTATAGGTTTCACAGGAGGTTGGTGGCACCTTAGTTGGGGAGGACGAGTTCATGGTAATTGCTGGAGCAGAATACGTGGAATGGTATCAAAAACATCAAACACACAGTTTTCATGTATTTGATGCCATTCCGTTGACTCGGTTTCAGCCATTATTATGAGCCGTCCTCCCCTCAGCAGCCTCCACTGAAAGGCATACATATTGATTTGACTTGAGGCGACCGGATGTGCCTTTGGGATTTTGCAAACATAAATGGGAAACCAATAACATGTTATGGCCGGACATTTCCACACATTTTTCACTCATACTTTTTGTGCGGGGCGTTGAATGTGAGCGTCTCTCTCCTGTGCGCATTCCGCACAAGGACATCTGGGGTCCCATGGGTCTCCTCTCGTGATTGTGGTATCTGTATTTTGGAAAGAGTTCATGCCGTTTAACCCAAACCTTGCAGTGTTTTACATTTTTGGGAATGATGTAACGGGGGTGTATGGCACAACCCTCAGTCTCCACCAATGAAAAAATGGGCAGGGCTCAACAGCAACCCTTTTCGGGGGGCTTGCTATAAAGCCGGCTTATAACGGACTTATCAGTCAGTCTTTGTTCATATTCAGTATTTTACCTGAATTCCTTCATTTGCAGTGTGAAATTCTTTTGAGATTGTAAAGGTATTTGAAAGACTATTGTTATTTAAATGTATGACAACGCATTTAACTACCTCTAGCAAGTAGCCTAAGTGTCCAATTTAATTTTGAGGCAATTTGAAATAAGCTATGCCTGGTAAATGTATTATGGCTTTTAATTTGAGGTATAGATCACATGTTTATTATTACGCATGCACAAACAAATATGACCTTATTCCAAAGAGATGCCTATTATAGGTAGTTTTATAATATTTGTTGTTTCTGTCTTATTTTCAATTGTCTTGTTTGTATATTTTTTCAGGCTGTATCAGAACAGACTTGTTTAGATGACATTTTATTAGGTTAGATTTGAGTTGATTAGGATAGATTTGATGTATTGTTTTTGTATAATATACATAGTTTTCATTGCTAATGGACTATATATTGCATTTATACTGCTATTTATACGGCGTTGTGATAGCCATTAATAAGATCATATCAATAACTTGAGGTGTCCCAGTCTGATCAGTATATTTTGATCTTCATTACTCAGATGTTCAACTAACTGCGCACAAAGTTGAATTAGTTCAGAACAGCCCGTGCAGCGCTTTTGATCTCAAACTGGATTATATAAACATCGCACCTGTTGTGTTTTCATGGGTAATTTAACACCTGGGCTAGCCTACTTCTCTGCACTGATTTTTTTTTTTTATCCAACAAGTTTATTTTCAGTCTTCCGATTGATTATTAGGCTAGTCATTTGTATATTAACGAATAATCCTAATTTATATTATTTGTATGATATTTTACAACAATTTATAATGCAGGAATTATTCATGAAAATCTATTTGTTTGTCCTATCTTTTTTCCCCTCGCCTTTTTTCTTCCTATCTCTCCCATCTTCAGCTGCAGTTGCAACATGGAGAACCAGTCCTATGAGGTGAAAATGAATGGGAGTGGAATTAATGAGAAGAATGCTCTCATTGGTGTCAACGGAAAAACTCTTAATGGAAACGGTAACCATCATAAGGCTGTGAAAGGCATTGTTTGTCTGGCCAAGCAGAAGAGCTGCAGGCAGCGATGGAACATCCGGCCCTCAGAGATGTCAATCAACACCTTGAATCCCATCCGTGCCATTGTGGATGGGATGAAGCTCACACCCAACCCTGAGAAACCCATGATTGCTCTGTCCATTGGTGAGATGCTACACCACTATCTCATTTGCATATGCTCAGTGTGTTCACTTGTGAAGTGCAGTTGTTCAGAATTATGTTTCTTATGTACTCCTTTGTCCTGTCATTCCATCAGGGGACCCTACTGTGTTTGGGAACCTGCCTACTGATGACAAAGTTCTCCAGGCCATGAAGGATGCCATTGACTCAAACAAATACAACGGCTATGCTCCATCTGTTGGTAAGACTCATGCAAGCACTTTCTCACCACAGCACCAACATTTCAAAAAGCTTGTCAAGTGCAGAAAAACTAGGGATGAACTGATTTTTTGGTATTTTATTTAGATAGAAATTGGGAGGATATGAGATAAGACACAGCTATAGGCAAGTTGGGCAGCTTGCAAGGGGATGAGAAGTTGGAGGCTAAAGTAATTTCAGTCAGGGAAGTTGAGAGAGCTACGTAAAATAGGGCCAATTAACTGTCTGCAGATGAACTGAAAGTGTTCCACTCTATGATTAATGATGATTGTAGCTCTAAGGACGGAGGCAGGCGAAATCTCCCTTTCTCCCAGCAGACTGCCGAGTACAGTATACAGTACTACAGTACAAAATATAAGATGTTGTCTTCTACTCATCAACAGGTTATCAGAAGAGCAGAGAGGTGGTGGCAAACTTCTACAGTTGCCCCGAGGCCCCCTTGGAGGCAGAGGTGTGTTTTACCTCTCATCGTTTACCTGCTTTAACTCGTTCAAACTCTCTTT
Source organism: Oncorhynchus keta (assembly GCF_023373465.1). Taxonomy (NCBI): domain Eukaryota; kingdom Metazoa; phylum Chordata; class Actinopteri; order Salmoniformes; family Salmonidae; genus Oncorhynchus; species Oncorhynchus keta. The sequence goes on along the minus strand of NC_068442.1, from coordinate 31,218,445 downwards.
TTTGCTTCATCATATATTCACCTGTCTCTCTACTGTAATTATTTTTTCTCCAAAACTAGAGGACATAAACAAATCTCTTGTAATCTTCTTCTCTCTTCCATGCAGGATGTGCTTCTAACCAGTGGCTGCAGTCAGGCTATAGATCTGGCCATCACAGTGCTGTGTAACCCTGGAGACAACATCCTAGTCCCCTGCCCTGGATTCTCCCTCTACAAGACTCTGGCTGTGTCTCTGGGCATCCAGGTCAAACTGTACACACTGCTGGTGAGTGTTGGACACGGGGGGAGGAGCAAAATAGAGGGAAAATAAATCAAAGAGAAAAACTGGATGTTAGCAAGAGAGAGAGCGAAGAAGGGGTAAAATGGCACTTATAAATCATTTTGGATGGCTTTCTTTCCTCTAGGCTTACACACACACACACACACACACACACACACACACACACACACACACACACACACACACACACACACACACACACACACACACACACACACACACACACACACACACACACACACACAAATACAGATAAATACTTGTAGCTACATAACATTTTAGTGAATTACATCCATAAAAAAACATGAGGTAACTCAGGCACACAGTGGAATGTCGTGACTCTTGAGGTGTATATGACAACTGCACACAGTGTTAAGAGCTGCTATTGATTCACCTATACAATCCACTTATACATTTTTAGAACTCTTACAGAGCTTCCTCCTAATGTCAGGACAGCTGAGTTCCTGCCCCTCTTCTGAAAACCTACATTTTCACAGAGTATCCTGACTAAATTCTGATATTTTTTCCACTAATTGGTCTTCTGACCATTCACATCAGAACTTTTCACATCAGATATTTTTCAGAGCTAATCTGATTTCAAAAGACGAATTAGCGGAAAAAAGTTCAGGATTGGACTGCCTGTGTAAATGCAGCCTATGAGATCAAAGATCAGTTAAAAGAGTTAGGACGGTGCAGAATCTGCAGATTTGTCTCTTTTCCAGCGTCTGTGTAGTGCATGTACATTGCATGCCTTATGTCTGCTCTCTGACTCGTGGTGACTTTGTCTGTCCTTGCAGCCAGAGAAGTCTTGGGAGATCGATCTCCAACACATGGAAAGCCTGATAGATGACAGGACAACCTGCCTGATTGTCAACAATCCCTCCAACCCTTGTGGCTCCGTCTACAGTAAAGAGCATCTACAGAACATCCTTTCTGGTGAGCCCCCCGGCCACAGTGTTCCCTCTCACTATAACACAATACAAGCATTTGGTTCCTATAATGAATCCACTTCTAATTGTAATATATTTAAATGTGTCTATTCTCTTGTCTAGTTGCCTCCAAACATTGCGTCCCAATCCTGGCTGATGAGATCTATGGTGACATGGTGAGTTCAGAAGCACTCTCAGAGACAAACACAACAGAGACAGACACTCCAACAGACTAATACAGGAACTGGCATTGAGTCTATTGCATAATAGGAGACTAAGGAGAGGAATCTAAATTGGATTGTCTTCTGGCATGGAGGAGGATTGGTCTATGGAGGTGTGCAATACAGTAATAGACTGGTCATGCGTCCAGGAGTGGGCTGCTGTTTCTGGGGTATAGCCTACATCCTGGCCACTAGGCCCCATGTAATACATAATACCAGCGAGGCACAAATGAATGAAATGAAATGATAATAAATGAATGATATACTGTATACTCATTGATTCTTGAAAAAACATAACTTATAAATGCCTCATCAGCTAAGCTCAACTGTCGTAGCCCATCGGAACCCAAAATATAAGCTTGTTTACTCCAATGTTTGTAAACATTGTAAATGCATCAATAGCTCTGTCTATGAATTTAAAGGAGCAATATGAAGACATGTTCTGGTTGCTAAAATTATATGGGGGGAGGGGTGATTGGGAACGCTATGGGGGGTGATTGGGGTCGCTGAGTGCATAAATCACATGGGCTCAGAATTCAACAATATCTCGATCAGTACAAAAAACTATACAATAATATGTTGTATTGTCACATACAGAGGATATGTGCAGTGAATTCTTTTTTAATTTTTTTTTACAGTCAGCCATAGTAGTACAGAGCCCCTGGAGAAAATTAGGGTTAAGCGTCTTGCTCAAGGGCAAATCTACAGATTTTTCACAATGTTGGCTCAAAACAAGGCCCTTTCAGTTACTAGCCCAACACTCTAACCACTAGAACAGAAGTACTCAGAATGACTGTGCACTTTTCGCCGCATGTGTTTGCGATTAATGTAGATGTGAGGGTAATATAGTGCGAGAGCGGGGGAGAAGAAGTGGGTGGGGGTGGGAGGGCCCCTTTTTTAACGACAAGGTGCCTGTTTAGGGGCTGTGTGGAGTGGTGCCTGTTTAGTTAGGGGCTGCGTGGAGGGGGGCCTGAGTAGGGGCTGTGTGGAGGGATGCCTGTTTAGGGGCTGTGTGGAGGGGTGCCTGTTTAGGGGCTGTGTGGAGGGGTGACTGTTTAGGGGCTGTGTGGAGGGGTGCCTGTTTAGGGGCTGCGTGGAGGCATTATGTGTCTGGGCAGCATCAATTCCATCTCATGGTTAGAGGGGAATGTTTGGCAAGCGCCAGGCTCTCTCCTTATGGGCCCCTATGGGCTCCTCTCTGTGAAAAAAACAACTCTGTTTGTAAATTAGATTTGAGGCGAGGTTTGGTATGTTATTTTTCTGAACTGTCAGTCATTGTGCTCTGACCAATAGAACGCGGGGCGGATCTCCCACCCGTCATCAAGGCCTCAGCTCTAATGAAAGCCAGCTTGCTACGGTTACCATACCACCACTTTTTTTCTCTGCTCTCTCTCTCCTTTTCTCCTTCCATCTCGTTGTCTTTTTGTCTTAGACGAGCAGTGCATAACAATACATTGCATTACATAAAGTTATGAAATCCCTCACAAACTTTGTTATGGTCAAATTAGTTTAAGCATTTTTAACTATTGATACACATTTTTTGTCATGTTTATGTCTTTTATGGTGTTGTTTGTATTGATTGATTAAGTTGAAGTGCTTAATTTTTCAATGGATGAAGAAAGACCATATTTGCACTGTACTGTAGTCAGAGTTCGGTACAACTGGAGTTATCTAACTTCTTAAAAAAATTGTAATTGGATTACAGTTACATACTTAAAAACAGCTGAATACATTTTGATTTACTTGATCTAAAATCACTATGTGGGCTGCAAGTGTTTGCCTCAAACACTGAAATGGCAGATGTTTTAACATCATTGAAAGCTGTGCTGATTCACACAGCTCAGAAGTCTTCTTCAGGTAGGAATGGAAGCTCTGTTCTAATATATTTGAAATCTCCAAAACTTCCACATTTGCTCTCCTTGGTTGCTTTCCACAGAAACTTATTTTAACCAAAAAAGTCAGATCCCCACTTTCACTGGGAACTGAAACATCAGCTCCACCCTGTTCACTACCCAAGCACTTAGATGGAATATAATCATATTTCTCTTGCATCTGTCGCATCTGTCTATTGCCATCTTTTATCGTACCAGACAGTTACCTTAAGGGAGGGTCAGACATTTAAATGACCGTTTTCCTTTTTTACTGCCCACATTCTGCTTGGTGTATTTTTCAAGTAATTTGCCCAACCCTGAGTGTCATGCTCTGTATTATGAATAGAATCAATATATTAAAACATTTCCCCTTTAATCTAAACTAACCCTGATTATTTTCACATTGTCTTCTACAGTATGTTTTGTATTGATGCGAGTGTGTACTGTATCTCCATGATCAGGTGTTTCCGGGTTGCACATACCAATCTATGGCGTCCCTCAGCAGTGATGTGCCCATCCTAGCGTGTGGTGGTCTGGCCAAGCGATGGCTAGTCCCTGGCTGGAGGCTAGGTTGGATCCTCATCCACGACAAGAATCAAATCTTCGGAAAAGAGGTAAGTCCTTCAGCCTCTCACTACTCGCATACTGAATGTGAAGTCCAGTTTATCTATACACATACGCTACACCAGTACATGTAAGGTAAGATTCATCTGTGTCCTCTGGGGTTTGGAATCACTTCTAATGTACCTAATCTGTCTCTCTTCTGCCTTCAGATTCGTCAGGGTCTGGTTAAGCTTAGCCAGAGGATTCTGGGTGCCTGCACCATTGTCCAGGGTGCGATAGAGAGCATCCTGAACGACACGCCCCAGGAGTTTTACCACAGAACCATCAGTTTCCTCGAGGTGAGTCCCTCTCTCTTGAACCTTCCCCAATTACTTTATATGCAGATGGTAGTAGTCTAACATTTTGATTTATCTGGATATCTGTCTGATTGTCTGACTGACTGTCTATTGACTAGTTTCCTGCTTCTTTCTCAGTCAAACTCCGAGATCTGTTTCTCTGAACTGTCCACTGTTCCTGGGCTGACCCCCGTGATGCCATCAGGAGCCATGTACCTCATGGTGAGTCTTATGTGTCCAGAGTGGTAGGTGGGGAGATAACAGAACAGGATCCCCATAAGGAAAATAACGTATTTTCCAGATGTTGTCGTCAGGTGCATTTTAGGTGCTAAATGACAGGTAAAAATATTTTTTTTCGAGATGTTGAAAACACGTCTTTTCCAGACATTGAAAATACATATTTTCCGATGTTAAAATCAGGTGCATTTTATGTGCTGAATAAAAGGCAAAAACATGGCTTTTCTGGACGTTGAAAACACAGTTGAAGTCAGAAGTTTACATACACCTTAGCCTAATACATTTAAACTTAGTTTTTAACAATTCCTGACATTTAATCCTAGTAAAAATTCTCTGTTTTAGGTCAGTTAGGATCACTACTTTATTTTAAGAATGTGAAATGTCAGAATATTAGTAGTGACAATTATTTATTTCAGCTTTTATTTCTTTCATCACACTCCCAGTGGGTCAGAAGTTTACATACACTCAATTAGTATTTGGTAGCATTGCCTTTAAATTGTTTAACTTGGGTAAAATGTTTCGGGAAGCCTTCCACAAGCTTCCCACAATAAGTTGAATGAATCTTGGCCCATTCCTCCTGACAGAGCTGTTGTCACTGAGTCAGGTTTGTAGGCCTCCTTGCTCGCACACGCTTTTTCAGTTCTATAGGATTGAGTTCAAGGCTTTGATGGCCACTCCAATACCTTGACTTTGTTGTCCTTAAGCCATTTTCCCACAACTTTGGAAGTATGCTTGGTGTCATTGTCCATTTGGAAGACCCATTTGCGACCAAGCTTTAACTTCCTGACTGATGTCTTGAGATGTTGCTTCAATATATCCACATAATTTTCCAACCTCATGATGCCATCTATTTTGTGAAGTGCACCAGTCTCTCTTGCAACAAAGCACCCCCACAACATGATGCTGCCACCTCCGTGCTTCACATTTGGGATGATATTCTTCGGCTTGAAAGCCTCCCCCTTTTTTCTCCGAACATAACGATGGTCCTTATGGCCAAACAGTTCTATTTTTGTTTCGTCAGACCAGAGGACATTTCTCCAAAAAGTCCTATCTTTGTCCCCATGTGCATTTGCAAACCGTAGTCTGGCTTTTTTTATGGCGGTTTTGGAGCAGTAGCTTCTTCCTTACTGACCGAATTTACAGGAAAGAGGAAACAATTGAAGATTGCAACAGAATATTTTATTCTAGCGCCCTCCTGTCACATGCACTTATGATACCTTTTTCAAACCTTTAAAACAGGAAGCAATGATGTTCAAACTAATCCAACCTATAGAACAAACCAAAAGACCACTTCAACTACAATAACATTCTCAGTAACGGTTACTTATTTTTCTTCTTGCTATGACTGTGATCTACCTTAGTTGAATGCACTGACTGTAAGTCCCTCTGGATAAGAGCATCTGCTAAATGACCAAAATGTAAATGTAAAAACAAACACTTGCAAAGCATGCTGGTTATTATTCTAATGTTCGGGCCAAATCAAAGCTGGTCTGGACCAGACCAAATCTTAACAAATTATAGGTTGTCTGGGGACGTTGAAATCAAGGCGGCCGGACAGGACCAAAAAAGGCGTTGCTGTCGTTAAATGCTTAGTAGGTTACTTAATGTGTGTCTTGGTATTTCTAGGTGGGAATTGAGATGGAACACTTCCCAGAGTTCCAGAACGATGTGCAGTTCACTGAGCGTCTGGTAACTGAGCAGTCCGTCTTCTGCCTGCCCGCTACGGTAAAACGCCAGACACACACATCTATCTATCTATCTATCTATCTATCTATCTATCTATCTATCTATCTGTCTGTCTGTCTGTCTGTCTGTCTGTCTGTCTGTCTGTCTGTCTGTCTGTCTGTCTGTCTGTCTGTCTGTCTGTCTGTCTGTCTGTCTGTCTGTCTGTCTGTCTGTCTGTCTATCTATCTATCTATCTATCTGTCTGTCTGTCTGTCTGTCTGTCTGTCTGTCTGTCTGTCTGTCTGTCTGTCTGTCTGTCTGTCTGTCTGTCTGTCTGTCTGTCTGTCTGTCTGTCTGTCTGTCTGTCTGTCTGTCTGTCTGTCTGTCTGTCTGTCTGTCTGTCTGTCTGTCTGTCTGTCTGTCTGTCTGTCTGTCTGTCTGTCTGTCTCTGTCTGTCTGTCTGTCTGTCTGTCTCTGTCTGTCTGTCTGTCTGTCTGTCTGTCTGTCTGTGTCTGTCTGTCTGTCTGTCTGTCTGTCTGTCTGTCTGTCTGTCTGTCTGTCTGTCTGTCTGTCTGTCTGTCTGTCTCTGTCTGTCTGTCTGTCTGTCTGTCTCTGTCTGTCTGTCTGTCTGTCTGTCTGTCTGTCTGTCTGTCTGTCTGTCTGTCTGTCTGTCTGTCTGTCTGTCTGTCTGTCTGTCTGTCTGTCTGTCTGTCTGTCTGTCTGTCTGTCTGTCTGTCTGTCTGTCTGTCTGTCTGTCTGTCTGTCTGTCTGTCTGTCTGTCTGTCTGTCTGTCTGTCTGTCTGGCTGGCTGGCTGGCTGGCTGGCTGGCTGGCTGGCTGGCTGGCTGGCTGGCTGGCTGGCTGGCTGACAACGTCAAGAAAATTATGCATGCCTATCGATGTGAGTGGAAGCCATGATTTGTTATAAATCTGAACAGTCAGAAAGCTAGCAACAACGCGACAAAAAAGATTGCAGATTTGAAACTGCAGTAAAAGTGCAGTAACTGCAGTCGATTGTGGTATTTTAAACGCAGTAATTCCAGAATAACTGCACTGTGGTATTTTAAACGCAGTAATTCCATAATAACTGCACTGTGGTATTTTAAACGCAGTAATTCCAGAATAACTGCACTGTGGTATTTTGGACGCAGTATTTGAAACATACTGCAATTATACTGCACTCTAACTGCAATCTGTTTTTGTAAGGAAATTACAAGAAGCTACCATGTAGGGAATCGTAGGTGGCTCGTTTCAGCTCGTTTGATCTTGTTCTTGATACCATGTCTTGTTTTAAGGTGGTTTGACTGATTCACTAGCTAGCTAACCAATAACTGTAATGATGTATTTGAGAGACAACAAGAGCTCATTGTGCAAATATATTGATGTTTTCAATATACATTTGGAGACTAAATATAGTTTACATGTTGTTATCTATCTATCCATCCATCTAATGGACTCATCCATCCTCTCTGTCTACCACGGGAAGAGAAATGACCTTGTTTTGTTGTTTACAATTCTCTTTTCCCTGCAGGCATTTGAGTACCCAAATTACTTCCGGATTGTGGTGACCGTACCAGAGGAGATGATGGTGGAGGCGTGTACACGGATTCGGGAGTTCTGCCAGCGCCACTACAGAATCTGCAGCCAAGACATCAACGAACTAGACCAATAATGAGAGACACAGCCTGAGAGAGGGGGAGACCAAAGAGTATGGGCACAGAATGTGACAAAAGTCAATGTGAAAAAAAGAGAATGGGAAAAGGGTGAGAGGAAAATAAAATACATTAGGGAAGAGGAGGAGAGAGAAGATGGGTTAAAATATCGTGTTGCACCGCAGGAACAAAGGTTTTTGCAATGTCATTGGTAGTGGTCCATCTTTGGTACCACAACTTATGAGCAGACCTGATATTTATATTTTGTATGGCCATCTTATGTTAACCTTACTTTGTCTAACTATTTGAATTCTTAATGTTATTCTATATGTTGGGTTGACCAGAACACCATTGGGCGTATAGAACCAGGGACCGGGGGTCCTCCCCATTCCTCAAACCATGATGGGGTTCATGGTTGGGTTGATCCCACCATTGAAACAGATGGAACTGAAGCACCAGCATGGATAAGATGATCTACAGTGCTTTCCATAGTCAGCGTTACATACTCTTTCTTGCATGTGTTAGAATTATGATGACACTCAGTATACATTCTGATATATTGCATGCTTAACCAACACTTTTCCTATGTATATAATCTATTTGTTATGTTGATGTAATATTGAATGTTTTTTTGTTTTTTTCACGTTCATATAAAAAGTTATTTAAACCAAATTAAAGCTATGAAATACTTATTTGTTTGTTGTATTGGCGATTTTAGCATGTAAAAATGTTGGTGAGGCAAAAAAAAAAAAAAAAAAAAGTGGGATACAGTCCCAACACATTACCACTGCTACACCTGGCTAACAGCAGAGTCCCAACACATTACCACTGCTACACCTGGCTAACAGCAGAGTCCCAACACATTACCACTGCTACACCTGGCTAACAGCAGAGTCCCAACACATTACCACTGCTACACCTGGCTAACAGCAGAGTCCCAACACATTACCACTGCTACACCTGGCTAACAGCAGAGTCCCAACACATTACCACTGCTACACCTGGCTAACAGCAGAGTCCCAACACATTACCACTGCTACACCTGGCTAACAGCAGAGTCCCAACACATTACCACTGCTACACCTGGCTAACAGCAGAGTCCCAACACATTACCACTGCTACACCTGGCTAACAGCAGAGTCCCAACACATTACCACTGCTACACCTGGCTAACAGCAGAGTCCCAACACATTACCACTGCTACACCTGGCTAACAGCAGAGTCCCAACACATTACCACTGCTACACCTGGCTAACAGCAGAGTCCCAACACATTACCACTGCTACACCTGGCTAACAGCAGAGTCCCAACACATTACCACTGCTACACCTGGCTAACAGCAGAGTCCCAACACATTACCACTGCTACACCTGGCTAACAGCAGAGTCCCAACACATTACCACTGCTACACCTGGCTAACAGCAGAGTCCCAACACATTACCACTGCTACACCTGGCTAACAGCAGAGTCCCAACACATTACCACTGCTACACCTGGCTAACAGCAGAGTCCCAACACATTACCACTGCTACACCTGGCTAACAGCAGAGTCCCAACACATTACCACTGCTACACCTGGCTAACAGCAGAGTCCCAACACATTACCACTGCTACACCTGGCTAACAGCAGAGTCCCAACACATTACCACTGCTACACCTGGCTAACAGCAGAGTCCCAACACATTACCACTGCTACACCTGGCTAACAGCAGAGTCCCAACACATTACCACTGCTACACCTGGCTAACAGCAGAGTCCCAACACATTACCACTGCTACACCTGGCTAACAGCAGAGTCCCAACACATTACCACTGCTACACCTGGCTAACAGCAGAGTCCCAACACATTACCACTGCTACACCTGGCTAACAGCAGAGTCCCAACACATTACCACTGCTACACCTGGCTAACAGCAGAGTCCCAACACATTACCACTGCTACACCTGGCTAACAGCAGAGTCCCAACACATTACCACTGCTACACCTGGCTAACAGCAGAGTCCCAACACATTACCACTGCTACACCTGGCTAACAGCAGAGTCCCAACACATTACCACTGCTACACCTGGCTAACAGCAGAGTCCCAACACATTACCACTGCTACACCTGGCTAACAGCAGAGTCCCGACACATTACCACTGCTACACCTGGCTAACAGCAGAGCCTTGTCTGTCAGTGAAACAGTTCATTCAGTCTCATTTATTGTCTTTTAAAAAACCATAGCTGATATGGCTGACTTGCTTAAACAAATGTGGTTTCTACTGACAATTGAGATGTACAAACTATGGCATATGGGGACAACAAACGGATAAGAGGCCATCCGTAATTTCGATTAAGACATTAATGAGGGAGCTAGAACGAACGTAATCAATATAACTATTTGTTCAGAACTTTTGAAATGTACAGCAACATAATTCAGAACATGGTCCGTTCTTACAGTATTCTCCCCATACACCAAGTCAGAACCATACAATAAATAAAGGGGGCATATAAGCAGACACTGCAAGCTCTTACAATATTCTATGATTACATTTCCCCAAAACAGGTTATAGGCTACATGTGCACCAACAAGTCAGAACAGTAGTTGAAAGTAAGAGGTGAAAATAGACCAAATTATTAGGGTGAGGCACATGGGCTACTAACAGCTTACTACACAACATACACTTAGTATTACTTTCTTAGCTACAGTATACATATCTCCCTGGCATATTACATTTTTGCAGCAACATACAAGACATTTTTTGACTCCCCTTTTTGTGCTGTGCTCACTTGAATAGGAAGGTGGCGCAGCGGTCCTTTGTGGGCATATTTTATCATCAAACGTTATCATCAAAGTCTGGCATTCTCTGGATTTATGATGCTTTCAAGAAAAAAAAGGTTGATTCATGATGACGTCAGTGATCTTCAGGTCGTAGCTCTAGAAAGAGGCACGAGTTCCCAATTTACAATTCCGAGTTGGATGAAAGTTCAAAACGTAGCTCGTTTTTACTGAATTCCCAGTTGTCTTGAACTCACTAAAGTCAGATTGTGCAGTTCCGAGTTAACAGTTGTTTTGAGCGAGGCACAAATCATGCTTCATTGACAGCATGGCTAATATTGAATGTTTATCATTTTAAACTAGGAAAAGAGACCCTTAGACTTGGGACCACACAGTCACTCCACTGAATAGCAGGCTAATGATTGCTTTGCAATGCTTGTAGTTAGCCACATATATTCCTTCCAAACCACTCATTGTTGAATTTGAGATTTCCAACTTATTGTGTAATGTTTATGTCCATAGCCGATGAGCACTGATACGTTTTATCTATAATTTCTCTTCATTATTTATCATCGTATCAGTCCAATCAAAGCTACTGTAGACAATGTGATTTGACGTCATTTTATCTGTCGCCAATGACCTTCTGCCTTCTTGGATGGACACGTCTAATGTAACTCTATGGCAGCACCCAAGAGGCTTGAATCTTTGAGCTCTACCCTTAGAATTGGCAGTGACATAGTGTGCCCATGAGTGACAGAACAATGAGCCAATCACGGTGCAACGCTTCGTATTTTCTTCTGGCTTGCCCCACCACCTCAGAAAGCACTGAGCTAGGCTGAAACACCTGCATTTTGGAGCACCCTTACTCAAGAAAACAAAAAAAGAAACCATATGTGTATGCGGCTTTATTAACTAAATGATATGCAGTACCAGTCAAAAGATTGGACACACCTACTCATTCAAGGGTTTTTCTTTATTTGTACTATTTTCTACATTGTAGAATAATAGTTAAGACATCAAAACTATGAAATAACACATATGGAATCATGTAGTAACCAAAAAAGTGTTAAAAATATATATATATATATATTTTATATTTGATATTCTTCAAAGTAGTCACCCTTTGCCCTTTGCCTTGATGACAGCTTTGCATTCTCTCAACCAGCTTCACCTGGAATGCTTTTCCATCAGGTGTAAATCTTCTGCTAAACAATCTCAATATAATTAAAATATATATTTATTATTAAATACAGTATTGAACAATATTATTCAGTCTTGAACTGTTGTCATTTCTAATTCAAGTATAATGTTTTGTAAATGCTTTATGTTACTATTTTCAGTACACTTTTATTGATTTTCACCCAGAACTTTCTCATACTAAAATGTTATTCCCTAGGGCCTAGACGCACCTTGAGTGACCTTCAGTTTCAAATCCCTATGAAGGCTCTTTTGGTTTTAAAGAAAGAAAACAAACGTCCTCAGAAATAATGAATACAATGGAATACTTTTACTCATACTACACACAGATACATTTATCAGTCTAACTCCACACAATGGTATGGTTCAATGGTATGCTTCTACAGCTCATTTGTAAAAAAAAAAAAAAAAAAACTGTTTTGATGACTGACTGTAGCATGAAATCATTCATTGCTGACACTATAGCACGTCCTACTGTTGGATGTGTGTATTGCAGTTTGGGACGTTGCTGAGCAGATTCAACAAGGACACATTATTTGGCCTGCATCCAGGACTTGCATGTCTGAATGTATTTGCATTGCATCACCATACACTTCAAGTTTAAAATGTACACTTTGGTACAATATCACATATATCTCACAGTGCATAGGTCACACCTTTCCTACCACATATTGTGTGCACATGAGTATTTCCTGTCTGAAGAAAGTGACCTTTACAACATTCTCCTTCCTCCCCTGAGTCTTTACAACAGCCCTCAGTTACTGAGTGTACACATAAATACACAATTGTGGTGAAGTACTTCTTACATAGTTCAATGATTAACTAGAAAGATAAGAAAGGACGCAAGAGAGAGAGAGAGAGAGAGAGGTAGAAATAGAAAGAGAAGGGTATGCGGGTAACAAAGTAGTTGGTAAAGAGGAAGGATAAGTCACAAGTCCCTGTCACAAGGACATGGAGGTGAGCACCAGTGTTGTTCGGACAGTAGAGCTGAATGATGGCACACGCATGCCCCTGCTGGGTCTGGGAACATGGAAGGTACTCTCTCTCTCTTTCTTGCTCTCTCTTTCTTTCTCTCTCTCTCTCCCACTCCCACTCCCTACCTCAACCACACATTGAAGGTTATCTCAAAATCTCAGTATATATAGTGTCTATGTATTATTCTGTAAGTATGAAAGGTGTATGTTATTACAGTGGTGATTGTTGTTATTACACAGTGGGTTAAATGGTCATTACGGTGTCTTTGTGTTGTTCAGTCAAGCAGTTCAGCAGCAGTGTGTCAAAGTGCGGTGGAAGCTGCCATAGCTGCTGGTTACCGTCACATAGACACAGCCTACAGCTACCGCAATGAGGTCGAGATCAGCAAGGCCCTCCGCTCCAAGATGCAGCAAGGCATCATCCAACGACAAGACATGTACGTCGTCAGTAAGGTGGGTGCTGCGGCTGAGTGTTTATGTGGGCTGGCTGTCACTGTTCCAGCTTGCCCTTTGATCTTTTGGTTCAATACAAAGTTCAAATACATATAATCTGATATGAATTTTGCCTGTAGAGTAGAGATCTTCTCGGGTCCAAAAAGTGGACCCGGAGCCGAATGTATACGAGGACAATCAGACCAGGACCCGAATAGACCCGATCATAAAATAAATGGGGATCTCAGACCCAAACCCATATGGACCTGACAACAACCAACCTAGACCAGAACCGATTGAACCCTAGTGACAAGAAAATTATGTTTATCAGCCAAGTTGCTCTTCTGGTTAATGAATAGGTATTTATATGCTGGCTAGGCCTTCTATAAGTCAATATATTCACCTTATTAGCGTAAAATTAATATGCTATATGCTGTGCAGAGCCATGGTCGGGTCCATTCGGGTCCACTCGGGTCTATCAGCTGTAGTTACATAGACCTGAGAATCGGTGACAATCAAACAGGACCTGACCCAGACCTGAGGGAAAAGTATACATTTTGAACCCAGACCTGCTCGGGTCACGGGGCTGGTCTCTGGTATTTGGGTTTGGGTGGACACGTGAAGACCTCTACTGTAGAGTATTTGTTGATATATCCACTAGTTTTATTGGTCAATGTCTATTACGTAACACAAAAAAGTTAAGTCATATTGACTAAGTGATTTTTCAGAAAACCTCCCCAAAACAAGCTGGACCTCAGTTGACATATGTACTGACTTGGAAGCAGAACTGGTTTCTATCTACGGGCTCTTCTCTGTATTCATGGTTGATTTGCTATATCATTGTGTTGTGTTGCTGAATAGACCTGTGACCATTTCTTTGTGTGTAGTTGTGGAATACACACCATGCGACCCATGACATCCCATTGTGTCTAAACAAGTCCCTGAGTGACCTGCAGCTGGACTATCTGGACCTGTATCTGATGCACTTCCCTGTAGGACTGAAGGTGGGCTTAAAGTTCACACTGACACTGGCACAAATAGTCACATGAATGATACAGGGACTAATGGACTCTTCTGATACAGTTCTTGACATTTCAACAACAAATCTCGGTTTACTTTCACATACAGAGCATTTGGAAAGTATTCAGATCCCTTCCCTTTTTCCACATTTTGTTATGTTGCAGCCTTATTCTAAAATTGATAAAAATATATTTTCCCCCTCATCAATCGAAACACAATACCCCATACTCACAAAGCGAAAACAGGTTATTTTTTATTTTTTGCAAATGTATTAAAAATAAAAAACAGAAAAAACATTATTTACATAAGTATTCAGACCCTTTGATATGAGACTTGAAATTGAGCTCAGCTGCATCCTGTTTCCATTGACCATTCTTAACCATTCTTAAGATGTTTCTACAACTTCATTGGCGTCCAACTGTGGTAAATTCAATTGATTGGACATGATTTGGAAAGGCACACACCTGTCTATATAAGATCCCACAGTTGACAGTGCATGTCAGAGCAAAAACCAAACCATGAGGTCGAAGGGATTGTCCATAGAGCTCTGAGAAAGGATTGTGTTGAGGCACAGATCTGAGGAAGGGTACCAAAACATTTCTGCAGCATTGAAGGTCCTCAAGAACACAGTGGCCTCCATCATTCTTAAATGGAAGAAGTTTTGAACCAAACTGAGCAATCAGGGTGACAGCGAGGTGACCAAGAACCTGTTCACTCTGAAAGAGCTCCATAGTTCCTCTGTGGAGATGGGAGAACCTTCCATGAGGAAAACCATCTCTGCAGCACTCCACAAATGAAGTCTTTATGGTAGAGTGGTCAGATGGAAGCCACTCCTCAGTAAAAGTCACATGACAGCCAGCTTGGAGTTTGCCAAAAGGCACCTAAAGGACTCTCAGACAATGAGAAAAAGGATTCTCTGGTCTGATGAAACTAATATTGAACTCTTTGGCCTGAATGCCAAGCGTCACATCTGGAGGAAACATGGCACCACCCCTACAGTGAAGCATGGTTGTGGCAGCATCAAGCTGTGGGGATGTTTTTCAGCGGCAGGGACTGGAAGACTTGTCAGGATCGAGGGAAAGATGAACGGAGCAAAATACAGAGAGATCCTTGATGAAAACCTGCTCCAGGGCACTCAGGACCTCAGACTGGTGTAGATTCACATTCCAACAGGACAACAACTCTAAGCACACAGCCAAGTAAACGCAGGAGTGGCTTCAGGACAAGTCTCTGAATGTCCTTGAGTGGCCCAGCCAGAGCCCGGACTTGAACCCAATCGAACATCCCTGGAGAGACCTGAAAATAGCAGTGCAGTGATGCTCCCCATCCAACCTGACAGAGCTTGAAAGGATCTGCAGAGAAGAATAGGAGAAACTCCCCAAATACAGGCGTACCAACCTTGTAGCGTCAAACCCAAAAAGACTCAAGGCTGTAATCTCTGCCAAAGGTGCTTCAACAAAGTACTGAGTAAAGGTTCTGATTACTTATATAAATGTGAAATTTCAGTTTTTTTTGTTTTATACATTTGCTAAAATTTCTAAAAACCTGTTTTTGCTTTGTCATTATGGGGTATTGTGTTTTTTATTGTATTTATTTCACCTTTATTTAACCAGGTAGGCAAGTTGAGAACAAGTTCTCATTTACAATTGCGACCTGGCCAAGATAAAGCAAAGCAGTTCGACAGATACAACGACACAGAGTTACACATGGAGTAAAAACAAACATACAGTCAATAATACAGTATAAACAAGTCTATATACGATGTGAGCAAATGAGGTGAGAAGGGAGATAAAGGCAAAAAAGGCCCTGGTGGCAAAGTAAATACAATATAGCAAGTAAAACACTGGAATGGTAGTTTTGCAATGGAAGAATGTGCGAAGTAGAAATAAAAAAATGGGGTGCAAAGGAGCAAAATAAATAAATAAATTAAATACAGTTGGGAAAGAGGTAGTTGTTTGGGCTAAATTATAGGTGGGCTATGTACAGGTGCAGTAAGATGCTCTGACAGTTGGTGCTTAAAGCTAGTGAGGGAGATAAGTGTTTCCAGTTTCAGAGATTTTTGTAGCTCGTTCCAGTCATTGGCAGCAGAGAACTGGAAGGAGAGGCGGCCAAAGAAAGAATTGGTTTTGGGGGTGACTAGAGAGATATACCTGCTGGAGCGTGTGCTACAGGTGGGAGATGCTGTGGTGACCAGCGAGCTGAGATAAGGGGGGACTTTACCTAGCAGGGTCTTGTAGATGACATGGAGCCAGTGGGTTTGGCGACGAGTATGAAGCGAGGGCCAGCCAACGAGAGCGTACAGGTCGCAATGGTGGGTAGTATATGGGGCTTTGGTGACAAAACGGATTGCACTGTGATAGACTGCATCCAATTTGTTGAGTAGGGTATTGGAGGCTATTTTGTAAATGACATCGCCAAAGTCGAGGATTGGTAGGATGGTCAGTTTTACAAGGGTATGTTTGGCAGCATGAGTGAAGGATGCTTTGTTGCGAAATAGGAAGCCAATTCTAGATTTAACTTTGGATTGGAGATGTTTGATATGGGTCTGGAAGGAGAGTTTCCAGTCTAACCAGACACCTAAGTATTTGTAGTTGTCCACGTATTCTAAGTCAGAGCCGTCCAGAGTAGTGATGTTGGACAGGCGGGTAGGTGCAGGTAGCGATCGGTTGAAGAGCATGCATTTAGTTTTACTTGTATTTAAGAGCAATTGGAGGCCACGGAAGGAGAGTTGTATGGCATTGAAGCTTGCCTGGAGGGTTGCTAACACAGTGTGCAAAGAAGGGCCGGAAGTATTCAGAATGGTGTCGTCTGCGTAGAGGTGGATCAGAGACTCACCAGCAGCAAGAGCGACCTCATTGATGTATACAGAGAAGAGAGTCGGTCCAAGAATTGAACCCTGTGGCACCCCCATAGAGACTGCCAGAGGTCCGGACAGCAGACCCTCCGATTTGACACACTGAACTCTATCAGAGAAGTAGTTGGTGAACCAGGCGAGGCAATCATTTGAGAAACCAAGGCTGTCGAGTCTGCAGATGAGGATGTGGTGATTGACAGAGTCGAAAGCCTTGGCCAGATCAATGAATACGGCTGCACAGTAATGTTTCTTATCGATGGCTGGTTTTGATACCGTTTAGGACCTTGAGCGTGGCTGAGGTGCACCCATGACCAGCTCTGAAACCAGATTGCATAGCAGAGAGGGTATGGTGAGATTCGAAATGGTCTGTAATCTGTTTGTTGACTTGGCTTTCGAAGACCTTAGAAAGGCATGGTAGGATAGATATAGGTCTGTAGCAGTTTGGGTCAAGAGTTTCCCCTCCTTTGAAGAGGGGGATGACCGCAGCTGCTTTCCAATCTTTGGGAATCTCAGACGACATGAAAGAGAGGTTGAACAGGCTAGTAATAGGGGTGGCAACAATTTTGGCAGATAATTTTAGAAAGAAAGGGTCCAGATTGTCTAGCCCGGCTGATTTGTAGGGGTCCAGATTTTTCAGCTCTTTCAGAACATCAGCTGAATGGATTTGGGAGAAGGAGAAATGGGGAAGGCTTGGGCGAGTTGCTGTTGGGGGTGCAGTGCTGTTGACCGGGGTAGGAGTAGCCAGGTGGAAAGCATGGCCAGCCGTAGAAAAATGCTTATTGAAATTCTCAATTATGGTGGATTTATCAGTGGTGACAGTGTTTCCTATCTTCAGTGCAGTGGGCAGCTGGGAGGAGGTGTTCTTATTCTCCATGGACTTTACAGTGTCCCAGAACTTTTTGAGTTAGTGTTGCAGGAAGCAAATTTCTGCTTGAAAAAGCTAGCCTTGGCTTTTCTAACTGCCTGTGTATAACGGTTTCTAGCTTCCCTGAACAGCTGCATATCACGGGGGCTGTTCGATGCTAATGCAGAACGCCATAGGATGTTTTTGTGTTGGTTAAGGGCAGTCAGGTCTGGGGAGAACCAAGGGCTATATCTGTTCCTGGTTCTAAATTTCTTGAACGGGGCATGTTTATTTAAGATGGTTAGGAAGGCATTTAAAAAAAATATCCAGGCATTCTCTACTGACGGGATGAGATCAATATCCTTCCAAGATACCCCGGCCAGGTCGATTAGAAAGACCTGCTCGCTGAAGTGTTTCAGGGAGCGTTTTACCGCTGACCCATTATGGATGCAGGCAATGAGGCAGTGATCGCTGAGATCTTGGTTGAAGACAGCAGAGGTGTATTTAGAGGGGAAGTTGGTTAGGATGATATCTATGAGAGTGCCCGTGTTTAAGGCTTTGGGGGGGTACCTGGTAGGTTCATTGATAATTTGTGTGAGATTGAGGGCATCAAGTTTAGATTGTAGGATGGCTGGGGTGTTAAGCATGTTCCAGTTTAGGTCGCCTAGCAGCACGAGCTCTGAAGATAGATGGGGGGCAATCAGTACACATATGGTGTCCAGAGCACAGCTGGGGGCAGAGGGTGGTCTATAGCAGGCGGCAACGGTGAGAGACTTGTTTTTAGAGAGGTGGATTTTTAAAAGTAGAAGTTCAAATTGTTTGGGTACAGACCTGGATAGTAAGGACAGAACTCTGCAGGCTATCTTTGCAGTAGATTGCAACACCGCCCCCTTTGGCAGTTCTATCTTGTCTGAAAATGTTGTAGTTTGGAATTAAAATTTCTGAATTTTTGGTGGTCTTCCTAAGCCAGGATTCAGACACAGCTAGAACATCCAGGTTGGCAGAGTGTGCTAAAAGCAGTGAATAGAACAAACTTAGGGAGGAGGCTTCTAATGTTAACATGCATGAAACCAAGGCTATTACGGTTACAGAAGTCATCAAAAGAGAGCGCCTGGGGAATAGGAGTGGAGCTAGGCACTGCAGGGCCTGGATTCACCTCTACATCGGCAGAGGAACATAGGAGGAGAAGAATAAGGGTGCGGCTAAAAGCAATAAGAATTGGTCGTCTAGAACGTCTGGAACAGAGAGTAAAAGGAGGTTTCTGGGGGCGATAAAATAGCATCAAGGTATAATGTACAGACAAAGGTATGGTAGGATGTGAATACAGTGGAGGTAAACCTAGGTATTGAGTGATGAAGAGAGAGATATTGTCTCTAGAAACATCATTGAAACCAGGAGATGTCATTGCATGTGTGGGTGGTGGAACTAATAAGTTGGATAAGGTATAGTGAGCAGGACTAGAGGCTCTACAGTGAA
Source organism: Oncorhynchus keta (assembly GCF_023373465.1). Classification (NCBI taxonomy): domain Eukaryota; kingdom Metazoa; phylum Chordata; class Actinopteri; order Salmoniformes; family Salmonidae; genus Oncorhynchus; species Oncorhynchus keta. Next base: position 31,199,136 of record NC_068442.1, on the reverse strand, counting down.
ATAAGCAGATAAGTAGATTGATGAGGGGGAAAAAACAATTGAATCCATTTTAGAATAAGGCCGTAACGTAACAAAATGTGGAGAAAGTCAAGGGGTCTGAATACTTTCCGAATGCACTGTATCTTTTTCATTCCTTCCAGAAAGTGGATGATGAGCTCTTCCCTATGAGAGATGGAGAAATGCTCACCACTGACATTGACTATCTGGACGTGTGGAAGGTTAAAACACTATCATCTCCTCTTCATCAACATCATTATACTGTCTCCTAACAACAAAATTATTTGTATTTTTTCGTGGTCTATTTTTGGTATCTTGATGGTTCATATGGTGTATAACTGTGCCTGTGGTGTAATGTCTGCTATGTGATGTAGGGGATGGAGGCCTTGCAGGCCTCAGGGAAAGTGAAGAGCATTGGCGTTTCCAACTTCAACGTCCTCCAGCTGGAGAGACTGCTCTCTGTGGCCAAGGTTCCCCCTGCAGTCAACCAGGTTCTTCAAGGCTTTACACTGCAACTTTAGCTATTTCAAATACACTATTATGAAACCCTGAGTACCTCACAAACCACAGGAGGCTACTGAGGGGAGGACAGCTCATAATAATGGCTGGAATGGAGTTCATGGAATGTGTTTGATGAATTCGATACCATTCCATTCATTTCATTCCAGCCAGCACTATGAGCCCGTACTCCCCAATTAATGTGCCACCAACCTCCTGTGTCACAAAGCTATTTCACCACCTTTAACCAGCTCAACCAGTGCAATACACAGTTAACTGTGTTTATGCATGGACACTACATGTGCAAACGGGTGTGTTTACCATTCTGAAAGAGTGTGTGGGTGTCGCTACTGGGTCAGAGGGTAGTAGACAAGAATGGATAACAGCCGAAAGAGCGTTCTTACAACTCTGTAATCTCATTATCTCTCTCCCTCCGCTCCTGCAGGTGGAGCTGCATCCCTACCTGGTCCAGTCTGACCTGGTGGATTTCTGCAAGTCTCGCAACATCACCCTCACTGCCTACAGCCCCTTAGGTTCCCCTGGAAGACCCAAAGAATTGTGAGTCCTCCTGACAATAACATGTAGACATTAGCGACTGGACTATGATCCTGCACTATATTGCTCTGTTCTGCACTATTGACCCCATGGTTGGCCGAGTAAACATCCCTCCGTATGTTCCAAAAGTTGACTGTGTCAATACTTCCTACAGTCACTGTGGAGACACTGATCCTGAGAAGCTGCTGGAAGACCCTGTGGTAGGAGACGTGGCTAAGAAGCACCGACGGAGCCCTGCTCAGGTTAGACTAGATAGTTCAGTAGAAACACACATCTAGTGTGTGTGTGTGCATCTGGGCTCTGCATCTAAGGACTATGTGTGTGTGTTTCAGGTACTGCTGAGGTACCATGTGCAGCAGGGTATTGCAGTGATCCCCAAAAGTGTGAAACCCAATCACATTCTGGAAAACACTAAGGTGAACTCTCTCTCTGACCCAATATAGATTATATTTTCTCATTTGTACTACATGTAGCTCTTGCTCAATCATACCATGAGTTCATATCAAGTTCAGTTTGAGCAATATGACTTTGACTGATATAGTATTCAGTCTTAGGGCTAGTTTGATCAATGTCAGATCAATGTCTTGGTTTACACATTTAGTTATTAACTGAACTTTCACATACATTACTCACTAACATAAATCAAATGTGTCAATGGTACAATAAACACTCAAAAAGAAAGTGTGTTGCCTGCAGATCTTTGACTTCTCTCTGACTGAAGAGGACATGTCGGCACTGAGAGGACTGAATAGAGGCTGGAAGAGCTGCATCATCGACTCGTAAGACAGGTTCAACGCTTCCTTAATCAAATACTTAATACATCAATAATACCATGTAGAGAACAACTGCTCCTACCCTGACATGTTTCTGTTCTTCAGCTTGAAGTCTCATCCATACTACCCCTTTGAATGAGAGTCCCTGGGGATCAGAGACAAGGGACAGAGAAGTCACTTGGGAGAATAAGATAACTGTTTCTCAACCTGAGAACAAGGCCAGATTACTATCCACCTCCTCAACATTGGCCTGCAAATGGTCTTCAATCAGTGTTTATTGTTTACCTATAATGTGAAATTGTGAGGATAAATAGAAATGTGGCGCTGAAGGTATGGATGGATGCTATTGCTTTTTTGTTGACATGATTTGAATAAATATACAGTATGCCCTCTGTGCCAACACTGTGGCCTCTCTGCCTGATTCTGAAGGGATGCCATATTTTTTCTTATCATCATAACTCAAACAAAACGTTTAGTTTAAAACACATATACTGACCCAAAATATAAACACAAAGTGGCAGCAGGTAGCCTAGTGGCTCGAATCCCCGAGCTAACAAGGTAAAAATCTGTTGTTCTGCCCCTGAACAAGGCAATTAACCCACTAGGCCGTCATGGAAAATAAGAATTTGTTCTTAACTGACTTGCCTAGTTAAATAAAGGTAAAATAAATTTTTAAAAGTGTTGGTGTTGGTTATCCTTCCTCGACCAACATCATTTTTATAGAATTTGGCAGTACATCCAACTGGCCTCACAACTGCAGACCACGTGTAACTACACCAGCCCAGGACCCCCACATCCAGCTTCTTCACCTGCGGGAGCGTCTGAGGAGGGGGAAGGGGGGTGCTGAGGAGTATTTTTGCCTGTCATAAAGCCCTTTTGTGGGGAAAAACTCATTCTGATTAGCTGGGCCTGGCTCCCCAGTGGGTGGACCTGGCTCCCAAGTGGGTGGGCCTATGCCCTCCCAGGCTCACCCATGGCTGTGCCCCTGCCAATCATTTGAAATCCATAGATTAGGGCCTAATGAATTTATTTCAATTTACTTAACTCAGTAAAATCCTTGAAATTGTTACATGTGCATTTACATTTTTGTTCAGTATAGATTATGCTTCAATTGTAATACGAAGCACATCAAAGTAAAACTTTTTCACATAGTCCCCAATGTTAAGCATGTTGGAAGTCGTCACAAATTAGCTGAAACAGAACTAGTCCCTTTGTGAGGTTTTGTGCTTTTAGAGATGATGTGATATGATATAGGTAGTTATGTCATCCACTGTGTTCCATTGGCAGCTACACAGCTCTTTTCCCCTGCCTGTAATGTTTTTGGAAAGGTCTGGGTCCCGCACCCACTGGCATTTTCAGGGTCAAACCCCTGTGTGACCTGTGAGAAAACCATGCTCTCCCAGCTGTAGCCCCCCAGCACGTAGATTGTCTCGTTCATCTCCCCTCCTCTCCCCTGTAACTATTCCCCAGCACGTTGCTGTAAATGAGAATGTGTTCTCAGTCAACTTACCTGGTAAAATAAGGGTAAAATATATATTTTGTTAAAGATCTTACCCCCACAGACCGCCTCACTGTTAGGCTAGAGGAGGGGGGCTATACAGATCCATTGTTCACTCTGGGGGTCAAAGTCCTCCACCACCAGGATGTCAAAGCACTCAATGCTCTCCTCGTGGTCATTCTGCCCCCGATTACATAGATGAGGTGGTGAAGTGACGTCATGCAGTGCCACCCCCGTGCAGATGACATGGCCTGGCGCTCCACCCAGACGTCTCCTCCTCTGGGGTCATAGCTCAAAAATGACTCGCCGGTACGGCCCAATCTGGTAGATATGGCCGCCTGAGATGTAGACCAATCCTTTATGAGATGTGCCTGCATTGTCATAGGTGAATCTGCAGAGAAATGGAGTAGAGAGGGACAAGTGAGAGAAAGGACTTTGATGTGAGTTGTGCCAGCCTGCCAGGCAAAGAGGCACAATAGTTATAGTATGTGTATTGGGAACCGTGACAACAGTTCCCCTTAGGCAGAGTGTTGTTCTCCTTACTCTGTTGTCTTGCTGCTTAACAGGGGGAAGTAATGTCAGAGACAGGAGTACAGGTGACGCTTTGGGAGACCATTGAGGAGTAGTGTGACTGTGAATCAGGGTGAGTTGAATTCTCCCCTGGGCAGTCCTGCTACATATGTACAGCAGTCGTCTGTAGGGGTGTAAATCTCCACTGACAACAGAGCCCGTTATTATTACGCCCTCCAACAGCAATCAAATCAAATCAAATCAAATGTATTTATATAGCCCTTCGTACATCAGCTGATATCTCAAAGTGCTGTACAGAAACCCAGCCTAAAACCCCAAACAGCAAGAAATGCAGGTGTAGAAGCACAATCAAACACTCCCCAATGGCTCCCAGGTAGAAATCCACACATCACTGGTTCATTGGGGCACTCTAGAGAAGAGATTAAACATAATTGGAGTCATTTTGGAAATGTTAGGTTGGGTTGCAGTGTAAGAGCAGAGCTTTACCTTGATCAACTGGTTGTCTCTGGGTTTGTAGCAGTACAGCAGGTTCCTGGCAGCATCACCTCCATTAACTTGTGATGAGTTGCATGATGAAATCCCCCAGTACAGTGACATGGTGGTGGCTCCTCTGGGCTGGGATCTGGATCTCCACCATCCACCCACTAGAGTCTAAATCTAGCCAGCGAACATCTGCAATCAGCTCCTCCCCCATGCTCTGACACCTCCCCACCCACAAGTAGGAACTGCTCCTCCCCGCCCTTGTGTGGTAGTCCAGAGCCTCCTCCACCAGCACCTCACAGCTGGCCTCCAGGGGCAGCAGAGCCCATACAGCAGGGAGGACGCGGATGTGGGAGAGGAACTGGCAGGCATGTTCAGGGCGGTCAGACATCACTTAGGAAGCCTGGGGTGAAGGAGAGGGTGGCGAAGCGTTCCAGGATGAAGTGGTCGATGTAGGCATCTAGTCTCTCCAGGCTGTAGAGCAGAGCCAGCTCCTGCAGTTACAGGTACTTGTCCTCACTCACCTCTTTCTCCAGGTACTGGCAGCAGAAGTCCACTGCCCTCTACACCTGCAGCAGGTGGTCCGTCTCCAGAACACGGTCAATGTTTCCTCCGTCCAGCAGCAGCTCCCCACTGTAGAGGAAGTCCACCACAGCCTAAAGGAGGCCCCCACCAGCTCCACCTCTGCCTGTCGCTCCTCCCTCATTCGCAGGGTGAATATAGCCTGGAAGGAAGGGCTTGAGACGGCCAGTAGAGCGCAGTGGGCTGGGATACGCTGCTCATCAGCCACCAGCACCACGAATCACAGCTGGCCGTGCTGACGCTGCTCATTCAGACCCTGCAGGAGGAAGTCTGCTTGCTCCGCCCAACAGTAGACCTGAGACATATAGCAACAGATAATATGACATTAAAAGTGATAGATGAAGTAAGTTAGTCAGGTAAGACAAAACTAATACTGTAGCTAGATAGGTCACATCATGCTACTAACTTTGGATGACTCACTTATCCGTTGAGGCCGTGAAGCACGGCTTTGTCTTCCATCATCCATTGTGTGCTCTTAATCCAACACAATCTAAAGGACAGTGACATTTGTATGATAGAATTCAGAGAAATCATAAGTGGGCTATTAGCTCATGGTTCTCAGTTCCATTACATTACACATAAGTCACTGGACAAAGGCGTCTTCTGTACGGGTAAGTATTATTACGAGCCCCGACGCTCAGTCTGAACATTAACACGCATCACTTCCGGTACGGTTTTGGAAGCATAAGGATAACCTTTCATATCAGCGAGAGAGAGAAAAAAAAACTAAAGATTAAATTGGAAGAAGGCCGCCAGAAACATGTTGTCACTGAAAAATACTGTCGGCTGCAAAACAGGTTAAAACAGTGTACAGTAAGTGTATATTTTTGCATTTTAAAAAAAAATTATTTGGATGGGATACGAAAGTAAAGGGATTTATGTTTCTAGAACCATATCGCAATTGAGAATCAATTCATGTTTAGATGGAGCATTTGGCTGTTTTGGCTGCCAGAGTAAGTCTACCTCTGAAAATAACAGAAGGTCCATGGACCTTAAGGAGTAACCATAGGCTCCTTAAGAGTACATCTTGGGCTAGTGAGCTACATCATTTCAGTGGTGAAAGTACTTAAGTAAAAAAACTTTAAAGTACCACTAAGTAGTTTTGGGGGGTATCTGGGGCCAGTTGCATAAAACATCTTAAGTGTTTACCTTAAGGAATGAATGTCCCCAGAGAATTGTGTTTAAGGCCGTTACATAGAGCCTATCAAATGTTTCCTTAGGTAAGGTCATACTTAAGATGTTTTATGGTAGTTTGAAGGCATGTATGGCAGAAAGAGTATATAGTTACCATGGAGACGGCCTGATTCACTGACTAAACTTCTCATCAAAGAGATTGCTTTTATTTTGGGAGATAGCAAAATAGAACTCATACAATCACGACAGATAATCAAATTGCTTCAGAAGATAATAATCCACATTTATTGGACTTACTTTTTTCTGAAACTTGTTTATTTTACTGTCTAGTTAAATTAAGCTAGTTTACAGAGTAGCTATAGCTAACTAGCCAGATGGCTTTGTAGCCATAGATTGTGCACCTTCCGTTGTTTAGCTAAGTAGCTAGCTGGTTGATGTGTTCCTTTTGTAGCTAACCAGAGCAGATGAAAGCAACATTCATCTCCATAAATGCTGTTTACATTGATATCCATACTGAATGAAGCAGTTAAGGGACCTCATTGGCACCCTTAACGTTTTCACTTCATTTAAGGGGGAAATTCACCTTCAAATGTTTTGTGCAACTGACTTAAAGTTAAGGAAACTAAGGGGAAAGATAAGGGGGAAAATAACTTAAGATGTTTTATGCAACCTGGCCCTGTACTTTACTATTTATATGTTTGACAACTTTTACTTTACTACATTCCTAAAGGAAATCATGTACTTTTGATTCCATACATTTTCCCTGAGATGGGTTCAATTTTGAATGCCTATCAAGACAGGAAATTCGTCCAATTCACACACTTACCAAGTGAACAATCCTGATCATCCCTACTGCCTTGTTTCTGTCCGACTCACTAAACACAAATGTATCGTTTGTTAATTGTCTGAGTGTTGGAGTGTGCTCTTGGTGATCTGTAAATTTAAAAATAAAATTATGCTGTCTGGTTTGCCTAATATAAGCAATTTTAAATTATTTATAGTTTTTCTTTTGATACTTAAGTATATTTTTGCAATTACTTTTATTTTTGATACTTATGTATGTTTCAAACCAAATACTTGTCGACTTAATTAAGTAGTATTTTGCTGGCTAACTTTCACTTTTACTTAAATAATTTTCAATTAAGGTATCTTTACTTTTACTCAAGTATGATGTTTGGGTACTTTTTCCACCACTGCATAACTTGGACTAGAGCTGAACTGAAAATTTGACAATGACATCATGCCACAATGTATCACCTCACTTTGACCTCTCAGGGGGCACTGGAAGATTATATTGGCTTCTTGTTACACTGTAGCAGCTATTCAACAGTAACTTTGAGATCTAGCAACGATCTACATGAGACGCTTTTATGTTCAACAGCGATATTGATCGTGTGAGAATAAAACCACAGATTTTGAATTTACCACAGCATTTTTTTGTAATATTTTTTTATTTCTTTAACCTTTTTTTAACTAGGCAAGTCAGTTCAGAACAAATTCTTATTTACAATGACGACCTACCAAAAGGCAAAAGGCCTCCTGTGGGGGCCGGGGCTGTGATTAAAAAGCAACACAACATTGCAGCAGCACACGGTAGCAGCACAAAACATGGTACAAACATTATTGGGCACTGACAACAGCACAAAGGCAAGAAGGTAGAAACAACAATACATCACGTGAAGCAGCCACAACTGTCAGTAAGAGTGTCCATGATTGAGTCTTTGAATGATAAAACTGTCTAGTTTGAGTGTTTGTTGCAGCTCGTTCCAGTCACTAGCTTCAACAAACTGAAAAGAGGAGCGACCCAGGAATGTGTGTGCTTTGGGGACCTTTAACAGAATGTGACTGGCAGAATGGGTGTTGTATGTGGAGGATGAGGGCTGCAATAGTTATTTTAGATAGGGGGGAATGAGGCCTAAGAGGGCTTTATAAATAAGCATCAACCAGTGGATATTACGATGGGTATACAGAGATGTCCAGTTTACAGAGACGTATAGAGTGCAGTGATGTGTCCTATAAGGAGCATTAGTGGCAAATCTGACGGCCGAATGGTAAAGAACATCAAGCCGCTCGAGAGCACCCTTACCTGCCGATCTATAAATTATAAATCTAAAAATCTCTGTAATCTAGCATGTGTAGAATGGTCATCTGAATCAGGGTTAGTTTGGCAGCTGGGGAGAGAGAGGGGCGATTACGATAGAGGAAACCAAGTCTAGATTTATCCTTATGTCACGCCCTGACCATAGAGAACCTTTTATTCTCTATGTTGGTTAGGTCGGGGTGTGACTAGGGTGGGTAATCTAGGTTGTTTTATTTCTATGTTGGCCTGGTATGGTTCTCAATCAAAGGCAGCTGTTTATCGTTGTCTCTGATTGGGGATCATATTTAGGCAGCCATTTCCCCACTGTGTTTTGTGGGATCTTGTTAATGTGTAGTTGCCTGTGAGCATGCCATAGCGGCATGTATCGGTTGTGCTTTATTGTTTTGTGCGTTTCACATCAATATGTGGAACCCATATCATGCTGCGCTTTGGTCCGAATGTTCTTACGACGATTGTGACACCTTAGCCTGCAGCTTTGATATGTGCTGAGAGAAGGGCAGTGTACCTCGCCATACACCCAAATACTTGTATGAGGTGGTTACCTCAAGCTCTACACCCTCAGAGGTAGTAAGTATACCGATGGGGAGAGGGGCATTATTTTTACCAAACCACATGACCTTTGTTTTGTAGGTGTTGAGAACAAGGTTAAGGGCAGAGAAAGCTTGATGGAGACTAAAAAAGCTTTGTTGTAGAGCGTTTAACACAAAATCCAGGGAGGGGCCAGTTGAGTATAAGACTGTATCATCTGCATATAAATGGATGAGAGAGCTTCCTACTGTCTGAGCTATGTTGTTGATGGGGATCAAGCCTTGGGGTGCTCCCTTGGTGGCAGGCGGTGGCTGAGACAGCAGATGTTCTGACTTTATACACTGCACTCTTTGAGAGAAGTAGTTAGCAAACCAAGTCAAAGACCCCTCAGACACCAATACTCCTTAGCCGACCCACAAGAATGGAATCATCTACCGTATCAAAATCTTTGGCCGAGTCAATAAAAATAGCAGCACAACATTGCTTAGAATCCAGGGCAATGGTGACATAATTTATGACATTTAAGGTTGCAGTGGCACATCCATAACCTGAACGGAAACCAGATTGCATACCAGAGAGAATACACATACACTATACACATAAAGGAAGACAGTCAATTGATTATTGACATGTTTTTATAGCACTTTTGATAAACAGGGCAAAAAGCATAATCAATTGGTATATCATGCTTGATCAAAAGCATTTTGAAAATGTATTATTTTGTTGTTCAGCAGCAGTCATGATCTCATCCAGGAAGTAGCCGTGGACTGTATGTGAATCCAACCAATCATATGGCGAGTGCATGAGCCCACTTAGGATGCATTCAGAAACTGCTGAAATAGATCTAAAAGGTTAGTGTGAGCATTGCACTGCTAAAGGTATCTCCATGCAGTCATATCCCTCAGTGTAGAAACTTTTAGTTTGCATGTTTTTATTCTAGATATGTCGGGCTCATCAATTCATGGGGGATGTGGTCATGCATGTACAGCCATTGGAAAATGACTAACACACACACACAATCTCTCTATTTATTTTATTTATCCTTCTCTCTCGCTTGGTCCCCTCATATAGCTTGAAATAAATGACCTAAATCTCTGTGTTTTCTAGCTATACTTTCCATGGTTTATTATTTTCTATGAATGTTTAATTGTCTCTCGGCTATAATCACACTGTGGTTATTGGTTGGGAAACTGTTTGCTGCGGGCTATTGTTCTCCAGCATCGATCACATTGACAGACCACAAGGTGGCACGATAGCGCAGTAAAACGGCAACAATAGAAAAAGGGTGGATTTAATTTAACCGAATACCTCAGTTAACCATTGGGAGGTGAATACTGCGTCTGGGGACTTCACCGCACTAGTACGGCAACCTGATTTACAAACATCACCAACGCCCATAAACTGGCTATAGGAAATGAATCAAGTCGTGGAAAGAGTCTCTTTCTCAGATAATTGAAAAAAGATACACCCTGCTCAGCGCGCTCCTCGTGTAATAGCACAGACTCGACTGCTCAATAGGGGCTGGTGATTTCAGACTAGAGGTGTCTCTATTGTATAACTCTCGTTCTGCTCCTTTTTGATTTTTCTTTTCGCCTCGCTTTTTCACTTCGACTACCGGTAGCATATCTGTTCTGCGTTCTCATTTCTACTGTCCATTTGCGTCCATCCAAAATGGCAACACGAATCGATAAAGAGGCTTGCAGGGAAGCTTATAACCTCGTCAGAGACGATAACACAGAGATAAACTGGTGAGTGAGGTGAATTTGTTGGGCATAGGCAATTGTGGGAATCTGATATTTTACAGAGCATCCTAAAAATATATTTATAAAATCAATAACAATGGATGAATAATCAAACTGCGCACTTCTCATTCATTCATCCAGTGTTTCATTTATTTAGCCTATCCAAGAAAATATAGTGGTAATGACACGTATATGTTGACACACAACCTGACAAGTCTGCCCCTCATTTGACACCGGTTTTTGAATGAATAGCCTACGCAGCCTGGTCTCGACTAAATAGATACATTGTAATCCCATCCGATAGATGTCGGATGATGGACGTGGAAATGCATTAGTGGAGTAGACGGTCATGGATTATTACCGATTTTATTGACAGACAGGGTCTGAATACTCCATTTGAGATGACTGTAAGGTTAGTGCATTTTAATTCATTCGTTTACTGTGCCTTTTATGTTCTTTTAGGGCCGCGTTTAAATATGAGGGTCATATGATTGTGCCGGCGGGCCAGGGGACTGATTATGAAGAATTCAAGAGTCAGTGCACAGGTAAGGCCGGGATTTCATTCATTTTTGCGTTTATGCGGTTATTTCAAATTGGCGGCAATGGTCCTGCGTAATGGCAACAGCGCTGTAATAATCTATAGACCACACACATCTTTACGATTTGTTGCCATGTCAGTCAGTAGGGCTCATTGAGTTGTTGGAAACTTATATTATCTGAAATTGTGTTGCTTGTAAAGAAGTAGACCTTCAGCGTTTGAAGGAACTTCCGATTTGTGACGCTCTGTAGCCTACCAGAGCAATACTTTTATAAAACTCTGTCTATTGGCCGTCAGTAGGCTACTTAATCCAGAAGTACTGCGACCCAGTGACCATTTTAATAGCCTGTCTCGTGACTTCATAAGGAAGTAGGCCTTTCTGGGTTCTTAAAAAGTGGGAAATATAAAGCCTTATAATATTAGTAACATTGAAAGTGTGTCCACTGTTTCTTGTGCTCAGCGCAGGGTCTTTATCCCACTATGTAGGACATAATATAAATGTGCCCACCCCTAGTGAGCCAATCATGCTGTCACCACCCTATCAGCACCCTTTCCTGACACTCTCTCACCACCCTAATTAGATATGGAGTGTAGGGCGTGGTGGGTAAATACTCCAGCGCTGGTGCGCCTGTATGGCTGTAGGCTGCTCCGGTTTATTTATGTTTCAGGGCATGCATTCCAATGATGTAATTCTGATTTATTGCGATCTAGGCCCATTACCGATATATTTCCCTTTTTAAATAGGAGAACTCATGTATTGCTATACTAACTACCCAAATAGTACCTCTGGCTGTCCCATACTACCATTGTCTCTCCCTACTTTGAACCTTGTCTTTGCCCTGTGAATATTGTTGCCCTAATCCTACTGTATAAGAAGTTTCATACATTCTGATGAGTCTGCTTTAACAGAAACTGTGAAAGTCTCATCCTGTATTTGAGGGCCATAGACTGTTGCAGTAAAAAATAGTGGATACTTATATGGGAAGGCTCAGTAATTGCATCTGTTGTTTAGATAGACATAGTGTGCTAAAATAAACATCTGTATTTCTTATCAATTAAAGGGCTAAACTAAAGCATTATATTTGTCTTTTTGCTACATCATCATAGTTTCAGTAGTGCAGCAGTTTTCTGGGCACTTGTGTCAGCACAACTAGAATGAATGGCTTGGAGAGGGAAGAGATATTAGTATGACAAACCAGAAAGTTTTCAACAGGGGAGGTCAGGCTTGATACTCAGGAGTTAGCAGAATTAGTGTTTTCTTTCAACAGTGGAATATGCTTATTCATTACTTGTCTGCCACAATGTGACAAATATAGAAATAAGCACACATAATCTGACATTTTTAAAGATTTTAAGTACTAGAAACATCCAATTTGTGGTTTGTTATACAGAGAAACAGTATAAACCTGTGTATGGTCTGGTGGAGATCATGGCTAAGTCATGTGACATGTAGGGGACATGCAGGGTAGGTGTTGAAACTAACAATGGCCTTTGTAACCATAACCATACTGATAACAGTTTGAACACTGATTATTGTTCATGCACAACAAAAGCCTTTAGATGTATGCTGCTTATGAAGCTCTGCCAGGAAAATCTCTATCAGCAAGGCACAGGTAAACACAGATATCACGCTGAGATGGTACCGATCAGTACAGAGTAGAGGTCGAATGATTATGATTTTTCTACGCCGATACCGATTATTGACGGACCAAAAAGCTGATACCGATTAATAGGCCGATTTTGTTTTTATATATATATATATATTTCTTTTAATTAAAAAAATAATGTAATAATGAAAATTACAACAATACTGAATGAACACTTATTTTAACTTAATGTAATACATCAATAAAATCAATTTAGCTTAAAATAAATAGTGAAACATGTTCAATTTGGTTTAAATAATGCAAAAAGCAAAGTGTCGGAGAAGAAAGTAAAAGTGCAATATGTGCCACTTTTAAGTTCCTTGCTCAGAACATGAGAACATATGGTGGTTCCTTTTTAACATGAGTCTTCAATATTCTCAGGTAAGAAGTTTTAGGTTGTAGTTATTATTAGGAATTATAGGACTATTTCCCTCTATACCATTTGTATTCCATTAACCTTTGACTATTGGATGTTCTTAGAGGCACTTTAGTATTGCCAGTGTAACAGTATAGCTTCCGTCCCTCTCCTCGCTCCTTCCTGGGCTTGAACCAGAAACACAACGACAACAGCCACCCTCGAAGCAGCGTTACCCATGCAGAGCAAGGGAAACAACCACACGCGCAGAGCGAGTGACGTTTGAAACGCTATTAGCGCGCGCTAACTAGCCAGCCATTTCACTTCGGTTACACCAGCCTCATCTCGGGAGTTGATAGGCTTGAAGTCATAAACAGCGCAATGCTTGACGCACAATGAAGAGCTGCTGGCAAAATGCACTAAAGTGCTGTTTGAATGAATGTTTACGCACCTGCTTCTGCCTACCACTGCTCAGTCAGATTATACTCAATGCAGGCTAGATAATATCTAGTAATATCATCAACCATGTGTAGTTAACTAGTGATTATGATTGATTGTTTTTTATAAGAAATTTTAATGCTAGCTAGCAACTTACTTTGGCTTACTGCATTCCCGTAACAGGCAGTCTCCTTGTGGAGTGCAACAAGAGGCAGGTCGTTATTGCGTTGGACTTGTTAACTGTAAGGTTGCAAGATTGGATCCCCCGAGCTGACAAGGTGAAAATCTGTCGTTCTGCTCCTGAAGGAGGCAGTTAACCTACCGTTCCTAGGCCGTCATTGAAAATAAGAATGTGTTCTTAACTGACTTGCCTAGTTAAATAAAGATTAAATAAAGGTGTTAAAATTTTTTTTTAAAAATATTAAAATAAATCGGTGTCCAAAAATACTGATTTCCGATTGTCGGCCATTCCGATTAATTGGTCAACCTCTAGTACAGAGGGAACCAATGGGGCATTATTAATGGTAAGGAATAGCTAGGGCCCAGACCAGAGCAGAATCATGCCATAAATGTGTTATTACCTTTACTATAATCTATTTAGGGAACTGATTTGGCACATATTTGGTGTGTTGGACTATACAGAAAAAACATCTCTATTCCAAGACAATGCAGCTGGTGATGTAGGGCTAACATGTGATGTGTTTGTGTGAGTGAGACAGAGCGTGAAAGAGTGAACCCAGAATCACTGCCTCCCCAGTCTCCTCGGTATTGCTCACAACTCCAGCCCCTTTTTATTTAGTCTGTTGACCTGAATACCTTCTCCTGTCTCTTGTACTCACCGATTTATCACACTTTTGGATTTGGTGCATGGCCACAGTAGTGTCACCATAACAAGCCATTCATACTTCTTACAGCAGCATAGAAACACTCTCACAAAGCTCAATCAACTCACAGTACACAGGAATCAGGCCTTGCCAACATGGACATGGAGACAAATCCATTTCTCTAACAACTATACTGTAATTACCAGTCATGAGGCAGCTGGGAATGGAAATGGTGTCCTCAGCCTCTCTGCATGTTTCTGCTTGTCTGATGGTCAGTCTAATTTCTGACTCTCTGACTCTCTCTCTCTATCAGATGATGTGCGTCTCTTTGGCTTTGTGCGGATCACGACGGGTGACGCCATGAGCAAGCGTGCCAAGTTCACCCTCATCACCTGGATAGGGGAAAACGTGAGCGGCCTGCAGCGTGCCAAGATCAGCACTGACAAGACATTGGTGAAAGACATTGTCCAGGTTAGGGACTCTGTTCTCACACATACTCACATGATTCCTTTACAAATATCAAATATTAATGTTCTGTTAAAATACAGTACATTAAATGGCAAATAAAGTATAAAAAATTACCTTCGTTTGTCTATCTTTTTTTCAACACCTTTTCTCTTAAATTCCTCCTCTGTTTGTCTCCTGCAGAACTTTGCCAAGGAGTTCATGATCAGTGATCCTCGTGAGCTGGAGGAGGACTACATTCGCACCGAGCTGAAGAAGGCGGGTGGGGCCAACTATGACGCCCAGGGAGAGTAGAGGAGAGTCCACCAGGGCGGGGCAGGGGAGCGGCTGCTACCTTTTGGGGGAGGGAGGGGTATTCATGCCTGGATGAGGGAGAGAGGGGGATATACACACACACACACACACACACACACACACACACACACACACACACACACACACACACACACACACACACACACACACACACACACTGGTACACACATTAACACACAGCAACACACACACACTCACAAAAAAGCATGTTGAGACACACTCAGACATATATATGGCGATAATCCTATCCTCAGCCCTCTCACCTGTACGGTCATGGATGATTATCTACTGTACTGTGCATCATCTCACTATCATCTCAGCTGCAGAGCAACGTTACGAACTCTCTCAATCTGGGGGGCTGTGTTTGTGTTACAACTGGAAAAGACACATTACTGTACTGTTTGTCAGAACAAGGGCAAGGGCCTCTATCTGATTTGACTTGTCATCATTGTGCTTTTACTGTATTCTTCTGTGGTTGTAGTCCAAACATGCATCCTTGGCAATAGAGGTCTTTCCTGCCCAGCTTTTCTCATCTCCCAATCCACCCCCAAGATATACCCCACTGTGTTAACTGCCTTAATCTCCCATGGAGAGAGGGGCATCATGGGAGGTGTGTGTGTTTGTGGACACTTCACTGTGATTGGCTATCCTCCACTCATGGGGGTGAGACTATGATTTGCCTATGGCCCACAAACCAATGGGACAGGGCTGTAAGCACTTTCAGTTAGCCCAACCCAGGAGCAGCCATTTCTCTAGTGTAGCCTCTCTTTTTATTTGGATTAAACTCCAAAAAGGAATGTTTTTTTTTTAAAGATTACTTTTATTTTCTATAACCTATGATTTATTATTGAGAGCAAATTTATCTATGAGATTTGAGGAGACTTTTAAAAACTGAACTTGGGCACATGATCAATCATTTCAGAATAAAAAAATGTTTTTTCAAGCTCGCTGGTCTCTTTGTTTGTGTCTAAAGCTCTCATTTACATGGACAGGAGGGCTCTTTGGGTGATGTGAGAATAAGGTAAATTAGTTTTGAGGTGGTGGTGAGACTCAGGGAGGGCAGTGATGTAATGGAAGCTCTTGGCATTGTGCTAAAGTAGTCCAGAGTACACATAGTAACTGGGCTCGTTTGAGTGGTAAAGTGAAAGCAACCGACCAGACAAATTTGAGGAGTGAAGTCGGGGGAGGTGCATCTGCTACAGCTGAAAGTCAGACACTGATGTGGTTTTCCAACAGCAAGGCTCAGTGCAACATGGCAGTGTTGCCATTGTTTATAAAAGTTGTTCTTTATAATATTGAAATATACATGTCTTCAACCCCCATATCACACACTGTAAATAATGTTGTACAATTAATTGGCGAGAGAGCCTTAAATATCACATTCATTTGTACATATTCACTATATACATGAATTTCGGCGAAGTTGGTTCCTGTTTCAGTCACGTCTTTGGTCACATTTGCGTGGGTCAAACAAATACCCAATGATCGGTGGACAATAGAGCCTCCCACAATGCAGGCGATACTGCAGAATGAAGTTTGTGAAGAGCAAGTGTAGAAACTTGCAGTCAAAACTTCATGACCTTTAATTACATGATTTTTCTTAAGTTCATGCAATCAACATGTAGGCGCAAGTCGGACAATTCTGATCCCCATAATGCAACACACTTTGAAAGGCGGTCACCAACTTGACAAAAGTGATCCGCTCGAACGACGCCCACTGTCTCTTGGGATTTATGGGAGTAGCATGCGTTGTCACGGTCACCACTTCTGTAAGTTTCAGCCAATCACAGCCTCAGGGTGAGCTGTTCTGTTCTAAAGCTTGTCAATAAGAACCCCCCCCACTCCCACTCTCTCAATCCCTCTGTTGACTATCCCCTCTCCTCTCTCCAACCACTTTATTTTTGCCACTATGCTCTCTCACCACCCCCATCCCTTCCGCCTTTCCCCCTCTCTGCCGGTAGTTTGGTTCAACAGATGTGAACTCGACTGCCTAATTACTTAATCTAGTAATCTATAAACCTCTATCAGTCTGCTTTTATGACTTGTAGTTTAGCTTGTAGTGGGTAAGAGAATGTTCGCGGGGAGCAAGACATAGGCTTAACCCTATGTGTAATTTGAATACTAATGTTTGTTTGTGCAGTTTGAGCATTGAATGTTGTTTATCTCAGGTTAATTTGCCTACGTTTACACGGGCAGCCAAGTTCGGATCTTTTTTCCACTAATTGGTCTTTTGACCAATCACATCAGATCTTTACACAAATCTTTTTCAGAGCTGATATGATTAGTCGAAATACGAATTAGTGAAAAAAATATCCAAATTGTTCTGCCTGTGTAAACACAAGCCTTAATAGCCTCCAGCAAAACTGGTTCAGGTCCAGACATGGGGCCTGAGTGGTAAAGGGGGAGGTTAGAGCAGGGGACTGAGAGACAAATAGATTGCAGAGTTCTGGAAGAAACTAGTCAGGTTAAGATAACGATTCAAATCAAATTGTATTAGTCACTTGAGCCGAAAACAACAGGTGTATGTATACCTTACAGTGAAATGCTAACTTACGAGCCCCTAACCAACAACGCAGTTAAAAAATATGAGTAAGAATAAGAAATAAAAGTAACTAGTAATTAAAGAGCAGCAGTAAAGTAACAATAGCGAGACTATACACATGGGGGGTACCGGTACAGAGTCAATGTCCAGGGGCTCTGGTTAGTTGAGGTAATATGTACATGTAGGTAGAGTTATTAAAGTGACTATGCATAGATGATAACAACAGAGAGTAGCAGCAGTGTAAAAGAGGGGGGGGCAATGTAAATAGTCTGGGTAGCCATTTGATTAGATGTTCAGGAGTCTTTTGGCTTAGGGGTAGAAGCTGTTTAGAAGCCTCTTGGACCTAGACTTGGCGCTGAGGTACCGCTTACCATGCGGTAGCAGAGAGAACAGTCTATGACAAGGATGGCTGGAGTCTTTGACAATTTTTAGGGCCTTCCTCTTACACAGCCTTGTCTAGAGGTCCTGGATAGCAGGAAGCTAGGCCCCTGTGATGTACTGGGCCGTATGCACTACTCTCTGTAGAACCTTGCGGTTGGAGGTCGAGCAGTTGCCATACCGGTGCAGCTGTGGAACCTTTTGAGGATCTGAGGACCCATGCCAAAGCTTTTCAGTCGTGCCCTCTTCACGACTGTTTTGTTGTGCATGGACCATGTTAGTTTGTTGGTGATGTGGACCCCAAGGAACTTGAAGCTCTCAACTTGCTCCACTACAGCCCGGTCAATGAGAATGGGGGTGTGCTCCGTCCTCTTTTTCCTGTAGTCCACAATCATCTCCTTTGTCTTGATCACGTTGAGAGAGAGAGAGGTTGTTGTCCTGGCTGTCTCATTGTTGTTGGTGATCACGCCTACCACTGTTGAGATATCGGCAAACTTAATGATGGTGTTGGAGTCGTACCTGGCCGTGCAGTCATGAGTGAACAGGTAGTACAGGAGGGGACAGAGCACGCACACCTGAGGGGCCCCCATGTTGATGATCAGTGTTGCGGATGTGTTTTTACCTACCCTTACCACCTGGGGGCGGCCCGTCAGGAAGTCCAGGATCCAGTTGTAGAGGGAGGTGTTTAGTCCCAGGATCCTTATCTTATTGATGAGCTTTGAGGGCACTATGGTATTGAACAATGAGCTATAGTCAATGAAAAGCATTCTCACATAGGTGTTTATTTTGTCCAGGTGGGAAAGGGCAGTGTGGAGTGCAATAGAGATTGCATCATCTGTGGATCTGTTAGGGCAGTATGCAAATTGGAGTGGGTCTAGGGTTTCTGGGATAATGGTGTTGATGTGAGCCATGGCCAGCCTTTCAAAGCACATCCTGGCTACAGACGTGAGTGCTAATGGTCGGTAGTCATTTAGGCAGGTTACCTTATTGTTTTGGGGCATAGGGACTAAGGTGGTCTGCTTAAAACAAGGAGAGCGTGATCACACAGTCTTCCATAACAGCTGGTGCTCTCATGCATGTTTCAGTATTATTTGCCTCAACGTGAGCATAGAAGTAGTGTAGCTCGTCTGGTAGGCTTGTGTCACTGGGCAGCCCGTGGCTGTGCTTCCCTTTGTAGTCTGTAATAGTTTGCAAGCCCTGCCACATCAGACGAGCATCAGAGCCGGTGTAGTACGATTCGATCTAAGTCCTGTATTGACGCTTTGCCTGTTTCATGGTTCATCAGAGGGCATAGCAGGATTTCTTAAAAGCTTCCAGGTTTGAGACCTGCTCCTTGAAAGCGGCAGCTCTCGCCATTAGCTCAGTGCGGATGTTGCCTGTAATCCATGGCTTCTGGTTGGGATATGTACGTACGGTCACTGTGGGGACGACGTCATCGATGCACTTATTGATGAAGCCAATGACTGATGTGGTGTACTCCTCAATGCCATTGGAGGAATCCGGAACATATACCAGTCTGTGCTAGCAAAACATTCTTGTAGCTTAGCATCTGCTTCATCTGACCACTTTTTTATTGATCGAGTCACTGGTGCTTCCTGCTATAATTTTTGTTTGTAAGCAGGAATCAGGAGGATAGAATTATCGTCAGATTTGCCAAATGGAGGGCGAGGGAGAGCTTTGTATGCGTCTCTGTGTGTGGAGTAAAGGTCGTCCAGATTTTTTCCCCCCTGGTTGCACATTTAACATGGTGATAGAAATTTGGTAAGATGGATTTAAGTTTCCCTGCAATAATGTCCCCGGCTACTAGGAGTGCCGCCTCTGGGTGAGCGTTTTCCTGTTTGCTTATGGCGGAATACAGCTCATTCAGTGCAGTCTTAGTGCCAGCATCAGTCTGTTATGGTATGTAGACAGCTACGAAAAATACAGATGAAAACTCTAGGTAGATAGTGTGGTCTACAGCTTATCATGAGATACTCTACCTCGGGTGAGCAAAACCTTGAGCTGTCATTTACAAAAATACATAGTCTGCCGCCCCTTGTCTTACCAGAAACGCCGTTCTGTCCTGCTGATACAGCGTAATACCAGCCAGCTGTATGATGACAATGTCATAATTTAGCCACGACTCCGTAAAGCATAAGATATGTCCCATTGGTAGTTTAATCTTCTGCGTAGGTCATCGATTTTATTTTCCAAAGATTGCACATTTTCTAGCAGAATGGAAAGATGGAAGGGTTTATTCGATTGTCTACGAATTCTCAGATGGCAGACCGCCCTCTGGCCCCTTTTTCTCCGCCTTCTCTTCAAGCAAATGACGGGGAACTGGGCCTGTTCCCGGGGAAGCAGTATATCATTCACGTCGGGCTTGTCGGACTTGTTAAAGGGAAAAAAAGATTCTGCCAGTCCGTGGTTAGTAATCGTAGTTCTGATGCCCAGAAGTTATTTTCGGTCATAAGAGACGGTAGAAGCAACATTACGTATAAAATAAGTTACATAATAAGTTACAAACATTGCAAAAAAACAAACAAAGAAACTGTTGGTTAGGAATACATAAAACGTCAGCCTTGTTCTCCGGCGCCTTCTTGTCAGGTTTCAGTATTGCCACAGTAATGCCTACAGACTCCAATAATTGAGGATGCAGGGTGAGATTACATTTTAAACGGTTATTTATTGTGTTTGCTTTTAAGTAGATGTGTGTGTGTACGTTCATGTGTGTGTGATCTGTTAGGGAGATCTGGTGTGGGATGTACTGTATGTGTGTATGTGTGTGACTTAGCCCAGTTGGAGACTTAGCCCAGTGGAGAATGGGTAAGATGGTGTTGTGTGGTGTCTTAGGGGACAATATTAATTAGATTAATGACTTTAGGGTGTTAATTTGCATCCTTGTCACTCTGCTGGACAGACTCCTTTCTGACTCTTTCAGGTAATTTACCCTGAGACGATCATGCTCACAGGCAAACAGACTTACCTGCAAGCCTGTTTACGGTATCATATTTACGTTGTGCATGTTCTGACAGTTCCACAGCTAGGCCAACGGTAAAGCCAGCTTTTATCCCCTGTGCTGTGGGAGTGTGTAACTAACTATACATTACTTGCATGTAAGCTAGAGAGAGAAATAAAGAGCGGGAGAAAGTACATCAGTGGAGGCTGGTGGGAGGAGCTATATGTGTTTGATACTGTTCCATTTATTCCATTCCAGCCATTACAATGAGCCCATCCTCCTATAGTCCCTCCCACCAGCCTCCTCTGTGTATTAGAGTGAGGGAGAGTTGCTTAATAATTGAGTATGCGAGTCCTAGAAGTGTTGTTCACTCTGGGATTCACAAGGAAGTTCCTGCCAGCAATAGTCAGCTCCTTCCTGCATTCCAGAAGCCTCCCATATCCAGCATATTTCATATCCCACACATCACTGCAAAGTCATGTGCTTGTTTGTGTGTCTGTGTCTATGTCAGTGAGTGTGTGTGTTTGAATTCCTGTGTGATCCATCTTATCCCAGCAATGTTCTTCCACTCTGAGAGGGAGG
This sequence comes from Oncorhynchus keta, assembly GCF_023373465.1. Lineage (NCBI taxonomy): Eukaryota > Metazoa > Chordata > Actinopteri > Salmoniformes > Salmonidae > Oncorhynchus > Oncorhynchus keta. Next base: position 31,177,696 of record NC_068442.1, on the reverse strand, counting down.
CTTTTTCTGTTGTTCTTTTGTTGTCTGTGTCAAAATATATAATTCAAACCAGATATCACGTTTGACAAAAAAAAAAAAATGTAAAGAGTATGGTGTCTGTTTTAATATCTTGCCAATATCACTGAAATGTCATTGAACTGCATTATTCACTGCAGCAGTTTACATTATCAATGTCCCTCCCTGGATTCAAAGAAAAAGGACTCCCCCAGTCACTTATCCAAATATCACAACATGAGCTAACAAAGTGACGAGCACGGCTGGATTGTGTACTTACGGGATATTTAACCAACCCCTGCTGTGCCGATGATCTCATCACTCTCTTATATCTCGTCTCCTCAGGCGCAAGAGAGGGAAGGGGAGTGAGGGGGAGTGGTGGGCTGGGAGTACGGAATACGGTTCATGGGGACTGATGGGGTTATTTTTGTTGGGGAGGTGGGTGAGTTTAGGGAGGAGAGAAATTGGGGTGAGCAAGGGGGGTATTCGGGCCCTTTCAGCCTGTGTGAATGGGAAAGGGAATGTGAGTGTGAATGGGTCAACTCTCCATGCCCCTGTGTGCCACTCCAGCATTGGCACAGAGCGGCCATTGTCAGGGCCTAATGAGCTGAGCTGCACTCCATCCACTCAATCCAAATTAATGCCTCTATCTGTCTCCTCAGTGCTGTGATTGCATTGGCTGTTCAGGTCACTGTTCTGTCCCGCAGATCAAACCTTCCTCTCTCTCTGTCATCCCTGTCATATACACACTCTAATGACTTAATTTGGGAAATTATGGAAATGCTATTTTCCACTAGTAGAAAATATAATAGTCAATCAGATGATCTGTCATCGTGGCCAATGAAGTGAGGAATAGGATTGTGTAGTTTCATTTACTTCGAAAAATGTAGGATAGTTTCTCAACTGTTGTCTGGTTACAGAATTGCAGAAGTGCTGTTCCAAAGAGCTCAAACAAAGACAGAAACAGAAGAGGAAGTGATGAAGGTGGAGTACAGTTTGACGATCTAATTCAGAAGAGACTATTCTTCCCAGAAACCCCTCTGAATGTTACATGTCAACGTCACATGTCTACTTTAGAGCAACTCTAGTCTCCTTTATATACATCACAGACTTGAGGAAACAAATGTTCTCTCTTTCATTCTTTCCTTCTCCAGCTCATACTCACTCAACAATATATCCAGCATCCCTTTCTTGCTGGATTCGCTATTTAATTCAACTATAACTCAACTCCTCTGCATGGATCAATGACCCCAGCAAAATAGTTATTCATTTCTTGATCCTGCTCAAGTTGCACACAGACTAATAAGATGTGAAACACAGTCAGTAGACAGAGTTTATAAAGAAAGGTCATCTCCCTACAGCATGACTGGCTTTTTCAGAGGCAACACTTCAATTATTGACTATTGTAAAAATGCCATTATACCTTTCTATAGCTAGCTACCGATACAGTATATTCCACCGGCAGATGCTGCATTAGATTGAACATTTAAAACGTCATATACATTTTCATTTTTTTCCTGCACTGAGGAGTGTGGCATTTACAAGTCTGATGAATTGGTCAGTAATGTTCAAGGTCAACCACATGAAAGACGATGACATTTGAAAAAACTTTGAAGAGCCTAATGAACCTCTCAAGCATAAAGCAGAATGAGGAAGTGGTCTGTGCCAGCAGAGCAGAATAAGCACGCTATTTAGTGCTAGAGTTCCAAACGAGGCACATTACAACTGACTTGTGTGTATTACAAAGGTAAACTAACAAAATATTTGTTTTCATTACTGCTTAATATTGTCTCAATACTGTCAACAACCTGAAGAACAATTTGAGTGTCTAAGCAGGTCATACACTGAGCTTGTCCTATAATATAAGAAATATCCAAGGCTTCAAAATAAGTTACCTGTGATTCATACGCATTGCATATGTACATATGTTCTTCAGCTTGATTGTGTGTTTGATAGTGATCTTATGCAGTATGTTCCCAAATGGTGATTTAGTCCAGAGGATAAGTACCAAATATACTGAGATCTTTCCACTTTATGATACAAGTATCAAACTTGGTAACATTAATACTGGATAGCTTAAAGAACATTTTAAACATGGGAGGCAGTGTGGGTAGCATGTCAGTCAACCAGGGAGGCCATTATTATTATTATTATTTTTTAAATTGAGCCTTTATTTAACTAGGCAAGTTAGTTAAGATCAAATTCTTATTTACAATGACGGCCTACACCGGCCAAACCCGGACGACGCTGAGCCAATTGTGCTCAGCCCTATGGGACTCCCAATCACGGCAGGTTGTGATACAGCCTGGATTCAAACCAGGGTGTCTGTAGTGACGCCTCGGGAGTCAACATAATACAATTCCTGTAAGAAGAAAAATTATTCCAAACAATATCAAAAATACTTTGTAATGTTATATACCCACTAAATAAATCCCACAGGTAACATAGACAATAGTTATGATCATAAATCACTCTTAAGACCTTTATGGGGGTCGAATTGAGGTCATTTTAACCATAGTCCAGCAGCTATGGGGAAACATTTTTGGACTTTCTGATAGAGCCACCAAATTTCACACCCAGTTGGGTTATGTTTAAATAAGTATTTTTTTGCTATAGTACCATCACAGATTTGGTCCATTACTCCCCTGGCTGCCAATCAATGTTTGCACCGTAGTCTGTTGAATAATATCATTTTATATGCATAAAACGCATCATCCAAATGCCACACTTACATATTCAGACATTGCATTAATTTTTTGTTGTATTTTTAATACCCTCATACATCAAATTAGGCCTACCTCATTTCAAAATAGCAAATATACCATCAATATAAATCGTGAATTATAATTCTTCTTATTTTATGGGTAAAATGTCCAGTAATGTACAGTAACGTTATAGTATTCTGTTATATTCAATCTGTTATGCAGAATACTAATTAATCATTCATTAAGTGATTGATTCATTGCTCCGGTGTGCTCCAGCAGCACCACACCTGTGAATATACTCAGTTTTCCAAAATGACCACCAACAAGCTCCATAGGGCCATTTTGGACCGGATTTATATGGCCATATCTCCATGAATAATTGGTACATACAGCCCAATGATGGCTTAAAATGTTTGAGGGGGTCACAAGAACACAATAAAATGGCCCAAATATGCCATATACACTGAATGTTCAATTGACCACTAGGAACACCTGCTTTTTCCATGACATTGACTGACCAGGTGAATACAGGTGCAGCTATGATCCCTTATTGATGTCACTTGTTAAATTTGATTCAATCAGTGTAGATGAAGAGATGGGTTAAATATGGATTAGCCTTGAGACAACTGAGACATGGATTGTGTATGTGTGCCATTCAGAGGGTGAATGGGCAAGACAAAATATGTAAGTGCCTTTGTAAGGGGTATGGTAGTAGGTACCAGGCGCACCAGTTTGAGTGTGTCAAAAACTGCAATGCTGCTGGGTTTTTCACACTCAACAGTTTCCCATGTGTATCAATAATGGTCCACCACCTAAAGGACATCCAGCCAACTTGACACAACTGTGGGAAGCTTTGTAGTCAACATGTGCCAGCATCCCTGTGGAACATTTCAACACCTTGTAGAGTCCATGCCCCAACATTTACATTTACATTTAAGTCATTTAGTTCTGAGGGCAAAAGGGGGTGCAACTCAATATTAGGAAGGTGTTCCTAATGTTTTGTACACTCAGTGTATATGTAGACTTTAAATATTTTGAATATATAAAATACTTTCATTCTCATTTTCTGTATTTTACATTAAAACACTTAAAATGGTAAAATGTGTGTTCCTTAAAGTTGACTAATTACAATGATATAAAATATGAGAGTCTGTATTTTTTCAATTTCAAGAAATGTGACAAGAAACCTTCCAAGTACTTACTTTTCTGTACTTAGAATGTTGAAAATGAAACCATGGACATGAAGCCATTCCCATTGAACTCTACCTTGATGTATGGGACACGATACTGCCATTACTTATTATGCAAGCACTGTTTTGGTACATGTTGTATATCATTCTAATCCACAGATATCACACACTACTTTGAAATTATTAGGAGCATGCTGAAATGTGATCCTCTTAATCGAAGGATTAAAATATCAACAAAAATCTGTGATTTGGACAGCATTTTGGGCAATTTATTTTCCGTATTTTCAAAAACATCTTAAAAAAACATACATGATCCATTTGATTGTATTTTCCACGTTACCTTGAACATTTTAAGCCATCATTTTTTAATTTTTAATTTATTTCACCTTTATTTAACCAGGTAGGCTAGTTGAGAACAAGTTCTCATTTACAACTGCGACCTGGCCAAGATAAAGCGTAGCAGTGTGAATAGACAACAGCACAGAGTTACACATGGAGTAAACAATAAACAAGTCAATAACACAGTAGAAAAAAAAGAAAAAGAAAAAAAAGAGTATATATACATTGTGTGCAAAAGGCATGAGGAGGTAGGCGAATAATTACAATTTAGCAGATTAACACTGGAGTGATAAATTATCAGATGGTCATGCGCAGGTAGAGATACTGGTGTGCAAAAGAGCAGAAAAGTAAATAAATAAAAACAGTATGGGGATGAGGTAGGTAAAATTGGGTGGGCTATTTACCGATGGACTATGTACAGCTGCAGCGATCGGTTAGCTGCTCAGATAGCAGATGTTTAAAGTTGGTGAGGGAGATAAAAGTCTCCAACTTCAACGATTTTTGCAATTCGTTCCAGTCACAGGCAGCAGAGAACTGGAAAGGAAGGAGGCCAAATGAGGTGTTGGCTTTAGGGATGATCAGTGAGATACACCTGCTGGAGCGCGTGCTACGGGTGGGTGTTGCCATCGTGACCAGTGAACTGAGATAAGGCGGAGATTTACCTAGCATGGACATGTAGATGGCCTGGAGCCAGTGGGTCTGGCGACGAATATGTAGCGAGGGCCAGCCGACTAGAGCATACAGGTCGCAGTGGTGGGTGGTATATGGTGCTTTAGTAACAAAATGGATGGCACTGTGAGAAAACTGCATCCAGTTTGCTGAGTAGAGTATTGGAAGCTATTTTGTAGATGACATCGCCGAAGTCGAGGATCGGTAGGATAGTCAGTTTTACTAGGGTAAGTTTGGCGGCGTGAGTGAAGGAGGCTTTGTTGCGAAATAGAAAGCCGATTCTAGATTTGATTTGGTATTGGAGATGTTTGATATGAGTCTGGAAGGAGAGTTTACAGTCTAGCCAGACACCTAGGTACTTATAGATGTCCACATATTCTAGGTTGGAACCAGCCAGGGTGGTGATGGTAGTCGGGTGTGCGGGTGCAGGCAGCAAAAGGTTGAAAATCATGCATTTGGTTTTACTAGCGTTTAAGAGCAGTTGGAGGCCACGGAAGGAGTGTTGTATGGAATTGAAGCTCGTTTGGAGGTTAGATAGCAGTGTCCAAGGAATCAGTAGGCTTAATATGCCACTTACTTAGGAAGTTATGGCCAATTCAAATGACAGAAAAGTAATTTTAGGGGACATTTCCACCACATTTCTGCATAAAGTGTAGTTAAAGGACACATACATAAGGCATACTTGGGTCATTTTATTGTGCTCATCATAATGAGTTATCTGTCTCTCTGATGGACATAATGCATTCATATGGGATTTTACCTAAAGTGACATGTACAGGGCAGGTTTCACATTTCTTCAAATTGACATAAAACAGAATATCATATATCATTACAATTAGTAGACTTTAGGGAACACCAATATAATGTTTTAGAGTGTTTACATGTTGGAACTTCCAAAAAACATATTGGAATTTGCCATGAAAACATTTACAAAAAACAGTCAGTTGTCACACGTTTTCACCACTTTTCTTCTAAAATCTCAATACGTATATATGGCATGTGTGGGCCATTTCAATGTGTTTTCCATACCCCCTCAAGCATTTTAAGCCATCTTTGGGTTGTATGTACCAATTATTTACGAAGATATGGCCAAGTGAATCTAGTACAATATGGCCCCATGCAGCTGATCCACATTCTACTGAGATGAACTTGATTAAACAAGTTGATTTCACCTGTTGACTCTCTCTAAATGCCTCACACTTGTCACTAATTATCAGGACTTGATAATTAGTGATAGGTCCCTTCACACCTTAATTTTTTTTTTTTTTTTTTAAAGCTGTGTGTCCAAGTTAAGAGTAAGTTTGTTCGCTTGCTCTCTGACCAGAGCGGAGTACCCCTGGTGACATCTATCCAACGAGTTACCTTACTTGGCCTATTTTCCAGCACCAGGGGGTTACTGAACAAATTCTGCAATTGTGCTATAGCCAAAATTACGTATCTAGACATGCCCTAGCTGTGTGTGAAATTTGGTGTCTCTATCACAAAGTCCCCCCAAAAGATCCAGTAGCTACTGGACTATGGTCAAAATTACTTCAATATGACCCCCACGAAGGTCAAAAGAGTACTTTATGATCAGAATTGTCTATATTATCTTTGGTGTTTATTTAGTAGGTAGAGAACATTACATAGTCATTTTGATATTGTTTGGAATGATTTGACCCTATTTTCTTCGAGCAAGAAATCCGTATGGCAGCCATTTTATTGAAATGGCCACCCTGCTTGACTGACCGGCTTTCCAGACTGCCTCAAATCTTTAAAATGTTCCTTAAGGTATCTAGTATTAGTGTACCAAGATTGATACTTGTATCATCAAATGAAACAATTATTTCACCTATCCGCTGGACTTCATTCTATGAACTCCAAACAAGAGTTTTCAGTGGATTTGAACCCCAACAAAAAGTGAGTGATACTATTATTATAATGTACTTTATGTTCTTGTTTTTGCGCATGAGTGTTTGCGGGTGATTAATTTCCTGTGCACTCAGTCAACAGTGAGTATTTTACCATATAGGGCTGTGAGTAGAAAGAGGCAGGCAGGGGAAGAGGAAAGAATAACTGTTGAGAGGGGAGAGAAAAACCTCAAGTCTCAACTTGCAGCTAGACGAAGCAGCAGAGAGGAACAAAGTAGAGACTGCCAGAGATACCTATCATGCCAAGAAACTTTTATTGGAACATCTACATGTGCACTCAGTGTCAGAACTTTTGTTTCTTTCTGGGTTTGTCTGTACCTGCATTGACTATCCAGGAGACAGATGGAGAGAGGAGATGACTTCACAGTGAAACTTTGGCCTTGTTTACTCGCATCCAAGCACATCAAGAGCTCGCTTTAACATGGATAGCATGACATATTCACTACCTGATAATGCCCCTGGTATGGCATACACTGCACAACTGAATCAATGTACAACAACAATGCTGGGGTTCAGATGCTCCAAAAGAGACCCATTGTGTAAAGGAAGTTCCCTTCAGATTTATAGCATTTGGTTATGACTGAACTTCAGCTTAACTTTCACTTTCATGGTAATGTTGGCTTTTCACATGCTTCTAAATGTGTACTTTCAATTTTAATGGACATAACACATCTGTCATACTGTTTGTCAGTTGCTGTTTCCATTATATTTCAATACAGTAGGTTATAGTCAGCCTTTTAATATACTGAAATTACAGAATGTCTAGAACAGTCAGCCTTCTCTCTTGAACACCACACACCATCAACCTGTTGAAAAGGATCACTACTACTTCTATGTCAGTGAAAGCTGGTGGGAAGAGCTATAGGAGGAAAGGCTCATTGTAATGGCTGGAATGGAATTAAAGGAACGGAGTCAAACATGTGGCTTCCATATGTTTCATGTGTTTGATACTGTTCTATTGATTGCATTCTAGCCTTTACAATGAGCCCGTCCCCCTATAGCTCCTCCCACCTCCCTCTGCTCTATGTCCTTAAGTGTCTGTCCTACTTTATGTGACGGCTCACCAAAATGGATGCTCTTTGTGTGTGTCTCATTCTATAACAATAGGGAAAGGTTATGAGGCCTTTGAGAGATATCATATTGCGTCCAGTGTAGGCAACCATTACCCTTTCAACACACCCATCAAATGTACACACATTAAAATGAGCAAACTAAACACACATAGCATTCATACCAGTAACTGAGAAATCAAGTTATATAATCTTTAACATACAGTGCCTTGCGAAAGTATTCGCCCCCCTTGAACTTTGCGACCTTTTGCCACATTTCAGGCTTCAAACATAAAGATATAAAACTGTATTTTTTTTTAAAGAAGCAACAACAAGTGGGACACAATCATGAAGTGGAACGACATTTATTGGATATTTCAAACTTTTTTAACAAATCAAAAACTGAAAAATTGGGTGTGCAAAATTATTCAGCCCCCTTAAGTTAATACTTTGTAGCGCCACCTTTTGCTGCGATTACAGCTGTAAGTCGCTTGGGGTATGTCTCTATCAGTTTTGCACATCGAGAGACTGACATTTTTTCCCATTCCTCCTTGCAAAACAGCTCGAGCTCAGTGAGGTTGGATGGAGAGCATTTGTGAACAGCAGTTTTCAGTTCTTTCCACAGATTCTCGATTGGATTCAGGTCTGGACTTTGACATGGCCATTCTAACACCTGGATATGTTTATTTTTGAACCATTCCATTGTAGATTTTGCTTTATGTTTTGGATCATTGTCTTGTTGGAAGACAAATCTCCGTCCCAGTCTCAGGTCTTTTGCAGACTCCATCAGGTTCTTCCAGAATGGTCCTGTATTTGGCTCCATCCATCTTCCCATCAATTTTAACCATCTTCCCTGTCCCCGCTGAAGAAAAGCAGGCCCAAACCATGATGCTGCCACCACCATGTATGACAGTGGGGATGTTGTGTTCAGGGTGATGAGCTGTGTTGCTTTTACGCCAAACATAACGTTTTGCATTGTTGCCAAAAAGTTCAATTTTGGTTTCATCTGACCAGAGCACCTTCTTCCACATGTTTGGTGTGTCTCCCAGGTGGCTTGTGGCAAACTTTAAACGACACTTTTTATGGATATCTTTAAGAAATGGCTTTCTTCTTGCCAGTCTTCCATAAAGGCATTTGTGCAATATACGACTGATTGTTGTCCTATGGACAGAGTCTCCCACCTCAGCTGTAGATCTCTGCAGTTCATCCAGAGTGATCATGGGCCTCTTGGCTGCATCTCTGATCAGTCTTCTCCTTGTATGAGCTGAAAGTTTAGAGGGACGGCCAGGTCTTGGTAGATTTGCAGTGGTCCGATACTCCTTCTATTTCAATATTATCGCTTGCACAGTGCTCCTTGGGATGTTTAAAGCTTGGGAAATCTTTTTGTATCCAAATCCTGCTTTAAACTTCTTCACAACAGTATCTCAGACCTGCCTGGTGTGTTCCTTGTTCTTCATGATGCTCTCTGCGCTTTTAACGGACCTCTGAGACTATCACAGTGCAGGTGCATTTATACGGAGACTTGATTACACACAGGTGGATTGTATTTATCATCATTAGTCATTCAGGTCAACATTTGATCATTCAGAGATCCTCACTGAACTTCTGGAGAGAGTTTGCTGCACTGAAAGTAAAGGGGCAGAATAATTATGCACGCCCAATTTTTCAGTTTTTGATTTGTTAAAATTTTTTGAAATATCCAATAAATGTAGTTCCACTTCATGATTGTGTCCCACTTGTTGTTGATTCTTCACAAAAAAATTCAGGTCGCAAAGTTCAAGGGGGCCCAATACATTCGCAAGGCACTGTACATAACTGGTCCCTGATATACAGTTGAAGTCGGAAGTTTACATACACTTAGGTTGGAGTCATTAAAACTCGTTTTTCAACCACTCCACACATTTCTTGTTAAACAAACTATAGGTTTGGCAAGTTGGTTAGGACATCTACTTTGTGCATGACACAAGTCATTTTTCCAACAATTGTTTACAGACAGATTATTTCACTTATAATTCACTGTATCCCAATTGCAGTGGGTCAGAAGTTTACATGCACTAAGTTGACTGTGCCTTTAAACAGCATGGAAAATTCCTGAAAATGATGTCATGGCTTTAGAAGCTTCTGATAGGCTAATTGACATCATTTGAGTCAATTTGAGGTGTACCTGTTGATGTATTTCAAGGCCTACCTTCAAAGTCAGTGCCTCTTTTCTTGAAATCATGGGAAAATCAGAAGAACACCATCCCAACCGTGAAGCACGGGGGTGGCAGCATCATGTTGTGGGGGTGCTATGCTGCAGGAGGGACTGGTGCACTTCAGAAAATAGATGGCATCATGAAGATGGAAAACTATGTTGATAAATTGAAGCAACATCAGTGAGGAAGTTAAAGCTTGGTCGCAAATGGTTCTTCCAAATGGACAATGACCCCAAGCATACTTCCAAAGTTGTGGCAAAATGGCATAAGGACAACAAAGTCAAGGTATTGGAGTGGCCATCACAAAGCCCTGACCTCAATCCCATAGAAAATTTGTGGGCAGAACTGAAAAGGCGTGTGTGAGCAAGGAGGCCTACAAACCTGACTCCGTTACACCAGCTATGTCAGGAGGAATGGGCCAAAATTCACCCAATTTATTGTGGGAAGCTTGTGGAAGGCTACCCGAAACATTTGCGGTCAAACAACAGCTGCGGTCATCCCCCTCTTCAAAGGGGGGGACACTCTTGACCCAAACTGCTACAGACCTATATCTATCCTACCCTGCCTTTCTAAGGTCTTCGAAAGCCAAGTCAACAAACAGATTACAGACCATTTCGAATCTCACCATACCTTCTCTGCTATGCAATCTGGTTTCAGAGCTGGTCATGGGTGTACCTCAGCCACACTCAAGGTCCTAAACGTTATCTTAACCACCATCGATAAGAAACATTACTGTGCAGCCGTATTCATTGATCTGGCCAAGGTTTTCGACTCTGTCAATCACCACATCCTCATCGGCAGACTCGACAGCCTTGGTTTCTCAAAAGATTGCCTCGCCTGGTTCACCAACTACTTATCTGATAGATAGAGTTAGAGTTCAGTGTGTCAAATCGGAGGGTCTGCTGTCCAGACCTCTGGCAGTCTCTATGGGGGTGCCACAGGGTTCAATTCTTGGACCGACTCTTCTCTGTATACATCAATAATGTCGCTCTTGCTGCTGGTGAGTCTCTGATCCACCTCTACGCAGTCGACACCATTCTGTATACTTCTGGCCCTTCTTTGGACACTGTGTTAACAACCCTCCAGGCAAGCTTCAATGCCATACAACTCTCCTTCCGTGGCCTCCAATTGCTCTTAAATACAAGTAAAACTAAATGCATGCTCTTCAACCGATTGCTGCCTGCACCTGCCCGCCTGCCCAACATCACTACTCTGGACGGCTCTGACTTAGAATATGTGGACAACAACAAATACCTAGGTGTCTGGTTAGACTGTAAACTCTCCTTCCAGACCCACATCAAACTCTCCTTCCAGACCCACATCAAACATCTCCAATCCAAAGTTAAATCTAGAATTGGCTTCCTATTTCGCAACAAAGCATCCTTCACTATTGCTGCCAAACATAACCTTGTAAAACTGACCATCCTACCAATCCTCGACTTCGGCGATGTCATTTACAAAATAGCCTCCAATACCCTATTCAACAAATTGGATGCAGTCTATCACAGTGCAATCCGTTTTGTCACCAAAGCCCCATATACTACCCACCATTGCGACCTGTACGCTCTCTTTGGCTGGCCCTCGCTTCATACTCGTCGCCAAACCCACTGGCTCCATGTCATCTACAAGACCCTGCTAGGTAAAGTCCCCCCTTATCTCAGCTCGCTGGTCACCATAGCATCACCCACCAGCACGCGCTCCAGCAGGTATATCTCTCTGGTCACCCCCAAAACCAATTCTTTCTTTGGCCGCCTCTCCTTTCAGTTCTCTGCTGCCAATGACTGGAACGAACTACAAAAATCTCTGAAACTGGAAACACTTATCTCCCTCACTAGCTTTAAGCACCAACTGTCAGAGCAGTTCACAGATTACTGCACCTGTACATAGCCCACCTATAATTGAGCCCAAACAACTACCTCTTTCCCTACTGTATTTATTTTATTTATTCTGCTCCTTTGCACCCCATTATTTACCTCATTTTATTTCTACTTTGCACATTCTTCCACTGCAAATCTACCATTCCAGTGTTTTACTTGCTATATTGTATTTACTTTGCCACCATGGCCTTTTTTTGTCTTTACCTCCCTTATCTCACCTCATTTGCTCACATCGTATATAGACTTGTTTATACTGTATTATTGACTGTATGTTTGTTTTACTCCATGTGTAACTCTGTGTCGAACTGCTTTGCTTTATCTTGGCCAGGTTGCAATTGTAAATGAGAACTTGTTCTTAACTTGCCTACCTGGTTAAATAAAGGTGAAATAAATCAAATAAATACAATTTGACCCAAGTTAAACAATTTAAAGGCAATGCTAACAAATACTAATTGAGTGTATGTAGACTTCTGACCCACTGGGAATGTGATGAAAGAAATAAAAGCTGAAATAGTTATCTCTACTATTATTCTGACATTTCTCATTCTTAAAATAAAGTGGTGATCCTAACTGACTTAAGACAGGATTTTATTTAAACAATAATTAAATGTCAGGAATTGTGAAAAACGGAGTTCAAATGTAGTTGGCTAAGATGTATGTAAACTTCCGACTTCAACTGTAACTGAATATAAAATCAAATCCTGTAATGTTCTTGGTTTTTGACTGAGGAATAAACGTCATTCTGCAGATAGGTGCAAGAGACACCTGTAGACGTCACCTATACAAATGAGTGGAACGTCACCTATACAAATGGAGTGAGCCCGAATCAGTCAATTGTTGCGTTCCCCTGCTCAGATGTTGCATGCATCAACCAATGGTTGCGTGCCACGTCGTCAACTGTGTCCTCGGCAGCATGGCATTAGTGGAAACCAATGGTGCTTTCACGACAACTGGAAACTTTGAAAAAACGAGGTCAAACCATATAAGGTCAGTCGTAGCTCTAGAAAGATGCCTGAGTTTTCGACTTGGAATTCTGAGTTGGAGGACCGTTAAACTATTTTTCCCACACAGAGATCGTTTTTTCCCCCGAGTTCCCAGTTGTCGTGAATGCACTGAAGTTGGAGATTTCCAAACTCTGAATTCCCAGTTGTTATGAATGCGGCACAAGACTGTTCTCAGGGCAGGCTTGGTTGTAGATGTTTCAGTCTCGTTGGGGCCAATTTTTGCATTTTAGCTAACGCTAACCCCTTTCTTAACCGTAACCTCATTCTCCTAACCTGTCATGTTAATTATCTTAACCTGTACAAAAAGTCACTTCTGCTAGTCAAAAACCGGCATATCTGCCATGAGAACCGTATGATGAGATACAGCGTGTCATCCATCGACTGACAGATTGCTATAACATATTATGATGTGGTTAGCTGATAGTGATACTGAAAGATGCACCATGCAGAACTCGATCAACCATTTCCCGTTTTCTAAATTTCTAATAGCTCGCCTAATTTCAGTGTATGTAACAAAACAATCAAGTATAGTGTAGAGAATCATTGTACTATCTAAACCTCTGTAAAATATATATTCCATTACTAAAAATATTGTATTTTCAGATGTTTCAAGATGGTGTACAAAACCGAAAGTAATAGACAAAAAAAATAAATTGAAGAACGGGAAGCAAAGAAATAGTACACATAGAACATATCTACCCGCTTTTTAGAGATTCTTTCAACGAGAATGACAGATTTAAAACGAACATTTCTATATGAATTTGGTCGGGACGCCCAAAAAGCTACATATTGCAGTTTTACAACGCCTGGATAGGTATTTTATGATCTGGCATGCGTCAACAACGCCTGGACAGAGGATCGCGCCCACTGTACTGCATCCGACTTGATAACACCCAGGCCACTCGCACGGTAAATCTCATGCCCTTAAAAGGCGTTTTTCATAGTCTACGACAGTTTCAATATGAGCTGATGCTAAGCACACTGGTTCCGTTTTTATGTGCTCCTTTGCACACTCTTCTGGCGAATAAGGGAATAGCAGTGACCGTTTAATGGAAACAAGCTGCTCTTCAGAGAATATTCTGTTAGTCGGAAAGTTTTATGTCCAATTATATAGAATAAATGTATATAAAATGTAGTAAACAACATGCTAAATTTATTCCCCACTTTAATCATGGACTACTAGATAGACGTCTCGACTCAACAGCAACCATATTTGACAAAAAAATAGTATGTGTACATGAAATAACGTTACATACATTATTACACTGTAGTAGAGAATTCCCCCTACTGAGGGCACTGCATGACACTATTTAATTGACTGAGTTTTTTGTGCGCAATTATTTATGTTTGGCTCCGCTGAGTCTGGCTCTCCTCAAGTGAGGAAATATCGATCAGCGCATAGCCGCGATCTCAGACAAGCGACTGGTGCCCAGTTGCCCACTCTGTACATGAACTGATCATTCACCTTCGGATTGGTTATTGATATATGCACTAGCTAATAAGGGCCGGTGGTATTGGATCCCTATATATACAGTCAGTCCCCATGACTGTTCCTTTCAGTTGACATAAGAGTGGGATTTATGGCAGTGTATTCATGGGCTGCGCGTGTAAAAGTGAGTAGTGGTTATTGTTGTTAAGGCTGAGATTTGTGTGTGTTTACTATTACTGTTAGTAGTAGTTCCTATTGTTCGCTGTAACGTTATTATTGCGTTATATTACATGATCAGGTAACATGTTTGTTTAAATTCATAGTCCTTTGTTCTTTTTTATCACAATCATTCAGGGTGACTTCAAAACCATTTCTTGCCCAGGGACCCACTCCCAGGCAAACCGGTGACCCATGGACTCCCATCATACATTAACAAAAACAGCATCAGGTAAACGATCATGTCAAGGAGACGTAATCAATGCTTTGTATAGCACTGATGAAGCATAATACCGAAATGTATGGTCTTTGTTTTTGTTGCTCCTTGTACTGTTACCCTTTGTATTCTTTCGAGCATGGATTAAATTAAATATATTTTGTGATAGGTGGAGGGACGAAGCCTATAGCTAGCTCAGTGGCCAAAGCTGTAGTTTTCGAGATGATCGGTCTCTGGCAAGGGAGGAGCTATTTATTTTTGTTTTTATTACATATTCGATATATTTATTTATTCTGAACACATTTCCGTTTGTTGGCAATGTCAATTCTTGCAATTTTTTTTTCTAAATACTTACTTTTATGTTCGCTATCTGGACAGGCAAACTCTGCCAAGTACTAAACCTCTAACCCATAGCCACGGGAAGTAGGGGTGCTGAGGGTGCTGAAGGCCCCACAAAAAAATCTGAAAAATTAAATACAATTAATAAAAAAACTTGTGTACTATCCAGGTACCATCTCTGCTGATTACATCTGCCAATCACGTTCTCCATATGTAAGGTACTAAACACAGCTGATTACAGCTTGAACGAGATCTCAGTCTAACAAACTGCTATGGGAGGGAATTGTGCCACTGCTCATGCTCTGAAAATGTCGTTACCCGGAGAAGACATGTTTCCGGGGTGAGTAGGACGATTATGAGATGGATTTACGTCAGGATGCCACCGGGCCGCTAGCAAAGCCAGGACAAGAGAAATATTGGGACAGGATCATGGAAGGGTGAATTTCAGAGGAGGAGAAGAGGTCAAAGAGAATGAGGAAAGCAGAGGTTTAATTAGAATTTTATGAAGTTGGCAATTAAAAGGGAGATGGTGTGTCAAAGAAGACTGGGGTCAAGTACAAACACAGTGGGATGTCTGCCAGACTGGGTTCTGGAGGTGAAATGGAAGTGAATGATGGAGATTCAAGTGAGTTGGAAGGTGTGATGAGGAGCTCGGAGCCCAAGCCTTGCATCGATGGACATAGTTATGATAAAGATGAGTTTGGTCCAGTGGGAGTGAGATTCTTGGAGAAAGTGGATCCAGGCCTTTTGGCTGGTCCATATGTGGTATCAGGTTTGGTGGAAAAGTACTGTTAAATCGGTGAAGGTAACCCGAAGTGGACTTATGATGTTTGTTTGTGTTTCTTCCGCCCAGAGGGAGCTGGTGCTCCGTGCCACGCAACTCGGGTCAAGATCTGTTTCATGCTTTGCTCTTAGAAATAGGGTACTATTGAAAGGAGTGATTTCTGGAGTAGTGTTAAGTGTAGAGGTGGAGCAATTGAAGTTGAAGATCCCTGGTGTTTGTGACGCCTGTCGTTTGGTGTGATGCAAACCCGGTGGGGAACGTGGTGGAACAGAGGTGTCACATTCTGGCCTTTTGAGTTTTTAATCAGTCTTTACCCTACAAAGTCATGTTAGAATATATGAGTTATTCTGTTAGAGCTTTTGTGCCAAATCCACTGCAGTGTTTCAGTTGCCACGATTATGGTCATTCCACAGCAGTTTGTTGGAGGGTGATTCCAAGATGTGGGAAGTGTGTAGGAGAACATGGATTGTGGAGGATTTTGTAGTTTTGGCGGAAAAAGTTGTGTGTTTCAACTGTAGGTGTGCCCATGTTGCTGGGGATCGGGAGTGTCCGGTGCCAGAGAGGAAGGTTGAGTTGGCCACAGTCAGAGGTTGAGTTGGCTCTCCTGGCTAAATTAGGTGTTTTATGCTGAGGCATCGTCCAGTCCTGCTCCATGGCAGGAGCCTCCTTCTGCGCCGGTGCCCAGTCCAGGCACACCGTCCAGGCACACCGTCCAGTCCTGCTCCATGGCAGTTGACTAAACAGCTTGGAAAATTCCTGAAAATTATGTCATGGCTTTAGAAGCTTCTGATAGGCTAATTGACATCAGTTGAGTCTATTGGAGGTGTACCTGTGGATGTATTTCAAGGCCTACCTTCAAACTCAGTGCCTCTTTGCTTGACATCATATGAAAATCAAAATAAATCAGCCAAGTCCTCAGAAAAAAATTGTAGACCTCCACAAGTCTGGTTCATCCTTGGGAGCAATTTCCAAACACCTGAATGTACCACGTTCTTCTGTACAAACAATAGTATGCAAGTATAAACACCATGGGACCACGCAGCTGTCATAGAACGCATCTCCTTCCTGTGCGGTGTCTCCTAGAGATGAATGTACTTTGGTGCAAAAAGTTCAAATAAATCCCAGAACAACATCAAATGACCTTGTGAAGATGCTGGAGGAAACGGGTACAAAAGTATCTATATCCACAGTAAAACAAGTCTTATACTGACATAACCTGAAAGGCTGCTCAGCAAGGAAGAAGCCACTGCTCCAAAACCGTCATAAAAAAAGCCAGACTACGGTTTGCAACTGCACATGGGGACAAACATCGGACTTTTTGGAGAAATGTCCTCTGGTCTGATGAAACAAAAATAGTACTGTTTGGACATAATGAACATCGCTATGTTTGGAGGAAAAAGGGGGAGGCTTGCAAGCCGAAGAACACCATCCCAACCGTGAAGCACGGGGTGGCAGCATCATCTCTACTATTATTCTGACATTTCACATTCTTAAAATAAAGTGGTGATCCTAACTGACCTAAGACAGGGTATTTTTATAATATAATATAATGTCAGGAATAGTGAAAAACTGAGTTTAAATGTATTTGGCTAAGGTGTATGTAAACTTCCGACTTCAACTGTATATCTCATTGAAGGATGAAATAGTATGAATAAATTCATCAAAATAACATTTTTAATGAAAATACGTCAATCATTATTTTAATATGTTGGTAACCCATTGTATAAAAGTGATAATGCCCTCGAAGCCAGTGTTTGAAGGACATATTGGCACTAACAACACCGTGCCAATATATCCTTCAAACACCGTCTTTGGAGGATATATCACTTAACTAGGTATCATAGTGGTTATCCTATTACTTCACATGTGCTTTTCCGTCATGGCTGAAGTAAAGGTGTGATGCACAAGGGTTTTGTCTAGAAGAGATACAGCTTTTTTCAAAATTGTCTTTTCGTAGCAAGTTAGGAGAACTTACGCAGCAGGTTAGGAGAATTAGGTAATCGGGAGAGTCAGCAAAATGACGTTGCACGTGCAGCAACGCAAATATTGCGAGACTTCACTCTCACACAGTCAAAACAGTCCTACAATGTGATTTTCTGGATTTCTTTTTCTCATTTTGTCTGTCATAGTTGAAGTGTACCTATAATGCAAATTACAGGCCTCTCATCTTTTTAAGTGGGAGAACTTGCACAATTGGTGGCTGACTAAATACTTTTTTGCCCCACTGTAACTATGGTAGCAAATCAAATTGTATTGGTCACATGCGTTGAATACAACAGTGAAATGTTTACTTACAAGCCCTTAACAAATGCAGTTTTAAGAAAAGACCCCAAAAAATTAAAATAAATGTAAGAGATAAGAAAAACAAATAATTAAAGAGCAGCAGTAAATAACAATAGTGGGGCTATATACAGGGGGTACTGGTTCAGAGTCAATGTGTCAATGTGCGGGGGCACCGGTGTTGAGGTAGTTGAGGTAATTATGTACATGCAGGTAGGGTTATTAAAGTGGCTTTGCATAACTGAGAGTAGCAGCAGAATGGGGGGTAAAAATAGGTAGACATTTGATTAGCTGTTCAGAAGTCTTATGGCTTGGGGGTAGAAGCTGTTTAGAAGCCTCTTGGACCGAGACTTGGCGCTCCAGTACCGCTTGCCGTGCAGTAGCAGAGAGAACAGTCTATAACTAGGCTGGCTGGAGTCTTTGACAATTTTTAAGGCCTTCCTCTGACACCGTCTGGTATAGAGGCCCTGGGTGGCAGGAAGCTTTGCTCCGGTGATGTACTGGGCCGTACGCACTACCCTCTGTAGTGCCTTGCGGTCGGAGGCTGAGCAGTTGCCATACCAGGCAGTGATGCAACCCATCAGGATGCTCTCAATGGTGCAGCTGTAAAACCTTTTGTGGTTCTGAGGACCCATGCCAAATCTTTTTAGTCTCCTGAGGGGGAATAGGTTTTCTCATGCCCTCTTCATGACTGTCTTGGTGTGCTTGGACCATGTTAGTTTGTTGGTGATGTGGACGCCAAGGAACTTGAAGCTCTCAACCTGCTCCACTACAACCCTGTCAACAAGAATGGGGGCGTGCTTGGTCCTCCTTTTCCTGTAGTCCACAATCATCTCCATTGTCTTGATCACATTGAGGGAGAGGTTGTTGTCCTTGCACCACATGGTCAGGTCCCTGACCTCCTCCCTATAGGCTGTCTCATAGTTGTCAGTGATCAGGCCTACCACTGTTGTGTCATCAGCAAAGTTAATGAAAGGGCTTGAGTTTTCGAGCTCTACCCATAGATTTTGCAGTGACGTAGTGTCCCCATGAGTGACAGAACACTGAGCCAATCACGGCGCAACTTGGAGAAAATTAGCTAGCATAGAAGATATTTAGCACGTCTGGTAGGCTCGTGTAACTGGGCAGCACTCGGCTGTGCTTCCCTTTGTAGTCTGTAACAGTTTTTTTTATTTATTTCACCTTTATTTAACCAGGTAGGCTAGTTGAGAACAAGTTCTCATTTGCAACTGCGACCTGGCCAAGATAAAGCATAGCAGTGTGAGCAGACAACACAGAGTTACACATGGAGTAAACAATTAACAAGTCAATAACACAATACGAAAAAAAAAAAGTCTATACATTGTGTGCAAAAGGCATGAGGTAGGCGAATAATTACAATTTTGCAGATTAACACTGGAGTGATAAATGATCAGATGGTCATGTACAGGTAGAGATATTGGTGTGCAAAAGAGCAGAAAAGTAAGTAAATAAAAACAGTATGGGGATGAGGTAGGTAAATATTTGTGGGCTATTTGCCGATAGACTATGTACAGCTGCAGCGATCGGTTAGCTTCTCAGATAGCTGAAGTTTACAGTTAGTGAGGGAGATGTAAGTCTCCAGCTTCAGTGATTTTTGCAATTTGTTCCAGTCACTGGCAGCAGAGAACTGGAAGGAAAGGCGGCTAAAGGAGGTGTTGGCTTTGGGGATGACCAGAGAGAAATACCTGCTGGAGCGTGTGCTATGGGTGGGTGTTGTTATCGTGACCAGTGAGCTGAGATAAGGCAGAGCTTTACCTAGCATAGACTTGTAGATGTCCTGGAGCCAGTGGGTATGGCGACGAATATGTAGCGAGGGCCAACTGACTAGAGCATACAGGTCGCAGTGGTGGGTGGAAAAAGGCCATTTGGCCAACAAAACGGATGGCACTGTGATAGACTGCATCCAATTTGCTGAGTAGTGTATTGGAAGCTATTTTGTAGGTAGGAGGTAGGAGCAAGCCTATGTAATGCTTTGTAGGTTAGCAGTTAGGTTAGGAGTAATATGATAGAAAATGTTGGTTCTATTCAAGATTCTAGCAGCCGTGTTTAGCACTAACTTAAGTCTATTTATTGCTTTATCCGGGGAGCCGGAAAGTAGAGCATTGCAGTAGTCTAACCTAGAAGTGACAAAAGCATGGGTACATTTTTAAGGAATACTCTTTAAGGAATACCTAGGATAGGATAAGTAATCCTTCTCACCCCCCCCCCCTAAAAGATTTAGATGCACTATTGTAAAGTGACTGTTCTACTGGATGTCATAAGGTGAATGCACCAATTTGTAAGTCGCTCTGGATAAGAGCGTCTGCTAAATGACTTAAATGTATTTTTCTGCATAATTTGTGGACAGAACGTTTCTGATTTTTGCAATGCTATGTAGATGGAAAAAAGCTGTCCTTGAAACAGTCTTGATATGTTTGTCAAAAGAGAGATCAGGGCCCAGAGTAACAACTGTACAACCATCAAGATGAATTGTCAGATTCAATAGAAGATCTCTTTGTTTCTTGGGACCTAGAACTAGCATCTCTGTTTTGTCCGAGTTTAAAAGTAGAACATTTGCCACCATCCACTTCCTTTGCTTCCAGGTAGGGCAATTTTGGGGCTTCAATTCACTTTCCATCTGACTGCCACTGAGCAGACTTTGAGTGTCTGCTTGGAGGACCTTAAACAGTATGCCTCAGCACTACTTCTGTGCATGTTGCTCTTCTCGTGCTCTTCTACCCTTTGGTGAACATGTTTCCAATCTGTCATTCCACTCATAAAAATACTGCTGTCAGTAGGCTTTGGAAATGCCATACAAATTGAACAGTATAACGCATGGCTTTCTTCATTGTAAGACAGCCATTTCTGATTGGTGCAGTCTTCCAAACAGAAAAGGTTTAGATTCACGCATAGGGTGGAAACAAAAAAAAGTTTTTAGGTCATCTGACTTGGGTCTCTGTAACGTTTGTTGTCAGAAAGAGACCAAGGTGCAGCGCGGTGAGTGTTCATGATTCTTGAATTACTCTGCACACCAAACAAAAAGAATCACGAACGTCACGTTCTGCAGTCTTCACATAGCTAACAAAAAAAAAACAAGATCCCACAAACACCAAAAGGAGAATGGCAACTTAAATGTGATCCCCAATCAGAGACAACGATAAACAGCTGCCTCTGATTGGGAACCACACTCGGCAAAAAACTAAGAAATAGAATACATAGAAATAAAGAAACTAGAATGCCCACCCTAGTCACACCCTGGCCTAACCAAAATAGAGAATAAAAGTCTCTCTATGGCCAGGGCGTGACAGTCTCTTGAAATACTCAAAAGGCATCCTGGCCTTCTCTGACTCTCTCTTCCACTTCCACTGGACTGGGCCTGTCATCAGCGTCAATGCTCACTTCTACTGGACTGGGCCTGTCATCAACATCAATACTCACTTCCACTGGACTGGGCCTGTCATCAACATCAATGCTCACTTCCACTGGACTGGGCCTGTCATCAACATCAATGCTCACTTCCACTGGACTGGGCCTGTCATCAGCGTCAATGCTCACTTCTACTGGACTGGGCCTGTCATCAACATCAATGCTCACTTCTACTGGACTGGGCCTGTCATCAACATCAATGCTCACTTCTACTGGACTGGGCCTGTCATCAACATCAATGCTCACTTCCACTGAAACTGGACTGGGCCAGTCATCAACGTCAATGCTCACTTCCACTGAAACTGGACTGGGCCTGTCATCAACATCAATGCTCACTTCCACTGGACTGGGCCTGTCATCAACATCAATGCTCACTTCCACTGGACTGGGCCTGTCATCAACATCAATGCTCACTTCCACTGGACTGGGCCTGTCATCAACATCAATGCTCACTTCCACTGAAACTGGGCCTGTCATCAACGCTCTCTTCCACTTCCACTGGACTGGGCCTGTCATCAACATCAATGCTCACTTCCACTGGACTGGGCCTGTCATCAACATCAATGCTCACTTCCACTGGACTGGGCCTGTCATCAACGTCAATGCTCACTTCCACTGGACTGGGCCTGTCATCAACATCAATGCTCACTTCCACTGGACTGGGCCTGTCATCAACATCAATGCTCAATTCCACTGGACTGGGCCTGTCATCAACATCAATGCTCACTTCCACTGGACTGGGCCTGTCATCAACGTCAATGCTCACTGCCACTGAAACTGGACTGGGCCTGTCATCAACATCAATGCTCACTTCCAATGAAACTGGACTGGGCCTGTCATCAACATCAATGCTCACTTCCACTGAAACTGGACTGGACCTATCATCAAACTGGATATGAATAAAATAATATATAAATTAACTAATAAAGGCCCAATTGTGAAAAACTAAAAAAACACTGCAGCAGCCCCACTATTTAATATCAAGTGAATGAATGAATGACAACACAACATGTTTTTTTGTGTGGCTTTACTCGCCGTTCACACAGGACTGTTGGCATAATGTTGAGTTTCAATGCGTTGTCTAGTAAGAGGTGAAGTGGTAGGAACCGTGGCGATGAGGATCATAACTACAGTAGCAAATCACTGTAGCCATATTCTCCCGCACCAACTATACATTTGAGTGGGAAAGGACTTGATTGGTTTTACAATATGTATACTATTTGCAACCAATGTCTAGCACTTTGATGTTAGAATCGGTGGTACTAGTAGTAATAGTACCAAATAAGTAGTTCTTTTTTACATTTACTTGCATTTGAGTGAAGACTTGATTCTTTTGTCTCTTAAATTTTCAACCCCACCCTTTTTACTCTGCTCTTCCATTTTCTATTGTAGCTAGTTTTCGAGCTGTCACTGTCAGTGTCAATGTGAGTGTGAGCGAGACAAAGGGGGCGGGGCTATGGGTTGCATAGACATAATACGGAACCCAAACCGGCTGCGCGAGTGCGCCATCATGCGCTATCATGCATACATTTATTTTGTCCCCCTACACCAAATGCGATCATGACACACAGGTTAAAATATTTTAAAAATATTTTTAATATTTAACTCAGAAACAATTAAATTAATTTGGGGACAGGTCAAAAAACATTAAACATGTATGGCAATTTAGCATGCACTTGATAACTAATTTGTCCAATTTAGCTAGCTTGCTGTTGCTAGCTAATTTGTCCTGGGATATAAACATTGAGTTGTTATTTTACCTGAAATGCACAAGGTCCTCTACTCCGACAATTAATCCACACATAAATGGCCAACCGAATCATTTCTAGTCATCTCTCTTCCTTCACAGCTTTTTCATCTTTGAACTTATATGGTGATTGGCATCTAAACTTTCATAGTATTACCACGACGACCGGCAAAACAGTTAGTATTTCAATCACCCACGTGGGTATAAATCAAATCAAAATCAAATTTATGTATATAGCCCTTCATACATCAGCTGATATCTCAAAGTGCTGTACAGAAACCCAGCCTAAAACCCCAAACAGCAAGCAATGCAGGTGTAGAAGCACGGTGGCTAGGAAAAACTCCCTAGAAAGGCCAAAACCTAGGGAGAAACCTAGAGAGGAACCAGGCTATGTGGGGTGGCCAGTCCTCTTCTGGCTGTGCCGGGTGGAGATTATAACAGAACATGGCCAAGATGTTCAAATGTTCATAAATGACCAGCATGGTCAAATAATAGTAAGGCAGAACAGTTGAAACTGGAGCAGCAGCATGGCCAGGTGGACTGGGGACAGCAAGGAGTCATCATGTCAGGTAGTCCTGGGGCATGGTCCTAGGGCTCAGGTCCTCTGAGAGAGAGAGAAAGAAAGAGAGAAGGATAGAATTAGAGAACGCACACTTAGATTCACACAGGACACCGAATAGGACAGGAGAAGTACTCCAGATATAACAAACTGACCCTAGCCCCCCGACACAAACTACTGCAGCATAAATACTGGAGGCTGAGACAGGAGGGGTCAGGAGACACTGTGGCCCCATCCAAGGACACCCCCGGACAGGGCCAAACAGGAAGGATATAACCCCACCCACTTTGCCAAAGCACAGCCCCCACACCACTAGAGGGATATCTTCAACCACCAACTTACCATCCTGAGACAAGGCTGAGTATAGCCCACAAAGATCTCCGCCACGGCACAACCCAAGGGGGGCGCCAACCCAGACAGGATGACCACAACAGTGAATCAACCCACTCAGGTGACGCACCCCCTCTAGGGACGGCATGAGAGAGCCCCAGTAAGCCAGTGACTCATGGCACGTGAGTATAACCAATGAGGAGATGGCACGTGGGTACCTGCTTCTATAAACCAATGAGGAGATGGGAGAGGCAACGCGATCAGCGTCAGAAATGAAAAGGAGTTCTATTTTAGCCCTTGGCAACGCAGACGCTCG
This sequence comes from Oncorhynchus keta, assembly GCF_023373465.1. NCBI lineage: Eukaryota > Metazoa > Chordata > Actinopteri > Salmoniformes > Salmonidae > Oncorhynchus > Oncorhynchus keta. Next base: position 31,153,121 of record NC_068442.1, on the reverse strand, counting down.
TTGGCTCGCGCGAGCAGTGTGGGTGCAATAATTGAATAACATAGATTTCTAAATTTATTTTGCAACGCGATGCGAGCGGTGTGGTGTCAGCCTATTAGTTTGGAACAGACCAACGAACCTGGGGGAAGGGGGTTGGCCCGTGTTGCTCAACATTCTGCCAACTTTTTTATTAGTAGTAAAAAATTTAAAAGGCAGGCGTCCCACCTGCCCAGAGGTTGACCAGCCCACCAGGAATTATCCCGGTGCTCAGTTCGCATAGGCCCCCACCCTATGTCTTACCAGAGGCTGCTGTTCTATCCTGCCGATAGTGTATAACCCACCAGCTGTATGTTCTTAATGTCGTCATTCAGCCACGACTCTGTGAAACATAAAATATTACAGTTTTTAATGTCCCGTTGGTAGGATATACGTGCTTTCCGTTCGTCCCATTTATTTTCCAGCAATTGAACGTTAGCAAGCAGGACGGAAGGCAAAGGCAGATTAGCCACTCGTTGCCTGATCCTCACACGGCACCCTGACCTTTTTCCGCAAAATCTCTTTTTCCTTCTCCAGCGAAGGCTGGGTATCTGGGCCTGGTCGGGGGTCTGTAGTATCTCCCTCCTGTCCGACTCATTGAAGAAAAACTCTTAGTCTAATCTGGAGGTGAGTAATCGCAGTTCTGATGTCCAGAAGCTCTTGTCGGTCATACTACTCTATATTGCTTGTCCTCGTGTGTCCGTTCATGTTTTTCAGCATAAAGTACTCTGCAGCCACTTTGTGTGGACACCAGGTGAGGCCACACACAGATTCTTGTTCAAACACTGTCCCTTTAACGACCTTATTTTCTCAATAACAGTCTCTCGCCTTCACTTCTAGGTTATATCAGCCGTGTCTGTGAACCCCTCCTGCATCTGAACTTGCTACATAGAGTGCACAGAATGATCAGAGGTGAGAGGTTACTTGGTCAGGCCAAGAGGAAGTATTATTAAAGAGATGCTTTACATTGAAATACAGATAGAGATGCAGTAGTCCCAGAGTTAATGATCCAAGGTCAGTTTTGCATTTCACCTCCTGATTATGACTGACAGTGTTAGACTAAAAAAAACACATGCTCTCTCTCTCTCTCATCTACAGGTATGTTTTGATGTGAGAGAGGATGCCAACCCCCAGTCCAGTCATCGCCACCTCACCCGCTCTTAAAATAAGTGTCTCTAGTCAGCCCCAAAGGTTATGTCATTATGATGAACTGAGAGAACATTAGGGTAGCACTGTAATTCATTAATCATATGCTGCCTTCCCTGCTCCTCTGTTCTTACCTCTTTCCCTTTCTGTCTTTTACACCTCTCTTGCCACCTCTTTCTTCCTCTGTTTTTATAATGCACAACAGATGTGCATTGAAGTAAAGATTGAACTTGTATTTATAATATAGTATTACAATTAGAATATTTATAATGCATGTATTTATAACACTTGGATAATTAACTTCTTTCAATAAAGCATTTCACATTCTCTACTGGTTGAAATTAAGTCTCTCATTTGATTAAATACTACACCTATTCTGTGCTAGATCAACGCAAATGAAGGAAATTAGATATTGAGATGAACCGGTTTTAGAGTATTTACATGATGCATAGGAAGTGTAGTGTAGTGTAATGTTTTTCAATTATATTCTATTTCTGTTTATATGAATTACAAATCAACCTTTAACTAGTTAAATAATGTGTAACCATTGATGTCCCAGGACCAAGATTGGCAAACACTGTTGAAGTGCATACACGCAGACACAGCATCATTCAAAGACTGGAATTTGATACTCCTGGTATTGGATATGACTGAAATTACATTAATTCATTAATTCATACCTGAACTGCACCTCTATTTGCCATGGTAGAGTACATGATTAGAGAATATATTACATGTACGGGCTACAATGTGGGGATCTCATGTATGGTAATAACTACACGTATATCCAATCCAAAGTTAAATCTAGAATTGGCTTCCTATTTCGCAACAAAGCATCCTTCACTCATGCTGCCAAACATACCCCTGTAACTGACCATCCTACCAATCCTCGACTTTGGCGATGTCATTTACAAAATAGCCTCCAATACCCTACTCAACAAATTGGATGCAGTCTATCACAGTGCAATCCGTTTTGTCACCAAAGCCCCATATACTACCCACCATTGCGACCTGTACGCTCTCTTTGGCTGGCCCTCGCTTCATACTCGTCGCCAAACCCACTGGCTCCATGTCATCTACAAGACCCTGCTAGGTAAAGTCCCCCCTTATCTCAGCTCGCTGGTCACCATAGCATCTCCCACCTGTAGCACACGCTCCAGCAGGTATATCTCTCTAGTCACCCCCAAAACCAATTCTTTCTTTGGCCGCCTCTCCTTTCAGTTCTCTGCTGCCAATGACTGGAACGAACTACAAAAATCTCTGAAACTGGAAACACTTATCTCCCTCACTAGCTTTAAGCACCAACTGGCAGAGCATGTTACAGATTACTGCACCTGTACATAGCCCACCTATAATTGAGCCCAAACAACTACCTCTTTCCCAACTGTATTTAATTCATTTATTGATTTATTTTGCTCCTTTGCACCCCATTATTTTTATTTCTACTTTGCACATTCTTCCACTGCAAAACTACCATTCCAGTGTTTTACTTGCTATATTGTATTTACTTTGCCACCATGCCCTTTTTTGCCTTTACCTCCCTTCTCACCTCATTTGCTCACATCGTATATAGACTTGTTTCTACTGTATTATTGACTGTATGTTTGTTTTACTCCATGTGTAACTCTGTGTCGTTGTATCTGTCGAACTGCTTTGCTTTATCTTGGCCAGGTCGCAATTGTAAATGAGAACTTGTTCTCAACTTGCCTAACTGGTTAAATAAAGGTGAAATAAATAAATAAATAAAAAAAATAAAAAAAAATATACGACTTGCATCCTTGGCACAAAGTTACATTCTAGTCAATCCATCAGCTTCGTCAATGTCATTCACTGTTTTGAAGTTGATACAACTGGCTATGATAGTTGAGGTTCATAGCTAGGTTCTGAACTACTATGTAAAACCTAACGTTTTAGGGTCCATACACAGATCGGCTACAACGCTAGCTACACATCCATGGGCATACAGGTATGTTTATCCTCGACTGCACAATAAGCAAGAAAATAGTTAGCTAACTACGTTATTTCATCGATCTGAATTGCATATATCAGCAAGGCAAGATTACAAGATTGTACATTCGATTCGCAGTAAATGCTTTAGCTAGCTAGATTCTTTCACAAGACGAGTCTGGTTTGCTAGTTGTTTCAGGAGTCCCTAAAACATTAAACAACCAGGAAGACAAGTTCATACTCATGTCGCAACACCCATAAAGCTAGCCAGCTAGCTGGCTAATGTTAACTAGCCAGCTAGTTTGCTAAATCGCGATTTTCGTAAATGAACTTAATGATATAACAATATGCATAATCGTTTGTCTACATTAACTAACATATTCCTATCAACTGTACATTTGTTTTGCAGGATTCGTAATGACGTTATAATAACTTACATTTACTTCCATCGATGAAGAAAGTCTCATTTAAAAAAAAAAACTTTAATGTAGAATAGGCTGTATACATACAAGAAGTACACAAATAGACAATGATCTGTAGGAAGTCTCCAGCCTTGGGTCGCAACGCGTCAAATTCGTCATGGGAACCAATCGATATGATTGGTCATCACACAGCGGTCGCCGCTGGTTATTTGTGTAAAGTTGGGAAAAGTTGTATATTTTTCACCAGCTACCACGCACCACCCAAATGTCCTCAGACTCTTCGCTTTTTTACCTTCCATTGAAAATGAATCAGAAGCGGTGTTTCACCGCAAGGCATCTTGTGCTATGTACACCGGGCATACGGTCAGGGAACAGTATGCATGTAAAACAAGTATTTCAAATACATTCGCGTGAAAACACAGTTTGTAAAGCAAATGTATTCTGCTGAAAAGAGAAGACTAATCTGTCTGTAAGCTACGAAAGTGATCAATTTACAAATAGCGCTATTGAGCAAACAGCATTGTTTTACAAAGTAAAACAAGAGAGAGATCGACAAGGTTTTGGCAGTAGCACTTCGGCCTTTACCGGTGAGTGAGTTGGGCATCATTGGGTGAGTCAGTGAAAATTGAATGCTTTAAAAATAAAATCCCTTCTCATATTGTACAATATGTCTCCACACACCTATGTTATTGATGGATTCAAGACATGGTCGTTTTATTGATCTCATTGTCAAAGTAGCCTGTCATTTCGATAATTTGAGAGGTATTAAAACGTATTCTGCTAAAGTCTCCAGTCAAATAAAAGTATGTAGAATTGATTATAAAAGGTTTATAAAAGGCCACATTTTTTCCGGAACCCAGGCTACAAAAGTGTTTTCCTATGGGCAACTTCTGCAAGCGCCTCTACTTTACTGCTCTATGCCAGTACACAAAAGCGATGATAATGCATGCAATTCTTTATTATAAAAGGTGATTTTCTTTTTCAAGAGCCCCATAGGGCTCACTTTTTGTTCCGGCACCTCCCAATTTACAAATTGAGCAAAATTCAACTGTTGTTTTTCTTGACCCAAGCAATGTCACTTGTCGGTGTGTGTTTCAGGGTCAGCATGGCTACTCTGGCCTGTGGCTGGACAGCGATTTTGGCAGTGGGCATAGCCGAGCACGGCCTCACTGCACCAGCTATAGCAGCCCTCGGCTCTCTGCTGAGGAGGACTTCACCCATGACTCTCTGGACACCCTGGACTCTCCCTGAGGAGGACAGTCTCTCACCTCTCACATATATTTTTTTCTATTTAAAAAAAAAATTATGTCTCTTAATGCTGTGCAAGTATCATTGTGTTTCTCATTTCTACCTGCAGGTGGAGATAGAGGCACATTTATTAAAGGAAGTAACCTACCACATATGGATGACAGTCAGGTTTTTAAATTTTTTTCTTTATTTAACCAGGCAAGTCAGTTAAGAACAAATTCTTATTTTCAATGACGGCCTAGGAACAGTGGGTTAACTGCCTGTTCAGGGGCAGAACGACAGATTTGTACCTTGTCAGCTCAGGGGTTTGAACTTGTAACCTTCCGGTTACTAGTCCAACGCTCTAACCCCTGCCGCCCCAGGTTGGGGTGTTCTGTGAAGGTAGAGACAGGAGGCAAGAGGAGCATCCTTGATGCTGGCCACGATGGAGATTGCAGTGAAGACCCTTCATAGCCAGGGTCAGAGGAGTGCAATAGATAATGAGAGGAATGACTTAAGGTTCTGATTGAGGATTTTCTGCTTTTCAAATGGACGTGTAGAAATTATGGGGATTTATCACAATTTCTTCTCAGACAAGACATTTCAAGTTGAAGAAGGAGTGTGCTAATCAAATCCAAATGTATTTGTCACATGCACCGAATACAACATTTCACCTTACCGTGTAATGCTTACTTATAAGCCCTTAACCAACAATACAGTTAAAGAAATTGAGTTAAGAAAATATTTGCAAAATAAACTAAAGTAAAAAAAAAAAAAAAAAAAAAAGTGACACAATAAAATAACAATAATGAGGCTATATACAAGGGGTATCAGCTTCTTGATATGCCATACCTGTCAGGGGGATTATCTTGGCAAAGGAGAAATGCTCACTAACAGGGATGTAAACACATTTGTGCGCAATATTTGGGAGAAATACATTTTTTGGGCATATGGGAAAAACATTTGATATTTTATTTCACACTTATATTTTTGTTCAGTATGTGTGTGTATGTGTATATACACTGCTAAAAAAAAGGGAACACTTAAACAACACAATGTAACTCCAAGTCAATCACACTTCTGTGAAATCAAACTGTCCACTTAGGAAGCAACACTGATTGACAATACATTTCACATGCTGTTGTGCAAATGGAATAGACAACAGGTGGAAATTATAGGCAATTAGCAAGACACCCTCAATAAAGGGGTGGTTCTGCAGGTGGTGACCACAGACCACTTCTCCGTTCCTATGCTTCCTGGCTGATGTTTTGGTCACTTTTGAATGCTGGCGGTGCTTTCACTCTAGTGGTAGCATGAGACGGAGTCTACAACCCACACAAGTGGCTCAGGTGGTGAAGCTCATCCAGGATGGCACATCAATGCGAGCTGTGGCAAGAAGGTTTGCTGTGTCTGTCAGCGTAGTGTCCAGAGCTTGGAGGCACTACCAGGAGACAGGCCAGTACATCAGGAGACGTGGAGGAGGGCAACAACCCAGCAGCAGGACCGCTACCTCCGCCTTTGTGCAAGGAGGAGCAGGAGGAGCACTGCCAGAGCCCTGCAAAATGACCTCCACCAGGCCACAAATGTGCATGTGTCTGCTCAAACGGTCAGAAACAGACTCCATGAGGGTGGTATGAGGGCCCGATGTCCACAGGTGGGGGTTGTGCTTATACAGCCCAACACCGTGCAGGACGTTTGGCATTTGCCAGAGAACACCAAGATTGGCAAATTCGCCACTGGCACCCTGTGCTCTTCACAGATGGAAGCAGGTTCACACTGAACACATGTGACAGACGTGACAGTCTGGAGACACCGTGGAGAACGTTCTGCTGCCTGCAACATCCTCTAACATGACCGGTTTGAGGGTGGGTCAGTCATGGTGTGGGGTGGCATTTCTTTGGGGGGCCGCACAGCCCTCAATGTGCTCGCCAGAGGTAGCCTGACTGCCATTAGGTACCGAGATGAGATCCTCAGACCTCTTGTGAGACCATATGCTGGTGCGGTTGGCCCTGGGTTCCTCCTAATGCAAGACAATGCTAGACCTCATGTGGCTGGAGTGTGTCAGCAGTTCCTGCAAGAGGAAGGCATTGATGCTATGGACTGGCCTGCCCGTTCCCCAGACCTGAATCCAATTGAGCACATCTGGGACATCATGTCTCGCTCCATCCACCAACGTGGCGTTGCACCACAGACTGTCCAGGAGTTGACGGATGCTTTAGTCCAGGTCTGGGAGGAGATCCCTCAGGAGACCACCCGCCACCTCATCAGGAGCATGCCCAGGCGTTGTAGGTCATACAGGCACGTGGAGGCCACACACACTACTGAGCCTAATTTTGACTTGTTTTAAGGACATTGCATCAAAGTTGGATCAGCCTGTAGTGTGGTTTTCCACTTTAATTTTGAGTGTGACTCCAAATCCAGACCTCCATGGGTTGATGCATTTGATTTCCATTGATAATTTTTGTGTGATTTTATTGTCAGCACATTCAACTATGTAATGAAAAAAAGTATTTAATAAGAATATTTCATTCATTCAGATCGAGGATGTGTTATTTTAGTGTTCCCTTTCTTTTTTTCTTTTTTTGTATATATATATATATATATATATACACACATTGAGTGTACAAAACATTAGAAACACCTTCCTAATATTGAGTTGCACCCTCTTTTACCCTCAGAACAGCCTCAATTTGTCGAAGCATGGACTCTACAAGGTGTTAAGTGATCCACAGGAATCCATTTCTCAATTGTCTTTAGGCTTAAAAATCCTTCTTCAACCTGTCTCCCCTCCTTCATCTACACTGATTGAAGTGACATCAGTAAGGGATCAAAGCTTTCACCTGAATTCACCTGGTCAGGGATATGTTGTTTGTTAACATGACAGCACTTTTTCTTTTTTTGATTGAGTGCCATTTAGGTTAGGCTATATGATTGGAGAAACCTGCATGATGTAAAAAGTGTCATTCTCATTATGTTGTCATACATTTTATCTCCAGCCTACAGACTACAGAAAAAGCGACATATTCTTTCTACCATATCCTTTTTTAAGTTGGATAGTTTTTTTGACGGAACGTTGGTGGAGAGCTGCGGACATGCATCTCTCCAACAGCAACCTGTTTTGCGCCCTTGCCATTGATAAAGTGGGCACTGCTTATCAAAGGGTGTCATCAGTGTTCACCTAAAATGCCCATATACCACTGGTTGAGAGAAATTGTCAATGTTTTTGGGTAGATTCATGTGAGGTTTTATGTGTTTATGTGTTGTTGGACGTGACCTAATCCTGTCTAATGAGCGGGCCGGCAGTGGTTTAAGCTGTTTTCTAGTGACATTTTTTTGATACATCCATAACAATGAACTAATGATACGCGAATTCACCTGGTATAGAAAATGTGCTCTCTCGTCAAGACGCTATTGTTTCAGAGGAACTAGCCAAAAACATAGATAACAAATCACTTCAAACTAGCTGCATTTCATTAGACCTTTTTTCTATAGATATTTATTTGTGTATGTATAGTCATGGCCAAAAGTTTTGAGAATGACACAAATATTAATTTTCACAAAGTCTGCTGCCTCAGTTTGTATGATGGCAATTTGCATATACTCCAGAATGTTATGAAGAGTGATCAGATGAATTGCAATTAATTGCAAAGTCCCTCTTTGCCATGCAAATGAACTAAACCCCCCCCCCCCCAAAAAAAATCACTGCATTTCAGCCCTGCCACAAAAGGACCAGCTGACATCATGTCAGTGATTCTCTCATTAACACAGGTGTGAGTGTTGACGAGGATGCCTGTCATGCTGATTGAGTTTCAATAACAGACTGGAAGCTTCAAAAGGAGGGTGGTGCTTGGAATCATTGTTCTTCGTCTGTCAACCATGGTTACCTGCAAGGAAACATGTGCCATTATCATTGCTTTGCACAAAAAGGGCTTCACAGGCAAGGATATGGCTGCCAGTAAGATTGCGCCTAAATCAACCATTTATCGAATCATCAAGAACTTCAAGGAGAGCGGTTCAATTGTTGTGAAGAAGTCTTCAGGGCGCCCAAGAAAGTCCAGCAAGCGCCAGGACCGTCTCCTAAAATCGATTCAGCTGCGGGATCGGGGCACCACCAGTACAGAGCTTGCTCAGGAATGGCAGCAGGTAGGTGTTAGTGTATCTGAACGCACAGTGAGGCGAAGACTTTTGGAGGATGGCCTGGTGTCAAGAAGGGCAGCAAAGAAGCCATTTCTCTCCAGGAAAAACATCAGGGACAGACTGATATTAATTTTCTCTGATGAATCCCCTTTCCGATTGTTTGGGGCATCCGGAAAAAAGCTTGCCCGCAGAAGACAAGGTGAGAGCTACTATCAGTCATGTGTTATGCCAACAGTAAAGCATCCTGAGACCATTCATGTGTGGGGTTGCTTCTCAGCCAATGGAGTGGGCTCACTCACAATTTTGCCTAAGAACACAGCCATGAATAAAGAATGGTACCAACACATCCTCCGAGAGCAACTTCTCCCAATCATTCAGGAACAATTTGATGACGAACAATGCCTTTTCCAGCATGATGGAGCACCTTGCCATAAGACAAAAGTGGCTCGGGGAACAAAATATTGATATTTTGTGTCCATGGACAGGAAACTCACCAGACCTTAATCCCATTGAGAACTTGTGGTCTATCCTCAAGAGGAGGGTAGACAAACAAAACCCCACAAATTCTGACAAACTCCAAGCATGGATTATGCAAGAATGGGCTGCCATCAGTCAGGATGTGGCCCAGAAGTTAATTGACAGCAATAAAAGCCAATAAAAAGCCTTTCAATAAAAGTCTTTGACACTTATGAAATGCTTGTAATTATACTTCAGTATTCCACAGTAACATCTGACAAAAATATCTAAAGACACTGAGGCAGCAGACTTTGTGAAAATTAATATTTGTGTCATTCTCAAAACTTTTGGCCATGACTGTACATAAAAATGATGCTGATTCATGATTTCTACTGGCTGAGAAAGGCTGCCTGCCTGTCTGTCTCATCCCGACTAACCCGACACGTTCATTACTATGAGACAGCTGGAGATCGAATTTGAATATTGAAACAATGTTGCGTTTATACAAATCTCTGCTGTTGAAAACTAAATGCTAGTCTAAAAGAAATGTGAGATAATGTCTAGATGCTTTTTATAGTGCAGATCAAGTTTAGAAATTGCCTGACTGGGCTGATGAGACAGTGGATTGTGCAGTCAGATGGAACACAGTAAATAGACATTATGTCCATTGTATAATGTTTTTATAAACTGTTACCAACTTATTAAAATAACAATGAATTGCATTTTTTTCATTAAAACATTATTTTGACAAGTAAATTCATACAATTGCATTCTTCCTCCAGAAAATGTAGTCTGGACAATAATCTGGTTGTTAGTTATTTTGGCTGCTACAGACACGAGCGACCCAGTCATACTTTTTTGTTGTTGCATAGTTGCTATACAAAAGTACTGCTCGTCCTTTCTAAACTCAATGGTTGCTATGCAGGCTGGATGATAATATGATTGTCACTTGCTAGCTATCTAGCTGGCCAACTCTAGCTAACTAAGTCACGTCAAACATGGAATGACAGTACACATGTTTGTTTGAGCTTTTTTTCTATTGGCATTTACTTGGATATGCCCATATTTATGACTTTGGTGTGTGATTTTGCCTGGCTCAGAAAAAGTTGTCTAGGCTTGTCTTGGGCACGGTTCACTCCCCATATATGGTAGAGATGGAAATTCAAAAGTGAAACATTGTTTCCGAGGTCGAACGGCAGACAGCGAGTCTTATATTAACTTCCGCTGTACCAAACTAAAAGCTAGACTGGAAGCAAGGGGAAATAATGTGCGAGTTGAGATGAATACAAAATATTATTCGGACAGCAACATGAACATGATATTCTTATAGAGGTGCATTGATCATTTCACATGGAACTTTCAGCAGGCATCGAGTTCCTGTGATGGCAAATACAGCTTGGAACGCTGCTAGTCCAATTAGCATCCGGGATCCAAACAACCATTTTATCATTCAAAATACATGTGCTGAAGCCTTTTTTTTCAAATTTCCTAAAAATAGCAACCTTGATTGACACTGGAAATATGATAGATAATGACAATCTTACAATTTAAATGTGGCCTATTTAGACACTTGTACTAACAGTGTTGACATCAAATTTCATGCATGTACACCAAACAGCGTCGTATTTTGATATTGTACTAAATATAGTACAATGACGTGAATGGGTTAATAGTAATGGTTCATTAGTAAATAATATACATTAAAATGATAAACAGATTAAACAAACTGTAGTCGACATCTCTCAAATTATCAGCGGAGTGCGGTGCAGCGCTGCTGCTCTAAAATATACTCGCTCTCCTGCTTCTCAACAAGCACAGTAGATGGTTTAGATCTTTTCAGCCTATCACTGTAACCAGGAGGGCTGCTTTCACTTAAGAAATAGAGTTTGAGAGAAACATTGCCACCAGTGACCATTATATATATTTACAACAATTTGCCGATGTATAGACAGTCAAATGACTTTCTATAACTACTTTACAATAGGCCAATAATTTGATTTCACCAAAAAGCTGAAACCTTTCAATGCAGCTGTGTCGCCAAATACTCTTGCGTCCAAGGGGAATTTGCATAGATATGCGTACTTCCGGATCTTTTTATTACTGCTATGCCTATAACGCAAATTAACTTTACTTCCTTATACACATAGAATTGAGGAACTGACCATTTCGCGGCTGGGTTAGGACTGTTTGAAAGACTGTATCATTTTTAGAATCTCAAGCCTAAAAACCATGAATTAATTTATACAAGAGGCTACTTTACAGCTATAACATTGACTGTTTCATTTATTGGGTAAGTCTTAAAACTTTTCCGTTTTTTGTGGGTGTGCAAATGTAGAGCAAAGTGAGAGCAGAGTGACAATGGGGAAATCCGCTTTTCAAGTGGAGGCGTTGATGGTGATGGATCTTCTGCGCCAGTAATGGTCTGTGGCAGGGGTCTTGGGTGTGATTGTGTGAACCTTCCTAATATAATTTTTAGTCTAGACAGAACACCTGTTGTGCATCCAAATGTCGATCTAATTTTCCCCAATCCATTAGAATATGCATTTCCAAAGAACCTACATTCATTTAAACACTTGGAGTAACTGTCCAGCAAACGGTATCTATTTTCATGATAATTAAATTGTGGATAGCAAAACACCATTAACCTAAAAAAGTGGGGATTTGAATCTATTATGTGCCTAATGTAACCAGGGTTACTTTACATCATGTTTTGACATACCTGTATTGCATTGTCTCTCATATGGTACATCAAGACCTGGGGAGTGCCACAGTGTTGATTGGTTTCACATTTGGTTTACGCTACACTGGATACATCTTTTACAGAAGGAAGTAGTGGACCATCAGTTATGCTTATAATTTATGTGTGTGTTATTGACTATGTTCTTGTGGTGTATCAGGAAACTAATTTGTGTACATTTTGTGGATAGCCCTTTAAGGGGACGGCACCGGTTGAGAGCAAAGGTTTCCTCAGGAAAGATATTGAAATAGTTCTGGGTTAATACTTCACTTCTCTCTCTGGGTCCATCCATCCACTGCGCCTGCTGCTCATTTGCAATGTAAATAATGAGTGCTACATGGAATCAGGTCTGACACACTCATATAATATTACCCCTCAGTATTCCTGCGCAAAGTTTGCTTCCATTTGTACACAACCACCATACCATGAAGCCTAAAAACGTAGCAGTGCAAATAACTTTCCCTACCTCACACCCAGAGACCGCCGGGTTAACAGAAAAAAGAAAAAGATTAGTTGTTTAATGTTGTGGTTTGGAAAGTAGACCACATAGCTGTTAGAGCTGTTGCTCTTGGTTGAAATGTACAGTGCATTCGGAAAGTATTCAGACCCCTTCCTTTTTTCCACATTTTGTTACATTACAGCCTTATTCTAAAATGGATTTAAAAAATAAATAAATCCTCATCAATCTACACACAATACACCATAATGGCAAAGCAGTTTTATTTTAGATTTTTACAAATGTATTAAAAAGATGAAACAGAAATACCTTATTTACATGAGACTCAAAATTGAGCTCAGGTGCATCCTGTTTCCATTGATCGTCCTTGAGATGTTTCTACAACTTGATTGGAATCCGTCTGTGGTACATTCAATTGATTGGACATGATTTAGAAAGTCACACACTTGTCTATATAAGGTCCCACAGTTGAAAGTGCATGTCAGAGCAAAAAGCAAGCCATGAGGTCAAAGGAATTGTCCGTAGAGCTCAGCGAAAGGATTGTTTCGAGGCACAGATCTGGGGAAGGGTACCAAAACATTGAAGGTCAACAAGAGCGCACTGAGCTCCATCATTCTTAAATGGAGAAGTTTGGAACCATCAAGACTCTTCCTAGAGCTGGCCGCCCGGCCAAACTGAGCAATCGGGGGAGGTGACCAAGAATCCAACGGTCACTCTGACAGAGCTCCAGAGTTCCTCTGTGGAGATGGGAGAACCTTCCAGAAGGACAACCATCTCTGCAGCACTCCACCAATCAGGCCTTTATTTATGGTAGTGGCCAGATGGAAGCCACTTCTCAGTAAAAGGCACATGACAGCCTGCTTGGAGTTTGCCAAAAGGCACCGAAAGGACTCTCAGACCTTGAGAAACAAGATTCTCTCATCTGATGAAACAAAGATTGAACACTTTGGCCTGAATGCCAAGCATCACGCCTGGAGGAAACCAGGCACAATCCCTACAGTGAAGCATGGTTGTGGCAGCGTCAGGGACTGGGAGACTAGTCAGGATCGAGGGAAAGATGAGCAGAGTACAGAGAGATCCTTGAAGAAAACCTCCTCCAGAGAGCTCAGGACCTCAGACTGGGCCAAGGTTCACCTTCCAACAGGACAACAACCCTACGCACACAGCCAAGACAATGCAGGAGTGGCTTCAGGACAAGTCTCTGAATGTCCTTGAGCGGCGAGGGACCTGAAAATAGCTGTGCAGCGACACTCCCCATCCAACCTGACAGAGCTTGAGAGGCTCTGCAGAGAAGAATGGGAGAAACTCCGCAAATACAGGTGTGCCAAGCTTGTAGCGTCATACCCAAGAAGACTTGAGGTTGTAATCGCTGCCAAATGTGCTTCAACAAAGTACTGAGTAAAGGGTCTGAATACTTATGTAAATGTGATATTTCTGTTTTTTTATACATGTGCAAAAATGTTTTAAAAAAATGTTTTTACTTTGTCATTATGGGGTATTGTGTCTAGATTTGATGAGGGAAAAAACAATTTAATACATTTTAGAATATGGCTGTAACAGCATTTTGAAATAAGTAAAGGGGTCTTGAGTACTTTCTGAATGCACTGTAGGTGTATTGATTAAACCTCTACAGGTTTAATCAACGCATGTTTTTCTTTCAAATGGTATCAATAATATGCATGTCCTTGCTTCAGGTCCTAAACTACTGTCAGGGAGATTTGGGTATGTAATTTTAGGTGAAAATTGAAAGGCACAAGAGGCAGTGCTGTATCATGAATACAGTCACAGGTAACACAGTTGGGTAATTCCTACAGACTTTCAGAAAAACATATTAGTCAAGCTCAGGCAATTATAGATATTTTTTAATGTACATATTCCAACCTGTTAGGTGCATAAACCTAACAGGTCAGAACCTAACAGCGTGGACATTTGGAGCCTAAATTAGCCAGAGCCATGTGAGTGAGAAAGAGAAGAGAGAATTTAATGTTCATATCTCTACCATAAGCCACCTCCAACATAATTTGAAATAATTTGGCAGTACATCCAACTGACCTCACAAATGCAGACCAAATATATGGCGTGGTGTGGGCGAGGAGTTTGCTGATGTCAACATTGTGAACAGAGTTCCCCATGGTGGCAGTGGGGTTATGGTATGGGCAGGCATAAGCTACTGACAATGAACACAATTGTGTTTTATCGATGGCAATTTGAATTCATAGAGATACTGTAACGAGTCCCATTGACTTGCCATTGTCATACCTTTTTTTAAGGTATCTGTGACCAACACATGCATATCTTTATTTCCAGAGGTGAAATCCATAGATTAGGACCTAATTTATTTATTTCAATTGACTGATTTCACTAACTGTAACTCAGTAAATTCTTTGAAATTGTTGCATGTTGCATCTATATTTTTGCTTGGTACAGTATATATTTTTTTACAGTTGAACCATTGTTTTCCAACCAAAGAAATTATGACATTTCCTGAATGTGGTGTCATTTTAGAAAGGGGTGGTTTTCTTAAATGGAGAATTACAACAAACTAACAGGATGGAAAGTGATATCAGGGACACACAGAACATCTTAAATTAAATAACAATAAATACGATAATCATAAAAACAACATTATGATGATAGAGAATTTAGCTAGGACTATAAAAATAATTAAGAAAGATAAAAATTTTATTATTTTAAGCCTTATATTTGTCATAGAGGTTGAGGAATAACAACTGGGACATAGCAATAATGCCGACATTCACAGATTTTTTTTCTACAAAATGCATAGAATTCCCTTTCAAGATCAATATTTTTATGCTTTTAGGGTAAATTACACTTTATCGTATATTTAAAGCCATTTGGAATCCACATTTTACACAAAATAAGAAGCGATATATCCTGGGGACAGATTAGGCACTGCACAGTTGGAATGACCCAGTCAACCCATTTACCTGTAGCTGTATTCATGATACAGCATTGCCTCAGTGTGCCTTATTACCTTTTTATACAAAGATTGGGTCTAATCCTGGATGCTGATTGGTTAAAACCGCAATCCAGCACGTGTCTATTCCACAAGTTACCATCGGCTAGCTGTGATGTTGAAATGCCTATTTATACTGTTCCATCTCACTGCACAATCCACTGTCTCATCAGCCCAGCCAGGCAATTTATAAACTTGATCTCCACTATAAAAAGCATCTAGACATTATCTCCCATTTCCTTTAGACTAGCATTTGGTTTTCAACTGCAGAGATTTGTATAAACCCTGTCTGTCTCTGACATTTGCAACATTGTTTCAATATTGAAATTCAATCTCCACTGTCCCATAGAAATGAATGTGTCGGGATGAGGCAGACAGCTTTTCTCAGCCAGTCGAAATCATGAATCAGCTGGCATTATTTTTATGGATATATACAAATAAATATCAATAGAAAACAGGTAAAACTAGCTTCAGTTTGAAGTGATTGTGTTTGCTGTGTTGTTGGCTCGCTCCTCTGAACAATAGTGTCCTGACGAGAGAGCACATTTTTAATGCCAGATGAAATCGTACATCATTAGCTCATTGTTATGGATGTATCCAAATAAATGTCACTAGAAAACAGCTTAAACACATGCAAATGCAGCTATTTTTCTGTTGGCTGCACTGTTTGACGTGACTGTAAGTTAGCCGTAGTTGGCTAGCTAGCGAGCAAGGGATAAGAACGTTGCCAGCTAGTTGGGCAATGGAACATTTAGAGAGAACGACTGGGTCGCATCCATAGATACAAAATGTTTTTTAATGAAAATATGTCAATGCTTATTTGAATATGTTGGTAACCCGTTGTTTAAAAGCCCTCAAAGCTGGTGTTTGGAGGGTATATATCGACTTTGTCTCGGGCCTATCAACCCTTTGTGCCAATATATCCTCCAAACACCGGTTTCTCTGGCATTATCACTTAAATACAGTGGTGTAAAAATACTTTTAAGTACTGAAGTCGTTTTTTGGGGTATCTGTACTTTACTATTTATATTTTCGACTACTTTTACTTCACTACATTCCTAAAGAAAATGATGTACTTTTTACTCCCAAAATTTTCCCTGACACCCAAAAGTACTAGTTACAATTTGAATGCTTAGCAGTACAGGAAAAATATCAAATAAACACACTTATCAAGAGAACGTCCCTGGTCATCCCTACTGCCTCTGATCTGGTGTACTCACTAAATGCATTACATAAATGCTTCCCTTGTAAATTATGTTGGAGTGTACCCTTGGCTGTCAAAAAAAGTTATAAAAAAGGAAATTGTGCTGTCAGGTTTGCTAAATATAAAGAATTTGATGTATAGCATTTACTTTTACTTTGTACTTTTACTCAAGTAAGACAATTGAGTGTTTTTTCCACCACTGTACATTTAAAATCTGATACTTTTAGACAAGTAATATTTTACTGGGTTACTTTCACTTTTACTTGAGTCAGTTTATATTAAGGTACCTTTACTTTTACTCAAGTATGACAATTGAGTACTTTTTCCATCTCTGCTTAAATAGAACTGTTACCAACATATTAAAATAACAATGAATGACATATTTTCATTCAAGTCAATTAATACAATGTCATTCTTCCACCAGAAGATAGGCTATAGTCCGGACAAAAATCTGGTTGTTAGTTATTTTGTTCATGTTGCTAAAGGACCCAACCCAGTCATTAATAATTGTTGGTTAGTAGCTATGTGAAAGGACTGGTCGTCAGTTCTTAACAAACGGGTTGCTTTCCAGGCTGGAAAGTTTTCTTGTCACTTGCTAGGTAGCAAGCCAAGTTCAGCTAACTCCGTGACGTCATACATTGAACCTGCATTACAATACACGAGCTGCATTTCCGTTTGTTTGAGCTTATTTTCTATTGGCATTTACTTGTATATGTCCATGATAATGACATTGATGCGGGATTTCGACTGGCTCAGGAAAAGTTGTCTCGTTTGGGCACATTTTACTTTATGTATGGTAGTACTAGAGATTGAAATTCACAAGTGAAACATTGTTTCCGATGTTGAACAGACAGACCGCAAGGTTTATATTAACCCCCGCTGTACCAAAGTAAATGCTAGGCTGGAAGCAAAGGGAAACAATTTGAGATTAGATAAATAAATATATGAGATAAATATAAGACATGATTCGGACACCAACTTGAACATGATATTCTTATGGAGGCACAGTGATTATTTTCAGATAGAAATGTTAGCAGACATCGGTGTGTCTGTTTCCCGCCAAAACAGCATGGCTTGGAACACTGCTCGTCCAATCAGCATCCACGATCCAAACAACCAGTTTTATAATTGAAAATAAATAAGCTAATATACAATGCAAAGTAGAGTTGTTATAAGTTTCATATCTGTTATCAAGCAAATAAAATAAAATATGTTTCCATGTTATAAACATAGACATTCCTAAAAAGACATCAATGCAAATTAACATAATATACTGCAACTGTACACTATGCACCTCCTGAAATATTTAAAGTGGTCAAATAAAAGCATGCTTTATAACTGTGCAGGCCTGTAGTTGCTTCCTCGTCCTTTGTTTGACATGATGAAACCATGAATCTTGAAACAGCTTTATGGAGAGGCTATGAGGTAGGGGTTTAATGAGTCACTGAACAAAACCGTGGACCTAGTGACCCATTGCATCCCTACTATAAGTAGAGTATGGGCCCATTCCACAGGGCCAGAAATGGCGGGGCCGGGGCGAAGCCAGCAGGGAGAGCTGACGGAGTACAAGAAGAGTCTGATCAAGAGGGACCTGGAGATGGGCATCGTCATGACCGTGTTCCGCCAGAAGGTAGAGCGCCTTACTGTGCAGGTCATCATGGAGACCAGGCAGGTGGCCTGGACCCGAACAGCAGACAAGAATGATGGTGTCTGTGAGTAAACCTGAATCTAAGTCTAACTCAAATCCCAACCCTAACACTGAAACAATGAGAAGAGAAGGGCTGTGAGTACATTAAGAGATGTGGTGTGTAGATAGGGTGTGTGAGGGAAAGTTTAAAAGCTGTTGAGTATGTGAGAGAGTGAGTAACAATGATGAGTACGGTTTCAGTGGATCTGTCTGAGATACGGGAGATTCGCCCAGGGAGGAACTCAAAAGACTTTGAGAGGTTCAGAGATGGCAGGGACAAACATGATGACAATACCTGCTTCACCATCTTCTATGGGTCCCAATTTGTTCTTAACACCATAAGCCTTGGCGGTAAGTGTGTGTGGGAGGGTGCAGAGTATGTCCACTTTTCTGTGTTTATTTGATGCCATACAACCACATTTTGTTGATGATAGCCTACTGATTAAATATGGATGGTTTATCTTAGGCTATATTGGATAATATAGCTTGTAATAGTCTGTGTTGATTGACAGCTGACACTGTGGATGACGCGGATAAATGGCTGACGGGCCTGGAGTTACTGAGACAGGAGACACTGGTGGCCCCCACACCAGACATCATAGAGAGGTGAACACACACACACGTGAAAAGACCGCAAACCTAAACCCATATACTGTACACACACATTATATGGATGATAACTGACAACAACGGAGCATATTTTTTGTTGTTTCCAGCTGGTTGAGGAAACAGATGTATTCTATCAATCAAACTAAAAAGAACCGGTAAGAACAGTTTCAACACTCAAACATTTATTTAATCCTCTACTTAATTATACCACTTTTTGTGCCAAATTCCCATTCTGCCCCTTTAGTAATTTCCACAATTCAATCCATTGTTCTTTTAATTTGTTCTCCTCAGTATCACCTTGAAGGAGGTGAAGTCTCTTCTGCCACAGCTCAACTACAAGGTCCCCGGCACACGTTCCCTGAAGGAAAAGTTCTCGGTACTCATCCCCTTTTCATCCCTATTCACACCCTCATCCTCACTGCTGCCAAAACTTTAATGAGTTGTAGAACCAAGGAGCTGAAGTTGCCCTCCCTCCTTGGCCAGATAAAAACTTGGGCAGTATAATTAATTCTATTCATGAGTTATTTTAGATGATAATAAGTGGTCTTGGGCACTCAAGTGATTTATCAATTGTAATAGAATTGAAGTATGTATGTAATAAAATTAATTGTAGTATTCTGAACCAAGGGCACTACAGACCCGGGTTTGATACCAGGCTGTGTCACAGCCGGCCGTGACCGGGAGACCCATGAGGCGGCTCACAATTGGCCCAGTGTCGTCCGGGTTAGGGGAGGGTTTGGCGGCCAGGATTTCCTTGTCCCATCACGCTCTAGCAACTCCTTGTGGTGGGCTGGGCGCCTGCAAGCTGACACCGACACATTGGTGCGGCTTCCTTCCGGGTTAAGCGAGCAGTGTGTCAAGAAGCAGTGAGGCTTGGCAGGGTCATGTTTCGGAGGACGCATGGCTCTTGATCTTCGCCTCTCCCGAGTCTGTAGAGGAGTTGCAGCAATGGGACAAGACTGTAACTACCAATTGGATATCACGAATTTGGGGAGAAGAAGGGGGTAAACAAATAACAAATATAAAAAAGTATTCTGAACCAAACATTGTCCATCTCCGTCTTTTGTTCCAGGAAATTGGAGCAAGGAAAGATGTCTTGAACTTTGAGCAGTTTCATAAATTCTACAATATTCTAATGTTTGATCAGAAAGATGTGAGTCATAATTTTACTGCACTACTACACTCTCTAAGTAGAAAATTACCCATAATTTAACTTCTCTTACAGTATGTATTGATATGTGTGTTCACATCGGAAGTGTTAGCTAGCATATCACATTTTGCATGTTAAATATGATTAGACAGACACTGGCTGTCAACCAGTGTGTGTGTGTGTGTGTGTGTGTGTGTGTGTGTGTGTGTGTGTGTGTGTGTGTGTGTGTGTGTGTGTGTGTGTGTGTGTGTGTGTGTGTGTGTGTGTGTGTGTGTGTGTGTGTGTGTGTGTGTGTGAGAGACTGTGTATTGACTTGTAACTGGTGTGTGGATATGTTTCATCAGATTCTCGAGGAGTTCAAAAGGGAGTCATGTGCTTTCATCATGGGGTGGGTCTTTCTCTTTCATTGAAAGTTGTAGTTCAACAATCACAAATAATAATTTACTCAGCTTTATTATACCGGTAAACTTGAATTCTTGTTGACTGTATGTTGGTGGGTGATGTGGTTTTTCCCTACTGTAGTAGTACAGATAAACCTGATGCCTCTGCAGTTCTTCTCCATGATTTCCAACGATTTCTTCTGTACCAACAGAAGGTATGATCAAGCTATCTATCAATTATGAAATTGGTAAAACTGGGTCTGTTTCTGTCAGTGTTTAACCTGCTACCTGTTATTACCTTTATTGTAATTTGTATCTATATTTTCCTCACTCTCTACGTTTCTCCTTCTCAGGAGTCATGGGCCAATGACCTGAACCAGGTTCGAGAGCTGATGACCACCTTTATAGACGACACCATGAGGAAGACCAACGATCCAGAGTTTACCGTCAGCGAGGTGGGACACAGTGTTTGATGTGTGTGTGAATGGGGAGTGGAGAACGATGTTTTATGTTTGTCAAAGCGCTCTCTCTCTCTTCTCTCACTTTAGTTCCTCAGTTTCCTCTTCTCTAAGGAGAACTCGATTTGGGATGAGAAATACTCAGAGATGTGCAACCTGGATATGAACAACCCATTGTCCCACTACTGGATCAATTCCTCACACAACACGTCAGTACCGCCACATAACACAAAAATACAACACAGCACTATGAAATGAACACTACTTAACTTTTTAAAATTAAATATATTGATGCAATGCGTTAAAAAAAGGGTCAAGGTGCTGCTTTTTAGACCGATTTGCCTCATGATTTGTCAACTCCCGTACAATTTCGCTGTCCATCAAATCGGAGTGCTGCTGCAGGCTCTTTGCACATCTTGACCAATCAGATTTGCGGAAATCGCAGGTCGCGTGGGTGGGGCGCAAAGCACAAAGCTCAAAGCGGGATCTCCAATTTCCTCCTGTATTTACTAAGCAACCGTGATAGCACATCACTCCCAATAGACACGAGCAAAAGCTCTTACATAAATGCAGCAGCCTTTAGAGCTAAACATTAGCGATAAGACTTGCTGTATTGCATGGAAACGAGACTATTTTTCAGTCTGATCAATTGTAGGCTACTAACAACAGCAGCTGAATAGTCTAGCCTATGTGCTCTTGTCACTCTGGCCAGGGTAAACAAAAAGGAAACATGTATTTATAGCCCATTTGTTTGTGAGAAAATTTGAATGGGATAAAATGCAGTTTATATTCAAACATGGTCTGACTAGGCTACCAAGACTTTGTCAAACCAAAACTGGAATTAATCAATAGGCCTAAACACAATAGCTGACATAGACTGAGTACATGTTTTATTAGGCCGACAATTGCATAGGGCAGAACTACACGATGCAAACCTGCATAAAGCAAGCTCAGCCCAGTTAGTTTTATTGTCCAATCATGTTGCTTTCTCCGTGTCTGTGCATAGGAAACACCTCTAGTCCTTAAAATATAATGAATATGAACAATTAATCCTCAATAATCAAGTTATTGTCCAAATGATCCAATTATTAGTTGGCTGCTGCTACTACAGTTAGCTAGTAACGTTAGCAAACCTGTTGTTGAGTTTTTGGAGCGAAAAAAATAATGCCTATTGCTAGCAACTTGATTTTCCAGAGTGGTTTGGTTAAATAAAATTTAAGTAATATGAACAAGTACAGGGTTGAGGCAATTTGATAGGATTTTCATCCTCACCAAGACCAGGAGTTTTTCCATAATAAAAAAAAAAGTGACTTGATTAGAAAAACTATTTTCCTATCATAGCCCATATTAAACCTTTTTACAACAGATTAATCACATCATACCGTATACGGTATGGAGTTTTACCTGGTTAGTTTACCACATCAGGAAAAGCTACGGCCCCAGAATGTTTTTTCACCAGACCACTCTGGGATCTGTGGTGCCACCTCTGAATAGGCTATGACTCATGTTATAATAAACACACAACGTACATAGAAGTAAATGCTCTTTATGCTTTGTTTGCATGTTGTATTTCTTGTTATGATGCTGTTATGTGTTTCCATCAGGTACTTGACTGGAGACCAGCTGCGGAGCGAGTC